>NW_020837949.1:63990493-64368312 GCF_003676395.1 Aethalodelphis obliquidens | reverse complement strand
TGTGTGTGTGTGTGTGTGTGTGTGTGTGTGTGTGTGTGTGTGTGTGTTCACCTCTGATTCTGTGTCATGGACATTTTAATTTCAATCCCTGTTTAATTCTTTTCTCACTGTCCTTTTCCTGGTGATTTTTCTGATCTCTTTTCCTGAAGTATTACAGTTATATTAGTTACTTGGCTCCCACCATGTAATTGAATAAGCCTCCAAGGCAACTTGAGTTGTCTCCTGCTGTTGCTAGGTTAATATGCTGTAGACGTTTAATTTCATGTTGACTACTCAATTAAAAGTATAATTAGAGTAGTAGCTACTACTGCATAGAGCCTGATATTTCCATCCAGTTATTTGTAAGCAAATAGATATAAAATCTGTAGATCCTCTGCCGGGTGCTTATATTCCATTAGAAATACCGTATCGATTCCAATAAAATGGTAGTTGCATGTATGTTATAACTTACTAGGGTATAAATTAAATACTATGTTAAACAAATTGCTTCTTAATATTTCTCTTATTTGACAATTATATATAAGAATAATATGAATAAATATATATGATTAAGAAAGTTAGTCTTAGTAAAGAAGATACAACAATTAGGTATTTTGCCTACATTTTTCTCAAACATTACACCATACCACTGAAGCTTTTTAAAGTGAAGAATGGATGGATAACTCCAACAAAGAACAGGACCACAGGTGAAAGACTTGATGATTAAAGTGCTTCATCTTATATCAAATTCAGAAACAATTTTATTGTGTAAGAGGATAAAAAAGTCATTTAGTAAGGCTAAAACAGTCCTATTACAATAACTAAATGAATTTATCTAAATAAACCTAAGAATCTTGGGGAAGCAATTCATAGGGCAAATAAAAATAAGTTTAGTAGAATTGCTGCTAGAACTGCAAAGCTAAAAATGATAGATTTCCCATGCTTTCTGCTTTCAAACAGACTAAAATCAGTAAGAATGAAAAACATGAATGCAAGTCCATCTTTTATGACAATAGGAAACAATCACAGTCCCAAACCACAATTGATAGAGATTATAGATCAATTTTCAATCTATAAATTAAATAGATCTAACTGAGGAGGAAAGTCAAAGGGGCATTATGTCTTTATAGCTTTCATGAGCACTTAAAATCTCTAAGAGTAGCCTGAAACTTCTGAGGGGCCAGGTTAATGGCATGTTTTATGATGGCATGGTCTGTGTTAGTGAAAGGGCTGCTGAAGCCTTCTTGTATTCTGTTTGAAAACAGAATGGCATAATAACACTGAGGGGAACTCACTATGCCATTATTGCCAAGAAAAGACTATTAGTTTGATGGACTGAGGGATTAAAGTTTTGATGACCAGTGGAAGAGAATTCTAAATCATTACACACACCATGACACAGGGGGCTTCCCTGTGAACCAGTGATTTTCAGCCAGGCTTGAATAGAGTCTTACCCCAGGTGAAGAGTTGTTTTGAAAGTTTCAACAGACAGCTCTTCAAGAAACCAAACATACTAAAGAAAATATGGTCTTCTGAATCAAAACCAGAAGTAATTTTAGTATTCAAAGAAGAATCAAGAAAATAGAATTTTAAAAGTGATTTGACAGAGCTCCGAAAAGGAAGAGAATTATAAAACAAGTAAATAAATTCACATTAGGTGCAACGGTAATTGGAAAATTTTCGGTGGTAAGAGGAGTCAGTGAGATGGAGAACAGTTTAAGAACATCAACTCCAGTTTTTTAAAAAGATGATGGGTCTGGAAAGGAGATCACTATATAACATTCTGGGATTCCTAAAGATGGGACCAGAAAAAGAACAGAAAAAAGAAAAAACAAGATAAAACAAAACCCCCAAAATATAATAGAAGACTTTCCTGAAGTTGGAAGACTTCAATCCACAGATTGAAATTGTACAGGGCCAATATTCTGGTAGAGGAGGCTGAAATAATGTCCTCATGGAAGACCTGATATAGAACAATTTTATAAAGAGAGACAAAGAGACACCAAACCAAAGACCAGGTTAGTACCCAGTTCTGAAACACTAGAAGCATTTCCTTTATAGTCAAAAATGAGACAGGACTGCACATTATCTTCACTGTTAACATTGATCTGTAAGTATTAGTCAATGTAGTTGAAAAGAGAAAGAAATTAAAATTGGAAAACAGGTGGGAATATTAAGATTTTTCCAGATGTTATAGAAAACTCAAGATATTCAATTGAAAATATATTATAAACAATAAAATACCTCAATAGGGTGGATGGACACAAAGATAATATCTCAAAATCAATATATTCCCTAGATGCAAACAACAATTAGCTAAACATGATGGACACAAAAAATTAAAATATCCCATTTACAATAGTAAAAATTCTGTTAATAAACCTAATTATAAAATTTCTGCACATAATACCAGACTTTGAAAGTACAAAAGTAAATGTGTGCCTATCTAGAACATCTAATAAATATATCAGTTGTCCCTACGTTGTTACTATAAAATTAACAAGAGAAAAATAAGTAAAAGCCAGGAAAATTCTGAAAAATAAAAGTAGAGAGAAAAGACTAGTGTCACAAGATAATTAAACGCATTTTATTCTTTGAATAATAATAATTTTATGTTAGCACATGAATAATCAGAAAAGGGTCTAGAAAAAAGCTCCTCAAAACCCTGCAGTATGGCGCCAATGGTGAAGGAGCATTTCCAAGTCGGGAGAAAAGATATAATTTAATCAATTTGGTTTTGTTTGGAGGGCAATTGCTTTGCCACGTAAAGAAGAAGAGGAAGAAGGAAGGGGAAAAAAGAATTGTATCCCTTTTTCAATTGTATACCCAAACAAAGTCCAGGTTCATTGAGTACTTAAAAATGTTTTCTTTTTAAATACTAGAAGAAAGGCTAGAAAGTTGAAGTCTCAAAATAAGGAAGGTATCCTTATGTGACCTATTAGGCCACAGAATGCAGAAAACATACAGGAAAAGATTCATCTATACGATTATATTTATTTGAATAAAGAAAATTTTGCTCAGGAAAAATGTTAACCAATTAAAATCCAAGTAGCAAATGAAGAAAAAATATTTGTGATATGTAAAATTGACAAAGAGCTAGTTTTCTTAATGCATAAAAAGCTCCTACAAATCATTAGGGAAAAAGTCCAAAATCTAATATAAAAATCAGCATAAGTTTAAGAGAATGAAAAGACAAGCCACACTGGGGAAAACATTTGCAAGACACATTTGATAAAGGGCTATTATCCAAAACACACAAAGAACTCTTAAAACTCAACAGTAAGAAAACAAACTACTGGATTAAAA
Source organism: Aethalodelphis obliquidens (assembly GCF_003676395.1). Classification (NCBI taxonomy): domain Eukaryota; kingdom Metazoa; phylum Chordata; class Mammalia; order Artiodactyla; family Delphinidae; genus Aethalodelphis; species Aethalodelphis obliquidens. The sequence goes on along the minus strand of NW_020837949.1, from coordinate 64,365,027 downwards.
ACTGGACTAGAAACCTTAACAAATACCTCGCCAAAGAAGATATACAGAAGGCAGACTAAGCATATGAAGAGATGCTCCACATCATATGTCATCAAGTAGATGCAAATTAAAACAACAATATGATACCACTACACACCTATTAGAATGGCCAAAATCCATAATAACGACAACACCAAAAGCTGGTGAAGATGTAGAGCAACAGGGACTCTCCTACATTGCTGGTGGGAATGCAGAGTGGTACTGCCACTTTGGAAGACAGTATGGCAGTTTCTTACAAAGCTAAACATACTCTTACCATGTGATCCAGCAATCATGCTTCACCAAGAATTTACCCAAAGGAGCTGAAAACTTATGTCCACACAAAAATCTACACATGAATGTTTATAACAGCTTTATTCATAATTGCCAAAACTTAGAGGCAACCAAGATGTCCTTCAGTAGGCGAATGGATCAAGAAACCGTGTTACATTCAGACAATAGAATATTATTCATTGCTTAAAAAGAAATGAGCTATCAAGCCATGAAAACACATGGAGGAAACTTAAATGCATATTACTAAGTGAAAGAAGCCAATCTGAAAAGACTGCATACTGCATGATTCCAACTGTAATATATGGCATTGTGGAAATGGCAAAACTATGGAGACAATAAGTAGATCTGTGTTGCCAGGGTTAGATGGAAGGGAAGGATGAATAGGCAGGGCACAGAGGATTTTTAGTGCAGTGAAACTACTCCATATAATACTATGACAGTTGATATATGTCCAAACCCATAGAATGTACAACACCAAGCGTGAGTCATAATATAAACTGTGGGCTTTGGGTGATAATGATGTGTCAGTGTTGGTTCATCAGTTGTAACAAATGTACCACTCTGGGGGATGCTGGTAATGGGTGAGGCTATGCATGTGTTGAGGCAGAGGGTATATGGGAACTGTTTATATTTTCAACTCAATTTTGCTGTGAACTTAAAACTGCCCTAAAAAATAAAGTCTATTAAAATCAGCAAAGGACAGGATCAGGTCAGAGAAAATATGCTAATCTTCAATCATAATTAAGAAATATAAAACATTTAAAATCTCATTTTCACCTGTCAAATTAGCAAATAAAAATGTTTGATAGTGTATCAGGGTTTACAGCCTCCAGGTTTGGTGATTCACTAAAAGGACTCAGAGGAATCAGCATATAGTTGCATTCATAGGTAAGATTTATTACAGTGAAAGGATGCAAAGCAAAATCAGCCAGGGAAAACGTGCATGGAGAAAAGATGAGAGGAAACCAGAAGCGAGCTTCCAGGGTCCTCTCCCTGAGGAGTTTCGCAGCCTACGCTTAACTACTCCAGCAAAGAGCTGCAACAACACAGGCAAGGCATTGTCTACTTGGGAAAGCTCACTAGAGACTCAGTGCCCCCAAGCTTTTATTGGCAGTTGATCACATAGGCACCCTCAACCTGGCATGTACAAAAATTCCAAACTCCCAGAGGGAAAGCAGCTATTCACCATAATTCACATTGTTTAGACAAACAAATTAGGCACAGAGAGCCACTTTATCATTTAGAGAAAATTTTATATCAGTGTAGGGAACTGTTTACCAGGTAAGTTCCCAGATGCCAGCCAAAGGCCAGTCCTGCAAACAGACCTTGTATGGATAGAAGTCTGAGACTTGCTTGCTATTTTATCAACAATAGTATTTAATATTAAAGAAATTGGGGAAAGAGTTGCTCTTATACAGTTTTGGTGGGGGCAGAAATAGGTACAAATATCTGAAAAATTATGTTATAATACGTGTCAAAATTAAAAATACACGTTCCTTTGGCAGTGATTTTATTCCTGGAAATGTTTTCTAAAATATATTTGTGTAAATATGTGTACATCTCTCATTGTAGCATGATTTGTTACAGAAAAACAATCTAAATCCAACCAATAAAGGACTACTTAAATCACGGTGCTTCCACGTGTGGAATGCCACATAGTTATTACCAAATGAGATACGTATCTCAATCAATGCAGGCTGCTATAACAGAGTATCATAGACTAGGTGGCTTATAAACAACAGAAAAATTTTTTTTCTCACAGTTCTGGAGACTGAGAAGTCCAAAAGCAAGGCATCAGCAAATCTGGTGTCTGGTAAGGGCCCTCTACCAGGTTGCAGACTGCTCACTTCTCACTGTATCTTCTCATGGCAGAAAGAGGGGAAGAGAGCTCTCTCTAGGGTTCCTTTGTAAGTGCACGAATCCCATTCATGAGAGCTCTACCCTCATGATTACCTCTGAAAGGTCCCACCTCCTAATAGCATCACACCGAGAGTTAAGGTTTTCAACATACGAATTTTGGGGGCACACAAACATTCAGTCCATTGCAGTATGTGACTTCTAATTAAACATAAGGGAGTAAAGGTAGTTTTATTTTAATTCACTGCCTTGAAATTAGCCAGAAACACCAATAAAGGAAATAATCACTTCTATTTACAGTAAAAAAAAAAAAAAAAAAAAAGTATCCACGTGAAAAATCCAGATCTAAAGGACGGAGGAATCTAGGACTTGAGGTGGGGAGATTTCTTTAAAGTAATTAGGGCCCAATCCAGGAAGATCCGTTCAAGAATCTTTTCCTTGGAATATCTTAGTCTTGGGAGGTGGGCATGGACCATCCACAGAGGTGATGGGAAAAGTCCCTTAGGATCCAGTTCCTCACCCTAGAACCACAGGGGAAGTATAGCTGGAGGAACAGAACATAACTCCCCTCATGAGTTAAGTTGTCAAAAGTGGAAGTGGAGAAGAAGGGGATATAGGAGGCAGACATTTCTAGATTGCAGCAAGCATAGCTTTAAGGCTTGTAAGATCTAAGGGTTTGCTGTAAGCCACCCTCACATCTGGAAAGCTTTTAGCTGTCCCAGCTCACCAATTCCTGAAATAAAGACCTGACTATGTATTTCAAAGGCACATGTTTCAGGAATAACTATGAAATCTGCTATATATAATACAAGAAGTATTTAGTGGAAATAGAGCCTACTTTTGAAAATACCTTCCTTTTGAACACGCACTGTTTTGTTGTATTGTCTGACAAATGCAGTTAGTTGTAACTATAAATCTAATGGAAGCATTGCCAAGAAGTGTGGAAAATTCAGCCCAGTAAATTCCTGAGGGAATAAGAACTAGAATTTAAAACAGATTTCTGTTGGCTAAGACCAAAAAAAAGTAGCTTTATCCAGCTTCCAGATAACTCCATGAATCAGACATTTTAGGCACAAATATGTAAGGATAAAAAATAACTGGGTCCATAAACATAGTCAACTCATCTTTGACAAAGAAGCAAAAGCCATACAATGGAGCAAAGATAGTCTCTTCAACAAATGGTGCTGGAACAACTGAATATCCACGTGCAAAAAAAAGAATCTAGACATAGACCTTACATTCTCCACAAAAATTAACTCAGCTCCAGCAACCAAGATGTCCTTCAGTAGGTGAATGGATAAAGAAACTGTGTTTACATTCAGACATTGAAATATTATTCAGTGCTAAAAAGAAATAAGCTATCAAGCCATGAAAACACATGGAGGAAGCTTAAATGCATATTACAAAGTGAAAGAAGCCAATCTGAAAAGGCTACATACTGTGTGATTCCAACTACATATGTGATATTCTGGAAAAGGCAAAACTGTGGAGACAATAAAAAGATCAGTGTTGCCAGGGATTAGATAGGGGGAAGAGATGAACAGGGAAGGTTTTTGGGGCAGTGAAAGTACTGTGTATGATATCATACTGATAGATAAATGCCATTGTACTTTCATTCAAACTCAGAATGCACAACCCCAAGAGTGAACCGTAATGTAAACTATGGACTTTGAGTGATTATGATGTGTCAAAGTAGGTTCATCCTTGGTAAAAAATGTACCTTTCTAGTGAGTGATGTTGGTAATGGGGGAAGCTGTGCACGTGTGAGGGCAGGGAGTACATGGAAAATCTCTGTGCCTTCCTCTCAATTTTGTTGTAAAACTAAAACTGCTCTAAAATAAATAATCTTTTTAAAAAACTGGGTAATACATGAAGAGGAAAATAATCTAGTAACTCCTAGAAATACTGACAAGTTGGAGTACTTTTCTCTCATTTTGTTATCAATTTTCTTTTTCTTTTTTTAGTCTCTATGTAAATTCAACCTTAGCATTTCAAATAGTAATGAATCATGCTCAAGTGACTTTCTGATTTTTTTTTCCTAAACTCATGCTTTTTTGACATACCCTCTAAACTTCAGACTTAAATCTGTTGAATAGGAAATTGTATTTCTTCTCAACACAGTGTCTCTCTTTATGCCTGATTCCTATTTTACTCTAGGATACTTGTTGTTGAATACTCCATCCTTCTCTTTTCGGCTTGCCCTCTAGAATGGTCATATAAAAGTTCAATATAAAGCTACTGGCTTCACAACAGTCTGAAAATTTCACTCAGTCAACAAGAGGGGAATTTAAGTAATGGATAATTATGAGAAATAAGTACTCAGTAAGAATAGGGAAACCTGTGCACTCATGGCTCCACAATATTGAACAAGTCATTTAAACTTTCTGGGACTCAGTTTTTTTTCACCCATAAACCATATGTGTGTATGGCAATGGGCAGTGATGAGCGAAGGAAGGAAGGATCTTAAAAATTCTCTAAAGGCCTTCCAAGTTTTGTGATTCCAATGAACCTTGAACCAAAACCATACCTGAAATTGTCACATATATAAAAAGTCATATATATTTTTCTTGGCAGAAAGTTAATTTTCAGTGTGTTCCACAAATCAGTTCATTGTGAAACATGGAAATGAATGTATATGCAGTGCCTGTAGAATAAGACCACTCTCCTGGTCTTGAAAGTAACTGCAAGATTTTTCCTCAGTTGATGTGCTGCGTGGTTCCTGAGGGCCCATTCCCAGGATATGACTGTGAATCAGTGAAACTGCAAATCTTATCCTGACCTTACCAAAAAGAAGGGAGTAAATTGCCTGCTCCTTAAAGTAATATTGACTAGTTTTAGGTTATTCAGAATCCATTTATAAAATTACTACTTCTCATGCATAAATAGCAGGCTTTTAGATTAAAAACTTTCTGTAATATCCCCAGTGTCGACTTGCCTGCCAGATACTCACCAGCGTTTCTCAGGAGCTTGCCTCAGCTGCTTTTTGGCCACATCTGACTAAAGAAGTAGTTAATATGTCCACATTCTTTTGTAGATCATATATGGCTAACCAGAAAACCTTTACTTTTCTCAAAATGTAGAACTAACTGGGAATATATTATATTTACCCTTAGAGAGTCACTCGCAGACCTTCCAGATCCTGCGTATGTGCCCGGAGGCTGATCTGTGAGCAGCACATTAATAAGCCTTCCCAGTTCTCTTCCTCCTGGTTGGGCTCTACCCATGGGAGGCAGCAGCAGTCTATCAGAAGGTGGGAAGAGACGGGTGTTGGGGTATTCATTCTGTCTTCCGGGGTCAGTAGTCCCTGAGTTCCTCTAACAAAAGGCTTCAGCCCCTGCCCAGCAGCCCTCTCCGACTGCTCTGCATCTAGCTCAGTGCTGCTAAAATCCTTTTTTTGGTCCCTTTGTCACCTTGGGGTGATAAATTTCCCATAGTTGCTAGCCCCAGAGTTCTTCACCATCCCTTGGCGATATAACACTGCCCTTGCTGTTGCTGTTGTTAATAATCCTTTTATTAAACTCTTCTGAATTAACCCATGTGAGTTGGTAATTTGTTTTCTGCTAACCTTGACATATACTAGAGTACAATATTAGAGCCAGAGAACTACTACTATGTCATTGCTGGTTTACTTATTAACTTAGTCTTTACCTACCCCCATTCAACTAAGACAGTGCCTAGCCTCCAGTAAATGTTTGTCAAAGGCTTAAAATTTAAGACAGTGTTTGGTCTTGGAACTTGAGCCTTTTAGTGAATAATATGGAGTCAAGTAAGGCCAATGGGAAAATGGAAATTTCTGTAGATTCTGAAGAAAGTAACCAGAATATGTAAATAACTCAAGAGAGATAAGTCATATTCAACTAAGAGAATATAGAATATATAGAATGTAGAATATAGATATTAGACCATTCAGGTGACATCACTTAGAATATATTTCAATATTATTGTGCCTGGTTAACACCAAACAATTGCTGTTGCATAATTAGATAAAATATATATTCTATAGAACATAGAAAATGTACCATTCCTAATACTGTAAACGTATTCCAATAGTTTCTGAGCGTTAGCTGATTTAGCTTAATCTTTAGTCCATTTATAGCATTTTTAGTTATACTGTAAGCATATTATTTCTGTTTTTACATCTTGAAGCCACTAAGCTACTTAGTCATGACTGTCAATTAATTGGTGTTGATGACAGCAAACTAAAAGGCTAATATTGTCAATATCCACCTACAAACTTATATCAAATTCAAAAATATCAGTGTGACCCTCAGAGTCACTCCCCCCATCCTAAGGTACCACTGTCTCATCATACCTAGGATATCTTCACCTCTCCTACATCTGTCTCTGTTGCCTCCCAGGAGTATTTTTGGTTTAGATGATGATCCTATCATGGGACAATTAAAAGGAAGTTCTTAGGTAGCTTTTAAAATATGTTTAACTTACAGGAAAGCATTTAGGGCCAGGGTCACCTTAAGCCACAGTGTAGATACCAATGCCTAATGTTCCTTCCCATTAACTTTAAAGTCCATTCCAACTGCCTCATTTTTTCCTCAGAGCTTTATTAATATCTCCTATTTGACTGTTCTAAGTTTAGCTTTTTTCCTTGAGCTGGTGTGAGAGCATGTTTCCTTGAGAAACTTCCTTGAGCGGACACTTCCTTAAGCAGCCTGGCCACTGACTGGGCAGTGACCTTGCATCTCCTTGGCAGCAAATTTGATCTCATCCATTGTTCTCTTTTATTTGCTGGAATTCTACCAGCTTTATATGGGTAGTACTGAATCTCTGTCCGACTGGAACATAACAAGAAGAATTTCAATGGGAGGAAATACTTTCAAAAGGAAAAAAAAATCTACGTGGGATAAGGATTTTAATAAATCATTAATGCATTATTTGTATAACCTAATTAAGAATATGCTCACTCTTAGAATCTACTAATACATTGTGTTAGTAACTTCAGGTGTTTTGTCTTATTTCTTCCTTAAAATTGTTACTTATATATTGGGCATTATTTTAGGCCTCTTCTCACACTTTCACCTTACTGAGTTCTTTATTGTTCTAATTTTGTATCATTTTATTATAGGTCATTATCCAGGTTTTTTCTCCAAAGTTTTTTTGACAGATATTTTTTTCTCTATTTAGTGTAGATATGTGGTTATTGCTACTACATTTTAAAAGAATGTGAAAATTTGTTTGGGTAGTATTTACCAGGATAGCAGTTGAATTGTAAATGAACAAAATAACTGTGCTGTGCTTAATACAAGAAGCCATTGTACTTGGAAGATCTTGGAATGTTGGTACAGTCATGTACAGTGTAGAGAGCTGGAACAAACAAAGCATGTTTTTGATCAAAAAAATAAATTTTGACTGATACATTTTGGATTTTATATAGGGTTTCACAAAGTTTATCAAAAATGCAGTTCTCTGGCAGGTTCATGTCTATCAGGGATCCTGTATAGTAAAATTTAAAAAGAAATAGGTGAATTAAATTATGGTAGACATTGTATAGTTTCAGCTCTGTGGAAAGCATTGTTCCTGCACTCGATATCTTTAATTCTATGCATGAGAAACAAGGAGAAAAAAAAGTGAAAAAAAAGTAAAATCACTTTAAATTACTCTAACTCCGTGTAGACCCAGAAAGTTTTTGTCCTTTATGAGTTGTATAATATATATAGTTCATAGTTGGTAAAAATACTTGATGGAAAGATAAATCTAAGATAAAATGACTAAAGTTTTCAAGAGAAAGCTGCATCTGTATTGACTAGAATAATTTGATAAGGCAACAGAATTTGACCAAGTTCCCCAAAATGGATTGTATTTACCTACGTGTGGTGTGATGGGGAAAGTGAGCATTCCAAGTCAAACAGATAGAAAGGCAAAGAAATTTGAAGGTTTTTCCAGTAAGCAGGGACGGAATTATGTTAACAAACAGGAATGGCATGCAGAATGAATTGGAGGGCCCAGATTTTAGAGTATGGGCAGCCAGGGCTTAGGTCATATTTATAATCTAAGAATGGGGTGAGGAATACCTGGATCAAGGTATCAGTGCTGGGAATATTGAGGTCAAACAGACAATAGGAGGAAATTCAATCTTGGCAATTTCCATTGAAAAGTTTGACTGTATCTTTGATCTCTGCTTGCTATGAGCCTCTAGTTTCCGCAACTGTGACCAATCAATGACAAAACGCTAGGATAGTTGGGTTAGCTAAAATGGAACACTGGCAAGTAGTAGAAACAGAAGGAAAAGAAGTTGCCTTTCCTATTTTGGTGGTCAGCTATTTCATGCTCCTCAAATAATATATAGACTTTAAACTGGCCATTTTTATTTGGGGTCCCACTTACATAATAGATCATAGCCAAGGATGCTGTGGGATGATGCCAAAGCACTGAAGCTGATCCCTGACTGTCCCCGTGGATAAATTTTCATGATGATGATAACTAAGGTTTTCTTCTACTCTTTGTGAAACATGTCCACGTATATCACTTTAGAGCCTTATAATTATGTGTGCTAGCCAAACTCTACACTCCCCAGGCTTTACCCTTTCAAAAAAGAAAAGAAAGGGATGTGAAAGAGATTTCTCTTTAATAATCGCTTCATTCTACTCACTCCCCACCACGAAGTCTGCCCAAGTCTGCGAAGGGGTGTGGCTTAGCTTTTTTCTTCTAGATTATGAATAAGGAAGAAGGACTCCTAATCAAGGCATAGTAGATTAGTGGGGGGATGGGAATAGGGCCCAACTAGCAGGAGGCAAGAGAGGCTCCCAAGGCACAAAACTTAAGGATTCATTCACTCCCCGGGGCCTGCCAGTGCCTCCTTCTGTTTTGCTCCATAGGCTCTTAGCCTGACTTAGCCTCACCCTGGGTCAGAAGAGCAGTGAGTTGGCCGAGGGTCTGAGGACTCACATGTCCTCTCTTCCAAAGGCTGTTCATCATCTGCATCTATATAAGTCCATATTGTATGTTTAACCTTTTATTTGAAAAATAAGTTTTTATAGCACTGACCTTGATTATCTGTACCTTCTAACTTAGACATTCCAAGAATCTGTCAGTATTTTAGGGAGGTGCAAGGAACTGTGACGTTTGAACAGGTGTAAAATTATGAATTACTTTTTCTTTGAGCCGAAGTGTCTCCCTCTGTGGAAGTCCCTTTGACTCTATTTTTCATTTGTGCCTTTATTCTCTTCTGTATTTAAGTAGATGTATTATCTAAAGCCTTTCTAAGCAGTACCCATGCAATGGCATTTTGGAGACTTTCGCTACTCAGTCTAAATTCCATCTGGCTTTTATATTATTCCTCTATGGTTACTGGTTATTTAACCTAACAAACTCATATAATGTATTCATAATAATACATGACTCTTCACTTTGTTATTAGAAAGGAATAATGAGGGGAACAGTGTTAGGTGTTCAGACAGACTAATAGAGAGAAGTTAAGATACATGAGTCTTTGGTGGCCCTTTTAAAGGTAGCACCTTTCTCTTTTGGTTAGTTTGAGAAGAGGATGTAGTGTCCCCATCTGCTAGGTGCTTAGAAACTTAACTCGTATTAGACACTCAAGGAATAGTTTCATGGAAAAAAAAGAAATCATTTTATGCAACTGATGTAATTGATAGAACACCAGCATCAAACTTAGACTGTCTGGATTTAAGTCAGAATCCTACCGTTTATTTTTTAATTCCAAAATGGGGATAACATTCCTGCATTATATATGTGTTAGGATTTTTGTGAGGATATAAAAAAAAAACTACATGTCTATAATTGCTGTGTAAATTGATGTGGCTGAGAAAAATGTGAATTTTTATTAATAGTAAAGTATGGCTTTAAAATAATTAGATGGTAAAGATCATTGAAAACAAAAAAAGAACACAGCCCTTTCCTTCTTAGGTTCATGAAATCCCTTTCAAAAGGGCAGAGTTGCATTACATAAGAGGACAGAAATCGATGTCTAATGATTTTGCAAAGTAAAATAAACACCTTTTTCACATCTTTGTATCTTTAATATGATAGGATAAGACCAATATTAATATGGTAATATTTACTTTGTAAGTATACACATTTTACTATGAATATGTTTTTCTGCTAAGCTCACAGAATCTTGGGTTCCACTCACACAATACAGAACTATTTTAAATTCTAGAAGGATCCAGAATATCATTAGTAAGATATTATCTTTAGCTACATCCTACTAAGCATAAAATAAAACTATTTTTTTGTAAAAGTTACACTATTATGGGTAGTTATACTATAAAGGATATTTAAAGATAATTTTTATATGACTTGTGATATTCAACAAATGTTATATAAATCTGTGATAGCTAATGTCATTGACTATTTTGATATTCAAATAAATCAGAGATTTCCCTGAAGAATTACTGCATCACAGATTTCCTCTGAAAAATCATTTATTGGCTTAACATTTCTTAACTATTTCATCCTTAATTGTTTCCTAGCTTATAAGACAGTACATTCAACATAAAGCTAGATGTAAAGAGACTTCATTTATATATTTGTATCGTTAAATGTCAGGGGTTAATGTCTACAGCAACCCCTCCATAGAGACAGAATTCTGTGACTTAGTTCAGAACAATGTGGGGTTTTCTACACAATACAGGTAAATCAAGGAAAGAAAAGTAAGATAAAACAAATCTGCAATTAAATAATTAAAATATGAAAATGAGGATTGTGTTGGAAATTGTGAAGAAATTGTTACTAAAGGGATGTCATAATTAGAATCATATAAAGTTTATATCTTGGCAGAAAGAAAGGAAGGGGTAATAAAGAGCAAAAAGGAATCAATGGAAGGGTTGAAGTGAATCGAAGCTAGTTTTAATTGAATTTATCATAATTTGGATGATGTACTGTTGAGTGAAACACATAATGGATCATGTCATGTAATGTTAATTTTGAAAACTGTAAATCAGACTAGGAAACACTGTGAAATCATCATGAATGATGCATATGCTCTGCTGTGGCATCTTAATTTTAGAATTGCAAATTTGGTTTCTGGAACTGTTTGCATTAGAACAACCAAAGCAGAGTGTTGTGAAAGAAATCAATTTGAAAAGAAAATATTCCCTAATGTGATTTGTGGAGTTTCTTGGTAAGAGTACCCTGGTGACATACTTTTGCATAGCTTCATTCTCTCTCATACTTTCATTATGAAGCCGACAGTCTAGAGCCCAGGGGAGCCAGAGGAGCAAGTGAAGCTGAGAATAGGTTGGAAGTAGGGGCAGGGGTTGGGAGTAGGTTCTGTTTTGTTGGTATGGTCAGAGCTGTATAATCCATAGCGAGCGTTTATTGCTTGCCAGGGACATTTGCTGAGAATGGGTGATGGAAAAGTACAGGTTGAATGAACAGTAATGATGAAAGAGGTCTAGTTCTATCTTCTTGAGCCTAAATGAAGTGCCTCAGTTGTGCTAGATTAATTTGCTTTTGATGATAAGAACATGTTTTATATCATTCGTATGCAGTATTTTGTCAAGTAGAATGTGAACTACTTGAGACTGTCTTTTGATTCTTGTTCCCTATCCCTCTACTGTGAGAGGACTTTGAGGAGGTGCTCAGTGCTTGACAGCTACCAAAGGATGAGGGGGTGTAATCATTAACACCTAGTAAATGCAACCCCTGAAACTGCATACATTGTTCTGCATGGATCGTCTCTATTAGAAATGACCACGTTGGCAACGTCACTTATAAAAGTTAGAATTTCAGATATGGCTTATACCTGTAATCTCCTTATATGCATTGCATTTATTATTTCATTAGTATACAAATGCATGATAGTACTTCTATATGTAAATTAAATACATTAATCTAGGACAGTAACCTTAATACCATAGGTATATCATTGATTTAAAAAAAAAAAAATTCTGGTGAATTTTGTCCAGAAACTTTTTAAAAGGGAAGATGGGTAAAAAGAAAATTGTAGACTTCTAAAAAACGCTAAAGAAAAAAATGCTAATAGTACAACATACTTCAATAAAAGAAAATGATTGTTGAGCACTTATTGGAATTACAACTTTAAGGTATGTGTAGAAGAAAGGTATGAAGAAAAATAGAATTGTTAATTACTTAGATAACTAGTTTTTATTGAGAAGAATCATCACGTAACTGATCATATGTTTGTCAACCCCATGGTTTGCTTTTACCAACTTACTCTCTGGATTTGAGAGAGAAGTAAACCGGATGTTCAGAAAGTGTTGCACCAGACTAGAACTTTGCTCTATATTAGCGGTGAGTACTACCTGATAGGGGTGTGCAGTGTCAGCAATTTTCACTTATACAAAGGTGGAAATGATGTGATTTTGGCACAAATAGAGTATTATAAAGTTGTCACATTCTAGGAAGAGAACAGAGTTAAATATTAATTATACAATCAGAAATTCATAAATATTTAAACTGGCTCACAAATTAGGATCACTTGATACTCATGTGTCCTTGTGCCTTTCTCCATATCCCCTACGGCCTTGAAAGTACAAAGATTGTAAAGAATAAAATTGTTCTCTACTCGTATGGCTATTTTAATTTAAAAGTCTAGATAAAGCACACAAATCATATCAAAATTCATCTTTGAAACTTAGTTGTTAATGCCTAGATATGGTGGCAAAAATCATAGTTTAATCACTTATGAGCATTTGTTGCAGTTGTCAATATTATAAAATTACGTTGAAATTTACATCTCAAAGCTTTGAAAATCCAGTACATTTCAGTAACAGTAAATGGAACCAGTTTCTTTTTGTTTCTTATTTGCTTACCATGTTTCCTTGCTGTGTGCCCTCTAGCTCATAAATATTACATGATACAATTATTTTTTAAAAAATTAGTTTTATTACTCTTCATACACAGTGGAAACAAACTTATTTCTGTTTATGTAAATAATATTATCTTTAAACTGAGAACAATGTATTAAAATATAAAGAAAAAGTAAAAGCCACCTAGGATCTAACCACCCTGAAATAACCACCGTTACTGTTCTGGTGCCTGTGCGTCACATTATGTATCTATAGTGTATCAGGTAATTTTACATAAATTTATTGTTATTCCCCTTCTTGAATCATATTAACACATCAAACACATCCCATTCCCCCATGAAGTGTTATGTTAACAAGCTATATTCATATGAACCTGCACATATTGATTATACATACGCATGCAAATGCACAGCTAACTTATTTTGCTCATTTTTTAAAAATAGATCATACTGTACACATTTTTCTGTGTCCTATTTTTTGCTAAATAAAACCTCACAGAAACCCTTCCAACTGATACAGAATAGTTCTAATCCATTGTTTTTAAATTCTTAAGCTCCCTGTTGATGGGGTTAACTTTGTTTCTGGTTTACGACTACCAGGAACCAGCCTGCATTAAACATCCTCATATAAATTTCCATGCGAATTGGTATTTTTATTTATATAGGGCATATTCCCAGGTGTAGTATTGCTGGGTCAAATTTTATTTTAAAAGATATTTCTAGATGCTTTCTGAAAAGGTGGTAACATGTAACATTTGCATTCCCAGTGTTTGAGATTACTCTTTTCCTCTCATTCCTCTAATCAAAAGCTCTGAATTATTGCCAGTCTCATGCCTATCAAGTGACATAGCATTATTATTTGAATTTTCATATCCCTGGGTAGCAAACCTGAGCATTTTATCATTCGTATTTATGGACTTTTGAGTTTCCTCTTCTGTGCATCTGTGTATATAGTAAACAAAAGATACGTATTTTTTCTCTTTTATGTGTTTTGTTATCAGTTTAGAGTAACTCATGTTATTTTATGGTAACTAAGTCTCCATAATGTTCATTAAATTTTTTTCAAATTCACAAATCTGCTGACTAGCACAAAGTTTAAATTTTTAAAACATCAGATATGTATTTTTTTCTTTTACAGCTTCTACATTTTCAGTTGAGGTTAAGGTGGCCTTCCTAGTTATAGGTTACAAATTTAGTCTCCTAGATTTTCTTGTAAGACATATTGTGTTGTTTTAAATTTACACTGTTTCTCTCTGGACTTTATTTTGTGTATGTACGTGCTAGATAGGGCTTCCTTTTTTAAATTTTCTTTCCTCTGGACATCTGGCTTTGCTGGCACCATTTTAAAAGGTCCTGTCTTCCTCATTTACTTGACCTATCAATACCTCAGATTTTTCAGATTCTAATTCTGGATTCTCTATACTATACGACTGATCTCTTTTTCTTCTCCTGTTCAATAGCATGTACATTTTTCTCTAGGGAATATATAATGTATTTTCCCATATTTGGAATGGCAAGGGTGCTCCTTCCTACTTCTTTTTAATGATTTTCTAGCTAATTCTAACACTGAGGTCTTTATATCTAATTACAGGACAAACCATGTTGTAATTTTAACTGGAATAATTTATATTTGAATATAATTATAAACTACCAGCAAGACTGTATTATGGTTTTCTGTATCTTCTGCTCTTGTATTGTGTATCATCTTTTAAAATAATACATTATAATTTTTATATCAATTTTGAATATTTCTGGCTGTTTTTATTCCTAAATCTTTTATAGGTGATTTTTCCTCTTGCAAATATAAATAGAATTTTTAAAATATTTCCATGTCTAGGTGCTTATTACAAGGGTAAAGCTGTTGACTTTTATGTCTTTAACTTATATCCATCCACATTGCCAATTCTCTTTTTAATTCCAAAAATGTTTTATTAGAGTCTCTTATGTTTTCATAGTACACAGTGGTAGCATTAACAAAAGAAATTTCTCTCTCATCTTTTCCAGTGTTTATGTCAATTATTTCATTTGCATGATGTTTTTGCTTGGGTGAACAAAGCAGTTTCAACTGTAACAGTGATCAATAACGATTTGTTCCCTGGGGGCTTTATTTAAGTTCACTGAAATAATTATTTTTAATTATTAGTACAGAAGAAGAAAATATGTGAACTAAATCAAGGCATTAACTAGTTATATGGTATTTCAGTTCTCTTATCTTCAGAAGTTCTGCAAATAGGAAACCTCTAATTTATTCTGTGCTTTAGATTGAAATTAGTACACTATAATAAAAATAATTAGAGATGAAAAGCCTTGTAACATTGACTGTGTTACACAGTCTATGTAAATTGAATCCTGTCTAAGGAAGTGCACAGTGTTACTAGTTAGAGTTTATGTTCCAGTAATTCCCACTGGAGCCCGGAGCTGGCAGTGAGACTTATGGTCTTCAAATACAGTAATATGTGTTCTACCTCTCTGATTGCTAATTGAAGAGACTCTTGATAATGGCGGTTTTCAATTAACTCTAGACCTTAAATAGCCTATTACTTAAAGAAGAGTAGTTAAGTATTGAAACAAAACATTGTGGTTAATTTACCTTTATCCTAGTTCACTTCCGAATTAGACCAGACATTAACATCTAACAAAAGGTAAGTTTAATGTAACAACGAAGGAATTGGTGATTGTTGATAATCTATGATAAATAGAATGCTAAGTAGTGTGAACTTTTAATGTCATTTGCCAACCATAAAAGTGTTAGAAATTTATTTCAGGTCTCTTTTAGCATTCATAAATGTAGTTATAATCTGTCTACTTCCAATAAGGATTTGGGGGTGGTTTACAATAATAAAGCAAAATGAATTAACAAATGAATGATATATACATATGTAAATGCAATTAGTGAAAGAGGAAGGGAAGGAAGATATATGAAGTTTTAAAATCACGTTTGTAGGTTAGCTATAGCAATTGGAAACAGAAGTTAGATCGATATACCTGGGCAACTAGTAGAAAGAAATGAAGCCTGATTCTTATTTAATATGTGTCTGTGTACGTGTGTGTGTTGTGTGCCTACTGGTTTCCTCTGTCAGCTGCTGGTGAATTTTGGAGCGCAGGTTTATATAACAGTTGTATAAAGCAGTTCAAGAGGGGTCAAGATACTATGGACCAGATAGAATGTTGCTTTCGGCTAGAGGAAATCTCGGGTTCCATAGAATGTCTTGCTTGGGTATATCTGCTTGAACTGATTGCAGTTATTTTGCAAAGCACTGATACACCGTCACTGTCAGTTCTAAAAATATTGCTTATGTTATCTATTCAGCAACTTTTTTCCTGAGTCTCCTTGAAGAATAAGATGATAATTACCTTTAAAAAATAAAAACATTTAGCCCTCCCTGGGCGTGCCGACCCGCCAGCCCCCTGAGTGCTTCCTGACCCCCAGGCGTACTCCATGGCCGTGAGCATATAGTCGGTGGGCTGCATCTTTGGGGAGCTGCTGACTCAGAAGCCGCTGTTCCCTGGGAAGTCAGAAATCGATCAGATCAACAAAGTGTTCAACGATCTGGGGACGCCCAATGAGAAAATCTTGCCCGCTACAAAGACATCCCCAACGTCAAGTAGACGACCTTCACCGAGTACTCGTATAACAACCTTCGCAAGCGCTTCGGGGCTCTGCTTTCAGACCAAGGCTTCGACCTCATGAAAAAGTTTCTGACCTGCTTCCCTGGACGGCGGGTCAACGCAAAGGACGGCCTCAAGCATGAGTATTTCCGCAAGACCCCCCCTTCCCATAGACCCCTCCATGTTCCCCACGTGGCCCGCCAAGAGGGAACAGCAAAGTATGAAGCAGGGCACCAGCCCCCAGTGGGAAGGCTGGGCTACTGCCAGCTGGGTGAGGACAACCTGAAGGAGGCGGGCTTCCACCTCGTGACCACGAACCAGGGGGCCGGGGTCCCGGGCCCAGGCTTCAGCCTCTAGTTCTGAGGCTCAGAGCCGACCCTGGACCCACTCTGTGGAGCGCCGCCCACCGAGGCCCAGCTGGGACGGCGGCAGATGCTGGAGGCGGCGTGTGGGTCCAGATCCCGGTCAGGGCCTGGCCACGGGGCTGTCGTGGACGCGACCTCAAGTGTAGTCGGACTGCTGTTCTCATGGGGTTTTCCACGTTTTCTTTTTATTTTATCTTGGCTTGTAAATTTGTAGAATTAAATCACATTTTTCTTGTTGTGGGAATAAAAAATAAAAACATTTAAATGGGGCTTCCCTGGTGGCGCAGTGGTTGAGAGTCCGCCTGACGATGCAGGGAACACAGGTTCGTGCCCCGGTCCGGGAGGATCCCACGTGCCGTGGAGTGGCTGGGCCCGTGAGCCATGGCCGCTGAGCCTGCGCGTCCAGAGCCTGTGCTCCGCAACGGGAGAGGCCGCAACAGTGAGAGGCCCGCGTACCGCAAAAAAAAAAAAAAAAAACGAAAAAAACATTTAAATGAATGATGGCGTCAGAGAATAAAAATCAATCTGTGAGAATTCACAACCTTCTGCTCATTTTACTACTTAATATTTTCCCCTTTGCCTATTTTCTCTTAGGATAAAAAAGAAAGAAGTTGCAGGGTTGTATTATCTTGAAAAAAGCAATTAGAGCCAAAGAAGAACTAGACTTTTCAGGGAACTGTGGGCTACGGTGAAACCTTGGGGAGAGCTAAGGAGGGAATGGCCCAAATGAGAATGATAGAGCCTTTGGAACCAAGAGGGAAGAGTTGAAATAATTTAACAGTGAGCCACTTCCTGAGATTTAAGTGAATAAGACAAAACCAGCAATTTAATCACGGCTGCCTGGAAACACATTTTATAGACTCCTTTTAATGTGTGAGAGAAATTGAGAAAAGACTGAATTTCAACTTTGGCTCTGCTTTTTAAAGATCATACTTGGATGAGATAAGACAATGCTCTCCAAAAATTTATTTCTGCCTCTGTAGGTTAGCCTTGGATCAAAATTGTCAGACCATATTGTGTTTACAGGACACGTGCTTTAATCTGTTACTGGTGTTCCCGTATACATCCTCTGGACTTATAATAAAATTTATAAAATTATAAAATTTATATGTCCAACTTCGTGGGAAGAAAGAGATGAAATCAGAACACCAGTCAAGTAATTCTAAGTGTGTTTTGTGATGATGCATTTTCCTTTTAAAAGTGGAGAAATTGAGAAGTGGGACAACTTCATGAAGGTAGGAGTGGCAAATGTGTCAAAAGTTATGGAGACTAGTAATGATGTTGAAAATCTGCTTATACTGGTGCAGAGATACATATAAAAAGTGGAGTATTAGGGGAGGGGCAGGGGTAGGCTGTGACGAGGTGAGAGAGTGGCATGGGCATATATACACTACCAAGCGTAAAGTGGATAGCTAGTAGGAAGCAGCTGCGTTAGCACAGGGAGATCAGCTAGGTGGTTTGTGACCACCTAGAGGGGTGGGATAGGGAGGGTGGGAGGGAGGGAGATGCAGGAGGGAAGAGAAGTGGGAACATGTGTATATGTATAACTGATTCACTTTGTTATAAAGCAGAAACTAACACACCATTGTAAAGCAGTTATACTCCAATAAAGATGTTAAAAAAAAAGTGGAGTGTTAAAAGGTTTTTCCTAGATTTACTGTGTAGCACAGGGAATTATATTCAATATCTTGTAATAACCTATAATGGAATATAACCTGAAAAAATTTTATCTATTTAAAATTTTTTTATATAACAAAGAAAGTATCACAAATCAGTAGAGTAAGGAAAATTTATTCAATAAACAGTACTGTGACACTAGTAATGTATAAGAATTTAGCAACAGAAAATCATTTTTAAAAATAAATTTAAAACCTTACTGTACACAGTACAATAAATGAGTACTAGTGAGATATTTTTAAAATGTTGAATAATGGAGGAAAAGAGAAGAAAACAAATAAATATTATCTAATTTGTGGATGGTTTCCTCCATTAAAGTAATTAAAATAATGGAGGAAATCACAGAGGTCAAAATTATATAATGTGGTGGATAAAATACACTGTGTGAGACCAGACAAATCTGGATTAAATCAGTGCTCTTCTGCTTATTTCAGACAGACTACATTTACCATAATTGCACATTACATTTAGAAACTGGCAACTGAAAGATAGCCGGAAAAAAAATACATACTCTCCAGCTAAAGAGGGGATGAAGCTAAAAAACTGAAAGCTACTTATAAATAATAGAAATTGAGTACATTATAAATGAAAATACATAATTTGGTATTTGGCCAAAACAGTAATTACAGACTTAAGTGAGTTTATTAGAAAACTAGTATACTGGTCAGTTGTCTTATCTGCAAATAAGAGACTTCATAACTGCTCGTTTAAAAGCAGAAAGGAGTTTATTATTGGCAATGCACAGAGTGCAGAATTCCAGAGAGAGCCAGGGAAACAAGCTTTGAAGCCACATGGCCAGAAAAAGTACAGCTGGGAGAATTACCCAGTCCCACCAGGGGAGAGCACCAGCAGAGGCCCCATGTCTTACTCACCACTCCCTATTCAGCACCCCTAAAGCCAGAAGCTGCACACTAGCTGGTGAAGAATAGCCAGACATTTGTGACTGCTTGCCTTCTTCTCAGGATGATCTCATTCCTTACGTTGCCTGAAGTAGTGTTCATATCCTTTCCAAGTTGCATAGAGTTGCATTTACTTATCTAGGCCACATGTGTAACCCAAGCTTCAAGGGAGCCAGGATACCTGGTCTTCATCCTTCCAGTCTCTGATGTACACGAAGACACGCTCCAAGGGTGCTGGAGTAGAGTGAAGTAAGATAGTCTGTGCTATTTGCCTTGGTGGGTCATCCCCTTTTTTGGATGCTCAATATTTATAATACTTTGATTCCATTCTAATATTTCAAATATCAGTAGTACCAGCAACATGCTGTTGAAATTGAACTAGCCCCTTTACAGAGGAAAATATGTTCACCTTCTCTCCAGATTCCAAATATTTGCTAAATTCCATCCCTTGATGATATTTATTTCTCTAAACCAACTACAGTCAAAATTTAGATAAATCTGTATCATGATATTACCCACCACCAGCATGCCCTATATAAAATAGAAAGGACAATAGGGAGAAAAAATGAATATGATTAATATAAATGAAAACATATATATGTAATAGAATAAGAAAGAAAAGTTAGCCCAATACTAGTTTCTGTAATTGTTACAAGAGTATAGCTGTGATATGTAACTTAGTTCTTTCAGTGTGTATTCAGTTTTCCTTTCACCTTCACCTCGAATTGCAGCTGTTCAGGATCCTTTATCTAGTGGAATGACCCAAACCTTGCATTCCCTGTTGGTTTGAGATTGGTAGATCTGCCTTCATAACACTAAACATGGCAGTACCAGGAGGCACCCCCATTGTGAAGCAGCACCTCCACTTGCCTGTGATGATTACAGGACGAATCACCACACCAACTAAGAAACTCCTCCTTTTTTTGCTGCTTGATTTAGTGGCATGAAGAACCAAAAACAGCCTGTTGTTTGCATCAGCTTCCAAATCACCAGACATAATCTCCTAGTGGAAGCATTCATCATTTGGCAGCTAAAACCTCCACAGCAGGATGTCCAAAGTCCTGCAAACCAAAATTTTTTCAAGTGGATCATTAGATGTAACTTATTCTACCCTTTGGTTCCCAGAAATATGTATATTGCCTCTGAAAAAAATAGCACTGTATATTTGCTGCTGGTTCAGGTAAAATATCCCAACTTCACCAGGTATTTTTTCTCAGATGGCACCTTAACCGAAATATCTTTTGACTATTCTATCTTTCCATAGGGCCAGTTACTTCTGGATGATGAGGGTACATGTTAAGACCAGTGGATTCCATTGTGATCATTTCATTGCTTTCATTCATTTGCTGTGTTTCATGTATTGCTTCGATTCAGGAAGTTTAAAGCCCAGTAAATAATGTTACACTATTATTAAATCTATCAATGTATTACATATGATTAAAAATACAGTGTATAGTAGCTTTTCTGAACAAATAAGGAGATTTAATGCCTAGCAAACCATTAAATCAATGATATGGTTATTATTAATATCAATGAAATTGATCATTAATATTTATTACTGTGTAAACATTTAATGTACAGTAACTGTTCTGAAAAGTAATAGGTCTCCTGCCTGAGTACACTGCTATCCATTAATGTTAGAATTAATACACTATGAAGAATAGCCTTAGTAATCAGTTATCATAGGATATGTAGTATGATAAAATAACATATTGTAGTCAGTTCTTCCTCCTAACATTAAAATCTATATATTTAAAAGTGCCCTCTGCATATATTTAATACATTACCTTCATCCACTAAAATAAAAATTGGATTCATTTCTTTTATTGCTCATTAAATGTTGACTTAGATAGATCTTCCCTAACACTTGAAATAGACTTGCAATAAAAGAAAACTGTATTTTAACTGAAAAAATATCTTTCCAAGTTCTCATAGTTTTGACAAATATGTACAAGTCAGGTTGAAAGATGAGTTTCTTTCACATCTGTGGTTATTATTGTCCAGATCAGACTTCCATTTATAACTCAAAACCCTCTATGTCTTATAACATGTCAAATAGGTATTTAAACAGAGAACTACCCTCTCCTTTTTATTAATCTCCCTTAAGCATTCTCTTCCACATAAACTCTGTAATTCAACAAAAGAACTTTCTACCATTACAGAGAAATAATTTTGAGATTACGAGATACATATATTGGAACATAGTGAAAAAATGATGAGATAAAAATATAGCTAATAATAGGTACTTTTCCATTAAGTTGAACAAATATACTAGCAGGAGTTCCATATAGTTATAATGACTTTTCATTTTTCCTGTTTATTGCAATATACCTAAAGATGTTGATTATTAAGTCCTATTTCTGAATGTCTTGGTTTCTTCCTGAGCCTTTTGAAGAATGCATTATGGAAAGGCAAATAGAATTATCTTCTTTTAAAAGATTTAGCTTCCCCATTTTTCTCAGTGTAGAAAGAACTAAGCAAACTGTGTTCTTCATCCTACATACTCCATATTTCAAGAATTTATTAAAGAGTTTTTGAGTAGTGGGTGGGAGATTTTAAAGTACCATTTCTCAAGAAGTCTTTGTATCTTCCAATTTAAAGTCTCGTCTCCAGTTTTAACACGTATAAAGTACCCTTTACTACCTTCACCTGCTGCATTGACAGTGATTTTTTTTTCTTGTTTGGTTGTTTCCATCATGTAGTTTATAAATTGAGTATATGTTATATACTGAGTAGATATACTCAGTATTTGCCTCAATACTGGGTTTTTGCCTCAATACCGAGTATCGAGGCAAAATAATCAAATGAATAAATAAGGCTACAATATTTGAGGAAGAATAAAGTCCAATAGGGGAGAAAATAGTATCACACGTGCAGAAATTAGAGGTGAACAAGAGACAGTAAATAATCAAATGTCTCTTTCTGTGTCAGAGGAGATAACAGTTTTAGGTTAAGTGAAAGTTTATGTAACTTCCAGAGAAGAAAGTTAATACTGAAGGTTTGATTCAAATATTTATGTTTATCCATCTCATCTTTGCCATCATCTTCATATCTAACATTTGTAAGAATTCACCATTTTCAAGTAGTTTACTCACATGATTCTCACAACTATGTTGTAAAATAGAAAAGCCAAATGCTGCTGTCCCTAATTTAGAGACTCAGAAAAGATCAGTGATTTGCTGAAGATCATGTTGCAAAGAAAATACAAGAGTGCAGGCCTTTCATTCTCCCCAGGCCAATTCTCTTCTTTTCTGCCACTCATTAAAAAGACAAAAAATGGCACCAGAACATTTAATTAAACAAAATTAAACTTTAGCCTTCAGTATTAAAAAAAAAAAAAACAACATAAATAAGCTTCTCTGCATGAACTGGGGGTAAGAATCCAGGAGTCCCTCTCACTAAAGTCCTTTTAGCCTCCCTTCCTAAGGCCACACCACGCTATCCTGATGGGTGTTCACCTAGAGCCCGCCTCAGCTCTTCCAGACCTCGTCTCCTTCTAGGTAGCTCTTTACGAGTTGAGCAGCAGTAATATTTAGGAATCCTTCCCTGTGTGAAGCAGAATTTCTCCCTTCATGTAAATTTTACCTGCTCTGAACCAGTTCATTTCTCTTTGTCAATCCTGATGATTCACTATTCTTAGAGACCAGCTCTGCTACTTTGTCCCAGGGATTACTACTCAAGTAAGTCTCCTCAATTCTGAGTATGTCATTTGTTAATCTAAATTAATATTTTAAATTTCCGCCTTTTAAATTCAGTACTGAATAAAAATATCATGGGCTTGAGTAGGTGTTTGAAAAATTAAAATAGCCACAGAGAACTAGGAGCTAGAAAGAAGTGGAAGAATGCAGTCAGTGTGCTGTGTCTCCACATCTGTGAGAAAATGACAGGGATCATGTGAAAACCTTGAAAAGTCAGGAGAAATGGCTCCAGCTGGATCGAGTGGACTCTAAGCCAGCCACTGTGGGTTCTTGAGAAGATGATAAATTGGATAAATATAAAGTTGTCAGGTCATTATGACAGGGCATTGTGGGACGTTGTATGCAGGGGCAGATGAAAGAAAAATGGCGGTTTATCCTTTTACCCCTGATACAGGACAGGGAATACTTGGCTCAGTACGATAAGAGTGGAACTGGAGATCAGAGGATGATCTGAAAAGATGTCCTATATAACGATTTGTGATAGCTTTTTGCTCATTAGCATAAGGCAGAGTTGACAGTGAAGAATCAGGAGGTTTGGGAAAGACATGCAGCATGTCAATTTGAGGGGAAGATGTTGAATTCGGTTTGAGAGCCGTTCTATTTGAGGTACATAGAAATATGTCCATAGTTATTCTAGTTGAGCATGGTTATGGGTGTTCATCTAAGAGAGTGAAAGTTCAGAGAAAAGAGAAGAAGGCCAGAGAAATATCCTAGAAATGGTGATCAAAAGCAGGAAAAGTGGTATTTTTAGAAAAATTGCATTCTGTTTTTCTTACAGTTTTATGAATTATGAATTAGATTTTATGGTTAGGTTCTATACTAATTTCAACAGAGTAATCACTGGGACCTTCAGATTGTCCACGCAGTGGGGAGTTAGCCAGGTCAGGTGAATGTTGATGGAATCCAGTGTCTATATAGAAAAGAATTTACGATCATTATCACTGCCCCAAAGCTTTCTTGCCTTTAACTTTTATCCCTTAACTGGGATATATTAGACTAATTCTCTCTCTCTTTCGTTAATCATAAAATTATGACAGTTAATCACTGTTTGAATTGATACTTAGTAATTTTCCTTCTAAATAATTGATACATGTTATTCTGATTTATAAGAAAAAAATATATTTGTTTATTCAGATGACCAGAACTTATTTCTCGTGTATATTTGGTCTTCATCCACGGTTTCTGGCTCACAGCTCTCAAACCCTTGGAATTTCCTCAGTGTAGAGAGTGATAAAGGTGTCTTTGTTAATAGATGACTTTTGGAAAGCACCTAAGGCTAGGGGCTGTCAGTGAAGGCAACCCGTGATTAAAGGTTTGGAACTTCCAATCCCACCCCGCTGCCTCCCAGAAGAGGAGAAGGGCTGGAGGTTGAACCAGTTGCCAATGGCCAATGATTTAACCAATCATGCCTCCATAAAAACCCAAAGGGACCGGGTTTGGAGTGTTTCTGGGTTGGTGAACAAGTGGAGGTACAGATTGGAGTGACCTGCCTGGTAAGGGCATGAAACTCCACACCCTCCCCCATACCTTGCCCTATGCATGTCTTCTGTCCGGCTTGTCCTGAGTTATATCCTTCTATAATAAATGGCTCATCTGGTGAGTAAAATGTTTTTACTCTGCGTTCTGTGAGCCCCTCTAGCAAATTAATCAGACCTGAGGAGGGGATTCTTGGGAACCTGTGGTTTACAGCCAGTCCATCAGAAGTACAGGAAACAACCTGGATTTGTGACTGGCATCTGAAGTGAGAGGATGGGGACAGTCTTGTAGGACTGAACCCTTAGCCTTAGGAATCTGACGCTATCTCTGGGTAGATAGCGTCAGAATTAAGTTGAATCCTCGGACACCCAGCTGGTGTCCAAGAATTGCTCGTTGATGCTGCACACGCCCTCCCCCGCCACACACACACATCCGAAATTGGGTGCAGAATCCAAAATAATGCCAAAATATCCTTGTGGCTATGTTTCCATTCTCTTTTTCTTTAGTTTGAGCTTGAAAACAGAGACAAAAATTCCTTAATGCTGAAGAATGTCTTTAATGAAAAGAACTGCCCAAATCAATCATTGCCGTGTGACACCATTTTAGAAGTCTGTTAGGTTGTTCTCACCTTGTCTCATAAAGCTATCTGGAGTTTTCACTTGGGGTGGCTTTGGGATTGTGCCACGAATCTTCACTGCGGTTTGCCGGCTGGAATAGTATGGGTGATAAGGAAGCAGCTGCATGCAAGCATTCACTGTGCGAAAGGATAGAAAATGTGCGCACTGGCCCTTCCAGGGAGGCCTCACTGCTATAGCAGTTTACCCCATTACCAAATACTTGCAGCGGTGATACCCTCACATTCAGCTGCTGAGCAGCAGCCTGGCCCTCAGCTTTAATAGGGAGCATATGATCCCTCCAGCTGGCTGGTGACGCCATTTGGCAGTGTTCCCAGCAGCTCAACAAAAGGTTTTCAAATATCAAAGCGAGCAGAAAGACCTCTGCCTTTGTAAGGAAAGTAATTTGACTGTGCATGCGTTTTGCTTCCATAAGAATTATTGCTTCTAACTTGCCGAATTCTGTGAAGGAAAGGGCACACTTAGAAATGAAATTAGCTTGGAAAATGTGTAAACTGTTCATTCAAATGGATAAAAAAGTGCAAAATTAGAGGAAATTGAAGTCTGTGCTTAGAAAAGGAATGCCTTTTGAACATAGCTAAAGGTGGGAAAAGTATTTTTAAAACATCTGGACTCTCAATTTCCAATTAATTGTTTGTAACATTTAAAATAAATGGTTTGAAGACCATTTTTAGAGCATAATTAAGAAATATTTTGTGAATATGTATGTGTGCTATGATTTTTCACTAATTTTTGCCAGTTCCCAGTTCTGAAAAATTCAAGACAGAAATAAGACAATCTTATAGATAGGATCTTGCATAGTATTCTGTGTTATGTACACACCATAATTTATTTATTTAAACTTTCCATTATTTATAGCCGTTTATGTTGCTTCCATACGTTTGTAACTACAAATGTGATAAATGTCCTTACAATATATAATTGTGGGAAAAAAAAAGGAATACAATTTGAACGTAGTTAGAGGTGGGAGAAGTATTTTTTTAAAGATTCAATCTGAAAACACAAACCAATAAGAATTTAGATTGGTTAGATTATGAAGACTTAAGAGTTCAATTTTACTGAAGAAAGGGACTTTAGAGGTCTTTTAGGAAAATGTAATTTCATCGTATGGAAAAGCTACATGGTAGAAGAATTGCTACCTGATCAGAGTCATGCATCTCAAGAGTGGCAGTTTAGAAATGACTTGAGTCTCTTGACTATGAGTACAGCATTCATCAATTTCTATCTTGTTACAAACTGGGGACTCAGACAACTGAGCAATCCTCTTGGTCCATTCATTTTTTTCCATTGGAAAAGCAAACAGTAGATCGGGAGGAAAAATAAATACACATTTGAATATTCTTATATTAACCTCTGAATATAATTTTAAAATTAAATCGTTTGTATGTAAGCATAAGAAATGGGACTTACAGACATGACTGTCGGTTGGCTGATGGCTATCTTGTAAATGTGAAAAATGCATCTGCCTCAAAAAGCATGTCATTTTTTTCTCAAATAGTCAGTAGAGTTACACTAATACTCTGTATATGGTTTAAGTTTCATACCCTTATATTTTCTTTACCATATTTTTAATTGAAGTATAGTTAATTTACAATGTGTTAGTTTCAGGTGTACAGCAAAGTGATTTGGTTTTTATATATATATATATACATATATATATATTCTTTATCAGACTCCTTTCCATTATAGGTTATTACAAGATATTGAATATAGTTCCCTCTGCTATATAGCAGGACCTTATTGTTTATTTTATATACAGTAATGTGTATATGTTAATCCCAAACTCCTAGTTTCTCTCTCACGCCACTGCCCACTACCCCTTTTGGTAACCATAAGTTTATTTTCTATGTCTGTGGGTCTATTTCTGTTTTGTAAACAAGTTCATTTGTATCAATTTTTTAAAATTTTTCATATAAGTGATATCATATGATATTTGTCTTTCTTGTGTCTGATTACTTCACCTAGTATGATAATCTCTACGTCCATCCATGTTGCTGCAAGTGGCATCATTTCACTTTTTTATGGCTGAGTAACATTCCATTGTGTATAGACACCACATCTTCTTTATCCGTTCATCTGTCAGTGGACACTTAGATCCCTTCCATGTCTTGGCTATTGTAAATAGTGCTGCTGTGAACATTGTTCATAGCTTCATATTGTGCAGGCCAGGATAGGGACAACCACTTTCATTCTTGGAACAAATTATGTAATCAAATTAAATACATGACCATGCTGCCCTAACAGAGTATACAAGCCTACAAATATATTTTGTTTTATACCAACAAAATGAATATTTTAATCTACTCTGAACACGATATTACATTCGTTCTTATTACAAAACTTGGGGGTGTTTGTTAATATTATGAAAAGATTTCAGATATTATCCTTTGTGTAGAAAATCCTCCTGTAACATGAATAGTGTTATTGAATTCATTTGCATCTTTATAGGAAGAAAACATGTCCTTTCATTCAATAAGAATATTATAAGTGCTTATTGTAGGCCAATTCTAAAGGAACTAAGAAAGATATATTGCTATGGATCTTGTTTATAAATGTTGTAAGTGCCACAATGACTTATATTTCTGAAAAGTCATATGAGCTCATTACAGTCCATAGGCCTCATGAACGAGCTAGGCATTGAGCTGGGATTGAGGGTTACCACATATTGGCTGGCCCATCAATCATGCCACTCTGGTGGCAGAGTAGTGCTTCTCAGGCTATCTACAGGGAAGGATCAGATTTTGCTTGCTGGTTTTCAATTTCGTTTTTGTTCGATTTCCTACTGATCCAGTAACACGGTCCTACATAGTCTAGCATGTAGCTCACACTGTATGCCTCTCACCATGGAATTCATCATTAACAAAACTGGCCTGTGCCCTGTTCACAGGATTGCATCTACTGATCATGTGCTTAGGTGTTGCAAACTTCAACTTGCTGTAACAGTGCCTCAGTACTTAGTTTCAATTCCCGTGCTTAGCTCATTGCATACCCCTAACAATCAGTTGCCCTCCTCCATGGACCACATTTTGACTACTGCTGCTCTAGTGGGGTTTTCCCATACTATAAAGGCAGAAAACTAAACCATACCTCCCAAAGTCGCTTGCAGCCAGGTTTCTGGATGTGATTTGGATTCCAACAGTGTGCTAGAGCTGGGTGTAGATTCTGAGCTCAGGTCAGGAGGAAGAGAGAAAAGCACCCATTTCACAGGGAAGTTTGTGCCAGAAGTGTGGCTTCCTGCAGCCACAAAAGCAGCTGTATGGGTCAGAGAAATGGCAATGTGATTCTGAGGGCTGCAGTTGTCCTTAGAAGCCTTCTTCTTCAGCCTATCCAGTTATTTTATAAGCCACCTAATATCTGGTAATAAATCACATTTTGTGTGATCTACTCAGTTTCTGTCTTCTGCAGGAAGAAAGGCTATACTGTTAAAGATTGATTAGCCAACTGTAAATAGTGGATGGCTTCTATCTTTTGAGTAGTCGAGGGAGTTAGCGCTCCACGAGTGGTCTCAAATTTCAGTGTGCTTATGGATCACCTGAGAATGTAGTTAAAATACAGATTCTGACTCAGTAGTGTAACCTGGGGGTCTGAGACTCTGCACGTCTAACAGGCTCCCAGTTAATTGCCATGGCGTTGGTCCACAGACCAAACTTTTAGTAGTAAAATTCTAGGTCAGACTAAGCCTTCAGGAATAACTTCCACCTCCAGAGCTCCTGACTGCAGATGTTAGGCTTCAGCAAGATGATGAGAAACTATTCTGATCCTTTTTATTACTTTCCCTGGATTAGAAACAGTGGGCCTGTGGTGATTTCCAAGCATAACTACTATGACTTCTTTTTTCTCTTTTGCCTTATTAGAACAAAAAGAGAGAAAGGTTTTTTTTTCATATATCGATATCTATCTATCTCTCTATCAGTAAAGAGGAGATACAAGAAAGAAGGGATTAAACAAGTTGGTTCTAAGCAGAGACTTCAAATGGGGGATTTACAGATGTCACTTTTGGGCTACCTCAATGCATATATTCAGCCTACCTATTTGTAAGGGATACACATTTTTTTTTAACATCTTTTTTGGAGTATAATTGCTGTACAATGGTGTGTTACTTTTTGCTTTATAACAAAGTGAATCAGCTATACATACACATATATCGCCGTATCTGCTCCCTCTTGTGTCTCCCTCCCACCCTCCCTATCCCACCCCTCTGGGTGGTCACAGAACACCGAGCTGATCTCCCTGTGCTATGCAGCTGCTTCCCACTAGCTATCTATTTTACATTTGGTAGTGTATATATGTCCATAACACTAGGGACACACATTTCTTGCCAATAACTTATGACATTGTATTTTCAGTCTAGTATTTCATCTGCTTTCCGTGAGAAGCAAAAATTGTCAGATGGTGCTATTTGGGGAGGGATGGTTCAGGCCACATTTTGAGAGTTTTCCTGAGCTTCAACCTACCACCTAGGTCCTGAGCGAGTTTGCTTCACAGAGAAACAGAAGAGAGACGGGAGATGGGATTCCACATGGCAAATAGTGTAGACTAAAGTGGATAGATAGAAGCAGGCCACTGTTATCTGGAGACAGTAAGGAGACTGTGCAGAATTGCAGGCTACTGGGGAGGAAGACTGAAAATTAATTTTGGCTGAGTGACGACCAGAGAGAGGGCCGTGGAAGCAGTGACAGATTATAGAGAGCTTCAATTACCAGAAAGGAAAGTTTGGATTTGATCTTAAGGAAATGAGAGTCCTGGAAAGTTTCTATTTAAGAAGCTAAAAATGATAATGGTATTTTGGGAGGTTAATTAGGCTACCTTCAGAAGGAAGGTATATTTTGTCAGGTGTTATGATTATTAAATGGACTACAGAAGTAATTTTAGGAAAAAAGATTTGAAACAGCACTTGATTTTTGTGTAGTATAACTTAAATTATCAAAAAAGAAACAAAATGTAATCTATAGTTTATCAGTTTTAACCTTGCCCTAAAATAAAAAATGTTAAATATATTGGATAATCAGAGTTTAATAGTAACTGTCAAAAGTTTGTGCTCTATCAACTTTTAAAATGAAGCCTCTTTAAAGACAAATACTAAAGTTTGCTCTCCATTTGTTTTTTTCTTTCCTTTACTTATTTATTTATTTTTAGCATCGTTATTGGAGTATAATTGCTTTATAAGGGTGTGTTAGTTTCTGCTTTATAACAAAGTGAATCAGTTATACATATACACAGTCCCCATATCTCTTCCCTCTTGGGTCTCCCTCCCTCCCACCCTCCCTATCCCACCACTCTAGGTGGTCACAAAGCACCGAGCTGATCTCCCTGTGCTATGCGGCTGCTTCCCACTAGCTATCTATATTACGTTTGGTAGTGTATATATGTCCATGCCACTCTCTCACTTTGTCCCAGCTTACCCTTCCCCCTCCCTGTGTCATCAAGTCCATTCTCTAGTAGGTCTGCATCTTTATTCCCGTCTTGCCCCTAGGTTCTTCATGACCATTTTTTTTTTTTTTTAGATTCCATATATATGTGTTACCATACAGTATTTGTTTTTCTCTTTCTGACTCACTTCACCCTGTATGACAGGCTCTAGATCCATCCACCTAACTACAAATAACTCAATGTCGTTTCTTTTTATGACTGAGTAATATTCCATTGTATGTATGTGCCACATCTTCTTTATCCAGTCATCTGTTGATGGACACTTAGGTTGCTTCCATGTCCTGTCTATTGTAAATAGAGCTGCAGTGAACATTGTGGTACATGACTCTTTTTGAATTATGGTTTTCTAAAGGTATATGCCCAGTAGTGGGATTGCTGGGTCATATGGTAGTTCTATTTTCAGTTTTTTAAGTAACCTCCATACTATTCTCAATAGTGGCTATATCAATTTACATTCCCACCAACAGTGCAAGAGGTTCCCTTTTCTCCACACCCTGTCCAGCATTTATTGTCTGTAGATTTTTTGATGATGGCCATTCTGACCAGTGTGAGATGATATCTGATTGTAGTTTTGATTTACATTTCTCTAATGATTAATGATGTTGAGCATTCTTTCATGTGTTTGTTGGCAATCTGTATATCCTCTATATCTTCTTTGGAGAAATGTCTATTTAGGTCTTCTGCCCATTTTTGGATGGGTTGTTTGTTTTTCTGATGCTGAGCTACATGAGCTCCTTGTAAATTTTGGAGATTAATCCTTTGTCAGTTGCTTCATTTGCAAATATTTTCTCCCATTCTGTCTTTTCGTCTTGTTTACGGTTTCCTTTGCTGTGCAAAAACTTTTACGTTTCATTAGGTCCCATTTGTTTATTTTTGGGGTTTTTTTTCCATTTCTCTGGGAGGTTGCTGTGATTTATGTCATAGAGTGTTCTGCCTGTGTTTTCCTCTGAGAGTTTGATAGTGTCTGGCCTTACATTTAGGTCTTTAATGCATTTTGAGTTTATTTTTGTGTATGGTGTTAAGGAGTGTTCTAATTTCATTCTTTTACATGTAGCTGTCCAGTTTTCCCAGCACCACTTATTGAAGAGGCTGTCTTTTTTCCATTGTATGTTCTTGCCTCCTTTATCAAAGATAAGGTGACCATATGAGCATGGGTTTATCTCTGGGCTTTCCATCCTGTTCCATTGATCTATATTTCTGTTTTTGTGCCAGTACTATACTGTCTTGATTACTGTAGCTTTGTAGTATAGTCTGAAGTCAGGGAGCCTGATTCCTCCAGCTCCGTTTTTCTTTCTCAAGATTGCTTTGACTATTCGGGGTCTTTTGTGTTTCCATACAAATTGTGAAAATTTTTGTTCTACTTCTGTGAAAAATGCCAGTGGTGGTTTGATAGGGCTTGCATTGAATCTGTAGATTGCTTTGGGTAATACTGTGATTTTCTCAATGTTGATTCTTCCAATCCAAGAACATGGTATATCTCTCCATCTATTTGTATCATCTTTAATTTCTTTCATCAGTGTCTTATAATTTTCTGCATAGAGTTCTTTTTTCTCCTTAGGTAGGTTTATTCCTAGGTGTTTTATTCTTTTTGTTGCAGTGGTAACTGAGAGTGTTTTCTTAATTTCACTTTCAGATTTTTCATCATTAATGTATAGGAATGCAAGAGATTTCTGTGCATTAATTTTGTATCCTGCTACTTTACCAAATTCATTGATTAGCTCTAGTAGTTTTCTGGTGGCATCTGTAGGATTCTCTATGTATAGCATCATGTCATCTGCAAACAGTGACAGCTTTACTTCTTCTTTTCTGATTTGGATTCCTTTTATTTCTTTTTCTTCTCTGATTGCTGTGGCTAAAACTTCCAAAACTATGTTGAATAATAGTGGTGAGAGTGGGCAACCTTGTCTTGTTCCTGATCTTAGTGGAAATGGTTTCAGTTTTTCACCATTGAGGACAATGTTGGCTGTGGATTTGTCATATATGGCCCTTATTATGTTGAGGAAAGTTCCCTCTATGCCTCCTTTCTGGAGGGTTTTTATCATAAATGGGTGTTGAATTTTGTCTGAAGCTTTCTCTGCATCTATTGAGATGATCCTATGGTTTTTCTCCTTCGGTTTGTTAATATGGTTAATGACATTGATTGATTTGCGTATATTGAAGAATCATTGCATTCCTGGGATAAACCCCACTTGATCATGGTGTATGATCCTTTTAATGTGCTGTTGGATTCTATTTGCTAGTATTTTGTTGAGGATTTTTGCATCTATGTTCATCAGTGATATTGGCCTATAGTTTTCTTTCTTTGTGACATCTTTGTCTGGTTTTGGTATCAGGGTGATGGTGGCGTCATAGAATGAGATTGGGAGTGTTCTTCCTTCTGCTATATTTTGAAAGAGTTTGAGAAGGATAGGTGTTAGTTCTTCTCTAAATGTTTGATAGAATTCGCCTGTGAAGCCATCTGGTCCTGAGCTTTTGTTTGTTGGAAGATTTTTAATCACAGTTTCAATTTCAGTGCTTGTGATTAGTCTGTTCATATTTTCTATTTCTTCCTGATTCAGTCTCGGAAGGTTGTGCATTTCTAAGAATTTGTCCATTTCTTCCAGGTTGTCCATTTTATTGGCATAGAGTTGCTTGTAGTAATCTCTCATGATCTTTTGTATTTCTGCAGTGTCTGTTGTTACTTCTCCTTTTTCATTTCTAATTCTATTGATTTGAGTTTTCTCCCTTTTTTTTCCTCCATTTTTTTCTTGATGAGTCTGGCTAATGGTTTATCAATTTTGTTTATCTTCTCAAAGAACCAGCTTTTAGTTTTATTGATCTTTGCTATCATTTCCTTCATCTCTTTTTCATTTATTTCTGATCTGATCTTTATGATTTCTTTCCTTCTCCTAACTTTGGGGGTTTTTTTGTTCTTTTTTCTCTATTGCCTTAGGTGTAAGGTTAGGTTGTTTATTTGAGATGTTTCTTGTCTCTTAAGGTAGGATTGTATTGCTATGAAATTCCCTCTTAGAGCTGATTTTGCTGCATCCCATAGGTTTTGGGTCGTCATATTTTCATTGTCATTTGTTTCTAGGTATTTTTTTATTTCCTCTTTGATTTCTTCAGTGATCGCTTCGTTATTAAGCAGTGTGTTGTTTAGCCTCCATGTGTTTGTATTTTTTACAGATATTTTCCTGTAATTGATATCTAGTCTCATAGCGTTGTGGTTGGATAAGATACTTGATACGATTTTAGTTTTCTTAAATTTACCAAGGTTTGATTTGTGACCCAAGATATGATCTATCCTGGAGAATGTGTCATGAGCACTTGAGAAGAAAGTGTATTCTGTTGTTTTTGGATGGAATCTCCTATAAATATCAATTAAGTCTATCTTGTTTAATGTATCATATAAAGCTTGTGTTTCCTTAATTATTTTCATTTTGGATGATCTGTCCATTGGTGAAAGTTGGGTGTGAAAGTCCCCCACTATGATTGTGTTACTGTCGAGTTCCCCTTTTGGGGCTGTTAGTATTTGCCTTATGTATTGAGGTGCTCCTATGTTGGTGCATAAATATTTACAACTGTTATCTTTTCTTCTTGGATTGATCCCTTGATCATTATGTAGTGTCCTTTTTTGTCTGTTGTAACAGTCTTTATTTTAAAGTCTATTTTCTCTGATATGAGAATTGCTACTCAAGCTTTCTTTTGATTTCCATTTGCATGGAATATCTTTTTCCATCCCCACACTTTCAGTCTGTATGTGTCCCTAGGTCTGAAGTGGGTCTCTTGTAGACAGCATATATATGGGTCTTGTTTTTGTATCCATTCAGCCAGTCTATGTCTTTGGTTGGAGCATTTAATCCATTTACATTTAAGGTAATTATCGCTATGTATGTTCCTATTTCCATTTTCTTAATTGTTTTGGGTTTGTTATTGTAGGTCTTTTCCTTCTCTTGTGTTTCCTGCCTAGTGAAGTTCCTTTAGCATTTGTTATAAAGCTGGTTTGGTGGTGCTGAATTCTTTTAGCTTTTGCTTGTCTGTAAAGGTTTTAAATGCTCCATCAAATCTGAATGAGATCCTTGCTGGGTATAGTAATCTTGGTTGTAGGTTCTTCTCTTTCATCACTTTAAATATGTCCTGCCACTCCCTTCTGACTTGCAGAGTTTCTGCTGAAAGATCAGCTGTTAACCTTATGGGGATTCCCTTGTGTGTTGTTTGTTGTTTTTCCCTTGCTGCTTTTAATATGTTTTCTTTGTATTTAATTTTTGATAGTTTGATTAACATGTGTCTTGGCATGTTTCTCCTTGGATTTATCCTGTGTGGGACTCTCTGTGCTTCTGGGACTTGATTAACTATTTTCTTTCCCATATTAGGGACATTTTCAACTATAATCTCTTCAAATAATTTCTCAGTTCCTTTCTTTTTCTCTTCTTCTTCTGGGACCCCTGTAATTCAAATGTTGGTGCCTTGGTCTCTGAGACTGTCCTCAATTCTTTTCATTCTTTTTTGTTTATTCTGCTCTGTGGTAGTTATTTCCACTATTTTATCTTCCAGGTCACTTATCCGTTCTTCTGCCTCAGTTCTTCTGCTATTGATCCCTTCTAGAGAATTTTAAATTTCATTTATTGTGTTGTTCCTCATTGTTTGTTTGCTCTTTATTTCTTCTAGGTCCTTATTAAACATTTCTTGTATTTTCTGCATTCTATTTGCAAGATTTTGGATCATCTTCACTATCATTCTGAATTCTTCTCAGGTAGACTGCCTATTTCCTCTTCATTTGTTAGGTCTGGTGGGTTTTTATCTTCCTCCTTCATCTGCTGTGTGTTTTTCTGTCTTCTCATTTTTCTTATCTTACTGTTTTTGGGGTCTCCTTTTTGCAGGCTGCAGGTTCGTAGTTCCTGTTGTTTTTGGTTCTGTCCCCAGTGGCTAAGTTTGGTTCAGTGAGTGTGTAGGCTTCCTGGTGGAGGGGACTAGTGCCTGTGTTCTTGTGGATGAGGCTGGATCTTGTTTTTCTGGTGGGCAGGTCCATGTCTAGTGGTGTGTTTTGGGGTGTCTGTGGCCTTATTATGATTTTAGGCAGCCTCTCTGCTAATGGGTGGGGTTTGTTCCTGTCTTGCTAGTTGTTTGGCATAGGGTTTCCAGCACTGTAGCTTGCTGGTTCTTGAGTGGAGCTGGGTCTTGGCGTTGAGATGGAGATCTCTGGGAGATTTTCATATTACGTTTCATATTACATGGAGCTGAGAGCTCTCTAGTGGACCAATGTCCTGAACCTGGCTCTCCCACCTCAGAGGCACAGCCCTGACGCCTGGCTGGAGCATCAAGAGCCTGTCATCCACATGGCGCAGAATAAAAGGGAGAAAAAAAGAAAGAATGAAAGAAAAAGATAAAATAGTTATTAAAATAAAAAATAATTACCAAAAAAAAATTTTTAGTAATAAAAGAATGAAAGAAAGAAGAGAGCAACCAAACCGAAAAACAAATCCACCAATGATAACAAGCTCTAAAAAGCATACTAGAAAAAGAAGAAAAGAAAAAAACAGACAGACAGAACACTAGGACAAATGGTAAAAGCAAAGCTATACAGACAAAATCACACACAGAAGTATACACATACACTCACAAAAAGAGAAGAAGGGAAAAATATATATGTATTGTTGCTCCCAAAGCCCACCTCCTCAATATGGGATGATTCGTTGTCTATTCATGTATTCCACAGATGCAGGTACATCAAGTTAATTGTGGAGATTTCATCTGCTGCTCCCAAGGCTGCTGGGAGAAGCTTCCCTTTCTCTTCTTTGTTCGCACAGCTCCTGGGGTTCAGCTTTGGATTTGGCCCTGCCTCTGCGTGTAGGTCGCCGGAGGGCGTCTTTTGTTCGCTCAGACAGGACAGGGTTAAAGGAGCAGCTGACTGGGGGGCTCTGGCTCACTGAGGCCTGGGGGAGGGAGGGGTATGGATGCGGGGCGAGCCTGTGGCAGCAGAGGTTGGCATGACATTGCACCAGCCTGAGGTACGCCGTGTGTTCTCCCGGGGAAGTTGTCCCTGGATCACGGGACCCTGGCAGTGGCGGGCTGCACAGGCTCCCAGGAGGGGAGGTGTGGATGATGACCTGTGCTCGCACACAGGCTTCTTGGTGGCTGCAGCAGCAGCCTTAGCGTCTCATGCCTGTTTCTGGGGTCCGCTAACCCCTTCAGGCTGTGTTCACGCAGCCAACCCCAGTCCTCTCCCTGGGATCCGACCTCCAAAGTCCGAGCCTCGACTCCCAGCCCTGCCCGCCCCGGCAGGTGAGCAGACAAGCCTCTCGGGCTGGTGTGTGCCGATCCTCTGTGCGGGAATCTCTTCGCTTTGCCCTCCGCACCCCGGTGGCTGCGCTCTCCTCCGTGGCTCTGAAGCTCCCCCCACTCCGCCACCTGCAGTCTCCTCCCGCAAAGGGGCTTCCTAGTGTGTGGAAACCTTTCCTCCTTCACAGCTCCCTCCCACTGGTGCCGGTCCCGTCCCTATTCTTTTGTCTCTGTTTTTTCTTTTGCCCTACCCAGATACGTGGGGAGTTTCTTGCCTTTTGGGAGGTCTGAGGTCTTCTGCCAATGTTCAGTAGGTGTTCTGTAGGAGTTGTTCCACACGTAGATGTATTTCTGATGTATTTGTGGAGAGGAAGGTGATCTCTATGTCTTACTCTTCCGCCCTCTTGAAGCTCCTGCTCTCCACTTTTTCATTTTTTTTTTAAGTCTGATTCCTCTGTGTCTGATACAAGCTGATTAAGTAATATCTGCTTTTGTCTCAAAGCCAAACTTTTGTTCTATCAGTCCTAGCCATCTGGGCTATCCTGAATATACCACATAAATGAAAAGGAAACTGTCACAGTGACCATCACATCTTCTACCAGGCTGCCCTTGCAGAAGCGTAGCCTATGCCTTTGACCTCCAAAGGGGCATGTTCTCAGGAAAACCATAATGAACCAAAATGGATAGTTCCCCTAAGCTCTCTAGTGTCACCATTTTACATTGCCAGAATAAAGGAGAAAATGGTTGAGGGTGGCAGCTGAATAATTTAGTAAGCATGGGTGATTTGGTGATCCCATTTATTCCGACTAACAATTACAAAATGAAATTAACATGCATCACAGTGTTCATGGACCTACCAAAGTCCACTCTAAGGCCATGTGTGAGTTATTCAGGCCTAAAATGAGCCCCAGTGTGTGAGCACTCAGCTACGCCTGTGGCCTTGGCTTTGAACTCTGTTATGCTCATGACTTTTAAAAGTATACACGCCATCCAGAACTTTCAGCTAAACCCTGATCCCTAATTCTGGATCTGTCTACCAGACATTTCTGCGTGTTGGATATGTACTGGATGTGTCCATATCAAATCAAGATAATAATGTTGAACTCAATTATCAACTGCCAGGAACTTGCTTTTTATTCCATGTTCTCCATTTCGAAGAATTGCAGTGATGCTCAGCAGATTGCCAAAGCTAGAAACTTCCAAGTTATTTAATGACTCCTTCCTCTCTTTTAACCCCTTCAGCTATCCATCAGGTTGTATAGCTTCTAACTCCCCTTTTTACAGTTTGTAACCCCTTTTAATTTCTACTGCCATTGCCTTTGTTCACACTTTGATAAGCCTCATAAGCAGAAAGATCTAGTTAGAATCCTAGCTCTGCTACTTTATCTAGACTTAAGTGAGACATTTAGATTCCATTTCCTTATCTTAAAAAAAAAAAAAAGATGGATCTCCATCTTACAGAATAGTTTTAAGGATTACATGAGATACTCTAAGTAAAACTTAATACAGTACATGGCTTACACTAGACATTCAATGATGATTAACCTCATGTTCATAATCATACCTCACTCAGTTTGAGCAGTGTCTGGCACTCAATATATA
This sequence comes from Aethalodelphis obliquidens, assembly GCF_003676395.1. Lineage (NCBI taxonomy): Eukaryota > Metazoa > Chordata > Mammalia > Artiodactyla > Delphinidae > Aethalodelphis > Aethalodelphis obliquidens. The sequence continues at coordinate 64,326,462 of NW_020837949.1, read as the reverse complement.
TTTACTATATATAGTAAGCATTCAGTATATATTTACTATAAATATTAATGTCATAATCATCATCATCATCATCATAGTTAGCCTGCTTCTGATCTTATACCCTGTTATTCTGTCCTGCACCCTACTATTGGAATTTACATAAAATACAAATATCATGTCCTTTATGCTCCACAACTTTGAAGGGTTCTCTCACTCACAGGAGGTGCTTTTCTGGATCGACATAACTGCCCTTGATCTGACCTAGGCTTCAGTTCCACTCTTACTTCCACTGCTCAACAAAAACTCCTTACACTGAGGCCAATGAAAAATCTATATTTCCCCCACCCACCAATAAACAAAGAAAAGACTTTTATTTCATATTTCCATTGATTACCTTCACTCAATTTGAAAACTTCATAGTAATGTACTACTTCATATAGCCTTCTGTGCCTCCCCAAGCAGAATTATATGCTTCCAATTTAATTACTATAATCTTGTCTTTGTACTTCTAAAGCCCAATATGTAGAGTTACTTGATTCACATTTGCTGAAATAATGGTATTGGAAAATTAAAGGAAAAACAAACTATAGATAGATAAGTAGGTAGGTATGTTATATACATCACATATATTAAAAACTGTATAATCATATAACTTAATACTGTTCTCATGTTTATGCTGCTGATTTCTCATATGTAGGACCTGTATTAAAAACTGTTAACATGTATCAGGAAAATGTATTTGTTTTGACTTTTCCGTAATTACTAAGTCCTCCTTAGAGCAAGTAGCACATTTGTAAAGTGCTAGGGTGGTACGAATCCTGGGGCTGTGAAATAGTGAAACTATTGGATTCACAATGTGCCAGTAACCTTGGCACTGGCCTCAGCTACAGTAGTTGCTCTAACAAACTGAGATTTACAGTCAGTTTAAACTGTGAGAAGCAGTAGGGCAAAGTGATTAAGAAAATGGGCTCTGATTTTAGAAAATCCAAGTTCAAATTTCAGTTCCCTACTTAACACGTTCCTATATGATCTTAAACACATTCCCTAACCTTTCAGAGACTCCTTCCCTGTAAAATGGAAATGATAATGGTACCCACATAAAAGAATTATTGGAAGCATTAAATGAGGTAATATGAATTAAGTTTTAAACTTAGGCTGTGCAGACTTTCAGATACACAAGACACACAGACTGCTGTCTGGCATCAGTCTACTTAGAAAGATAAAGAACTTGTCATCATTGTAGCAACAGACATTCCTAATCTGGTGGTAATTCTTCTAGAAATCAATGCAGCACAATTCAGATGGAAGAAGATAATTCTACATCCGGCAAGTCCAAGAGTTGCCTTGGCTTAAAAGTCTCAGGCCCCACAGGCACCGATATCTCTTGAAGTGATCCCGTAGTCATAGACTGCAAAGTCCACACAAAAAACAAGCCCTATTCCAAGAGCTGACACATTCAGGCAAGCCCAGAGTTGTGGCTGCCTACCAGGTAGTTTTAGTTTCTCCAGAGCAAATGGAATTTATCAAAATTGATCATTGTATCATAAATAATATTATCTGGTAACATAGCTGATATTTCAGCTTTCATCAGGTTACCAGGTAACTGTAACTGGAGGTATTTAACTGATGGTCAAATTCTCCACAAAAGATTAAAAGGGATTGTTAATTCTCTGCCTCTACATAGAATATGGACTTGGTAAGTAATACATAGAGGATAACATATGCATATATGTATATGAATACAATCTCATGAAGGATTAGAAATGTATCTAAGAGGAAATTAACATGGAGAGTTTTGGAAAAAAGGAGTTATAGAGGTCATCATTTGGTCATCATCTTGCCTGATTTTCCTGGATAAACTCACAAGTGTTAGAGTGAAAACTTGTTCATCACAGAGAAAGTTTTGTTCTAAGGTTAGTGTTGTACCTAATGCATCATTAACACTCAATATATGACATTTGAGTAAAACTGGGATTCTGGTCCTCTCTGTTGTTATAAGAAGAACAGAGCTGACTTACAGGGCCCTTTTACTGCCACTCTCAGATGATTCTCCTGCCCAGACCTCTCAGCTCAGACAAACTGACTTTGACATATTGAGCTCTAATTGTCTCCTAGGAATGCAATTTTCGTACACATGCCAGTAGAATTAAAAAGATTGTGTGTGAGTTGTTATATTAAAATGGACCTGCCTCTCTGTATGGTTGGTTATCATAGTTAAATATAGCAGCTGAATGATGAGACAGAATTATCAGTGAACTCTCCCACTGGAACAGATGCCCTATCGTGGCAGCATGCCTCCTGTGTCTTGTAAACGTGAGCTACTAGTTACTGAGAATGGGCAGGAGTTCAACTAAGAATCAACGCAAGGCCATCCAATGCCAGGAAAACCCCTCAAAGTGCATATGCCCGTAGTTGATGACATTTGGAACATCATCTTCGTATGTAGACATTACAATTTAGAATTCAACATCCCTCTAATTCAAGGAGGATTAGATAGATACGAACTTGAACATAAATACTTTACCGATGAATTAGAGATCTATTTAGAGGATATTTCTATAGTAATGTAGCTTAAATAGATTTATATTTCTAATGCTTATGATGTATTTAATTAATATACTCATATGTATACCTTACATTAAAGTATGAACTGGAAAAGTTGATGTAGTTGAATAAGCATACATTGTAATTGACAGCTAAAGTTTCAAACAGTATTAAAAATAATGTTAAGCATAAATTAAATCACTTTTTCTGTTCAATATTGTATTAGTTATCCAGGCATGTTTATTTAAATCACTAAATGAAAATTATCATATGTTAACAGTTCTTGGTTCCTCATTTTCTAAATAAAGACAAATCTGGAATGAGTAAAATGAACAATATGGTAAACTTAGTTTCAGCTAATTTTGCATAACCCCTTTATTTTCTATTTCCTATGAGTGGTTTAACAACTCTTACAAAATAGGAGGAAATGCAAATGTTAGCTTTGAGTCTAACAGCTTTTACACATCGTAAATGTTGATATCTTTTTAATGAAATTGGAATTGTACCTCCAAGTAGAAATAAAAATGTCCAAGCTGATTTCACTCTGGCGTGTAGAAGACAAAGTTCATGCCTGCCTGTGAGTCTGTGATGAGAATATTAATGCTCTTTTGCAGTTTTTGCCAACAAGAGAAGCTGCCGCTGACCTTCCAGGCCTGTGTGATCACCAAAGAGTGCCAGGTGTCAGAGTGGTCTGAGTGGAGCCCCTGCTCAAAAACGTGCCATGATATGGCATCCCCTAAAGGCACCCGTGTGAGGACGCGGCTCATCAGGCAGTTTCCTATTGGCAGTGAGAAGGAGTGTCCAGAACTTGAGGAAAAAGAACCCTGTGTGTCTCAAGGAGATGGAGTTGCCCCCTGTGCCATGTGAGTAAATAAAGGATGGTGGCATCTGCTGCCCTGTCTGCCCAAACTGCGTGTTCCTTTAGCGGTTTGATTTCAACTGGATAGTATGTTGAGAAATAGAGATTTTTACAAATTCTAAGTAGAAAAATATCTCTCTACAAACACTATCCTGTAAAAATGACTGGTTTTACAGGGTAAAAGTGTCTTTAACAAGCTGGATTTCCCAGTCTCCATGCAAGTTAGATTTTTAACGGCAATTCCCTGTTTGTGTATTTTCTATCATGGGGATTGGCAAGCTTTTTCCATAAAGGAGAAGATAGTGAATATGTTAGCCTTTACAAGCCACATGTGTCTCTGTCATGCTTCAGCTCTGCCATTGGAGCTGTAGGTAATATGTAAACAAATGAGTGTGGATATGTTCCAATAAAATTCACTTATAAGAACAGGGGACAGGTTGGATTTGGCTGTAGTTTGTCAACTAGTCTATAAGGTAAAATAAAGTTTCAAAATACAGGTTCCTATTGCTTATTGAGCAAGTCCCATTAAAATTCAGTACTGTATATAACAATTCCTGTTGAATAGAGTAAGATGCTATATCAAAATAATGAGACTGTAAGCTCCTTCAGGACAAAGACTGCTTATGAACCTTGGGGGTGGGGCTTGTTTGTTTTTTAATTGCTTGCATGTCATAGGACCAGGCACACAGTAAGTGTCCAATCAATGTGCACTGAATTCAGATGAAATAAGACTAATTTTGAAATATTTGGCAGTGTAACTATATTCTTTTTATCCTTAAAAAATATCATCTCCAAAACATTACTGTGAACTATCTTGGTGATAAATATATTTCAGCTTAGTCTGAATATAGAATATTTATGAAACAACTTACAGAATCTTAGTTTCTCAGTAGATATGCACAAGCTTCATTGAAAGGTTCCCTGGAATATTTCAGATATTTAGAGAACATGCATACAGCTTGAACTGCATGACACAGTGAGGAGGAAAATTGCTACTATTATTGTTCCTCCTCCCATTTCTAACAATAATAATAATAACAAAGAATAGTGATGATTCAGACAAGATCTTCAATTATGCAGCACTTTGGAATCATCCCTTCTCTGATATAACAAGTGACAGAATGCTCTAGAGAGTTTTCTTCCTAACTACTCTGCCTGTCCTGCTGACTTGTGTGTTCCCCTCTACATAACAGTTTCAAGGAAGTTGCCAGGTTCTCTAATCAGTGTTTTGTCTCCTACAAGTTTCTTCCATTTTTGTCTCAAGCTAGGTGTTTTATTCTTTATCCTCTCAAATATTCAAACGCCATTAGCTATTAATTAAAATCTCTATTCTGAATCTTTCTTCTAACCCTTTATGGATGATAGCACTTTTTTAGAATGTGCGATCAATTGACGTTACTAAAAATTTGTTCCTCTCACAGGACTCCGTAAGATGACCTAAATTGGGACTCCATTCTATAAAAAAGCCAAAATTTTCATTTTAGCTCCCCTAATGAATGACTTGTTTGGTTTTACTTTCCTTCACTGTCTCTCCTCCCAAGGCATCAAGTATCCATGTTTTTAGAATTGACCTGAATGCTGCACTTCTTTTATAAATGTATGTCAAGAGTGTTGTTCCTGGATGCCCCAGTCCTGCACCTCTATTAAGCCGTGAATCCCCACTTATAAAAACTGAAAAACGAACATGAAGTGCAGCTTTACTGTCATGAAACTTTACCACTGACAAAGCAAAGCCTCTAGATGAGACATCCTAGAGCCCACTTAACCTTTCTGTCTAACTGAGGTGAACATTAGCACACCCATTTGTACCTATGTTGGCTGTTAATCTGATCACTAAGGAGGCATCTTGGTTAAAGTGAAACCAAGTGCTACATGAGCCATTTTCTTTGTGCTTTTAGAATATCCATTTTCCTCGAGGTGGAGAAATGCCATCACTTTCTATCTTCAGTGGCATCGGGAAATGGTTCCCTGCCTATCTCCTTAAAGCATGTGTTGGGCTGACAATCCCCTGACATTTTTTTCACATCATAATCTTTATTGGAGCTTTAGTTTAGAATCACAGATCATCTTTCCTGTGTTCCACTGATTAGAAACGTCAGCTCTTTTCATCATTCATCAGCACTCATCAGGGATGCTCAGTGCTACAGGAAAAAAAAAAAAAAAAACTCTTATTCTCAACAATAAAGAGAAAACTCTGAATTATGTTACATTTTTATTACTAACACACAATTATAATTTTGATCCAGTACGAAGCTGCAATTTTCATGCATTCTGTTAGAGACAAAACAAATGTTTGGGTTCATCATCATTTAGAATGTGTTCCATTCTCAGATTCAACCTTCCTTTGCTTATAAGCATCAAGAAAGGGCAAGCCTGAGTTCAGCTTAATTGAACATAAAATTTCCTGTTTTCAGCATTATGCTCTCTTTTCATAAAATATTTATAAGTAACTTCCAGTAGTTGCAATTAAAACTGGATCATCTTAAATTTAACTCCTCTTTAAATGGAGCGGGATGAGGATGTAGAGGAAGGGATTGAAAGTGAACCTGCACCTTAGATGTAGTCTAAGATTAATTCAAGAGGCAAGTATTTTTCAGATTAATCTTTTTTTAATAAATTTTTATTTTATTTATTTTATTTTTTGTATGTGTTGGGTCTTCATTTCTGTGCGAGGGCTTTCTCTAGTTGCGGCAAGCGGGGGCCACTCTTCATCGTGGTGCGTGGCCTCTCTCTGTCGCGGCCCCTCTTGTTGCGGAGCACAAGCTGCAGACGCGCAGGCTCAGTAGTTGTGACTCACGGGCCTAGTTGCTCCGCAGCATGTGGGATCTTCCTAGACTAGGGCTCAAACCCGTGTCCCCTGCATTGGCAGGCAGACTCTCAACCACAGTGCCACCAGGAAAGCCCCAGATTAATCTTTTTGAGGAACAAAAAATAGGAGCGGAGAAAAGTTTTATTCAGTAAACAGGTTGCCACTGCCATCATTTTCTTTATCTAGGTATGGCTGGAGGACTACAGAGTGGACTGAGTGCCGTGTGGATCCTCTGCTCAGTCAGCAGGACAAGAGGCGGGGCAACCAGACGGCCCTCTGCGGAGGAGGGGTCCAGACCCGAGAGGTGTACTGCGTGCAGGCCAACAAGGACCTCCTCTCACACTTAAACTCCCACAAGGACAAAGAAGGTAAGCTGTTTTCTTCTCAAGTACTCAACTGTGGAGACCAAGAGTGGGATCATCCTGCAGGGGTGTATATGTAGTCGTTTGGGGCAGGAAGAGTCATATTTCTGTTCACATTATGGCTGATATTGACTATGGTGAACAGTAGTCTAAATTATGGTTGTAAAAATAATTAATACAGTTCCATCTTTGGTCCGTTCTGATTCACTGACAAACCTCTCTTTAGTAGGAGTAATTAATTATAAAAATAGAATAAAGTTGTATCTCGTAAGGATACATATAGAATGCAAGTATGTGTTCCAAAGTCCAAATTTTCTTTTCTTCATATAAGAAGAAGTAAAATGTGCTTGTAAAAAGAACACCTTATTTTGCTGTTTATAATGGGGTTGAAAAACATAAGTTAATTATGGTATTGAGTGAAAATTTCAATTTGAATTTAAAAGAAATAAATACAGAATAAAACTACAGGAAAAAAACGAAACAACAAAACAAAACAAAAAAACTACAGGAAAAAGTCTTTAACCCAAAGGCATGACTTCTTTTTTTTTAATTTTTTAATTTAATTTTATTTATTATTTTATACAGCAGGTTCTTATTAGTCATCAATTTTATACACATCAGTGTATACATGTCAATCCCAATCGCCCAGTTCAGCACACCACTACCACCACCCCACTGCGGCTTTCCCCGCTTGGTGTCCATACGTTTGTTCTCTACATCTGTGTCTCAACTTCTGCCCTGTCTCAACTCTAAAATTTTACTCATTATTGGATCAAGTTTATATTCGATTAGTAGCCCATTAGTCCACACAAATATGAGACTTTTCAAGCAATGCTTTAAGCAGACCCTTTTACATTTCACTACCTGAGGGATTGCAGGACTTCTATCACTAATACATTCAACATATATTGATCAGTTGCCAGGAGAGCTCCAAAAATTTTATGTGGTGGTGAGGATGAAAATATCAATACAAACTTCATGTCAGGAAAATGCTCGTGGTCATCTTGAGGGCACACAAACAGCCCAATAGTTATAATGCAGTATGATATGCATTATAATTGAGTTTTAGAATAACCATAGGGAGATCATAGAAGGAGGAACCTTCACAAAGGAGGTGGAACTTGAGCTGAATTATGACACATACACTTCATACATGTTTTATGAAATGGGCATTTCATAAAACAAAAGAAAAGATGGCTCCTTTGCCTCCCCCAAAAAAGAAGTGGCACTGGTGACCAGTAATTCTTGGGAAATAAGGACTAAAGTTTTGCATTTGCAACTTGAAAAATTTAATTGTTTTGTATCCACTAGCTTTATACAGCACGTTAGCTCATTTAGGAATCTAGCCTAGGGATACATTTTACTACTAACGTATCTTGAGGTTTTAAGGAAATACCATAAAACATGTAATGTTAGTACACTAATATTGTCTTGGCCACTTTAATGGCTACATTTTTAACACTCTTAGGTGGATTTATTATAGCAGTCCTTTCAGAGTAGTATAATTTCACTGCTAGAGGTAGATTAGATTTTAGTTTCTGAACGTCAGTTATATCCTGTAGGTTATTGCTTTCAAAAAGATCCTTCAGAATTCTGAATTGCAACAGGACATTTAAAAACAATCATTTTGTCATAGAATTCCCCTTCTACTGCTGTCAAAGCACTGCAGAGCAACAAAAGTAAGTCACAGAAAAAAGGGAAAACACAAAGAATGTTATTATTAAGATGTATCTGTTGGACTAAAGCAAATGCTAAAGCAGAGATTAATAGACATGGAAGTAGTCAATTCACCTAAAATTAATATTTAATCATGTAAGTATGTAACATGAATAACTTAGGAATTTGTGTCCTTTCATGTCCAATACCAAGAATATTAATAAACCTCTTATTGCAAAAATAGCTGATTCTTGCTAAAAGTTGCAGCTTTTTTTTTCTCAGAACTTAGACTGAGTTCCCCCTGGAAGTACTTAACATTGCCCAATAGGAAACTTGTTTAATATACCAGCATCCCAAGGGTGACATGTAAAGACTGTAAATATGTGTGAATGGAGAATACTTAGACTGTGGGCTGTGAAGATTGTTCACAGTCTGTCTTCTTAAACAAATAAGAAAGAACGAAAGCTTACTTTATAAAAACAGGGAAACCTCTCAAAATAACTTCCTCATTCAATCCTAGTTAGAAGGTACTGATCTCAAGAAATCCTGACTGTGTAACCATGAGCAACCTACTCTAAGAGCAATTCATATTGCACTTAATTTGAAGAACAAGGACTACACTTTTGTTTTTGTAGATTCACACTTTGTGTCCTATAAATGTCGTTTTCACACATAACCAAACTATTAAAAATACCTTAGGGCTTCCCTGGTGGCACAGTGGTTGAGAGTCTGCCTGCCGATGCAGGGGACGTGGGTTCGTGCCCCGGTCTGGGAGGATCCCACATGCCACGGAGCGGCTGGGCCCGTGAGCCATGGCCACTGAGCCTGCGCGTCCGGAGCCTGTGCTCCGCAGCGGGAGAGGCCACAACAGTGAGAGGCCCGCGTACCGCAAAAAAAACCAAAAAAACAAAAAAAACCTTAATTCAAAATAAAATACTTTAGCTCAAAAATAAAATTTCTTGATGCAAAAAATACTGTAAATTTCATACTGGTGATATGAAATTCACATAAACTTCCTTTGCTATCTTCGTACACAGAAGAATGATAATGACCACCTTAGCACAAAGGCAGGGTCATATTAAATCACTTTATTCACTGGCGTATTTACTACTGTTAATTGACTCACCCCACACGAGGCCCTAAAAATTCTTTTCCTTGGAGCTAATATATTTAATTTGCAGAAAATTGAAATATTTATTATTAAAGTTCTCACAAAGTGTAAAGTATGTTATTCAAAACTTGAAATGAGTTGAATTATCAGAATACTTATTAAGTTGGCGATGGCATCTGTAGACAATAGGAAAAATATATCTGCTTGATATTGGAGAGTATCCACATTTTATTCTTGGAATTCTCCCAATTCTAACACAATATTCAGGTGATCAAAATTTCCATAATCACTTCTTTAGAAGAAAGGCTTGACAAGTTCTGTACTGAGGAGACTTAGTAGTAAAATCTTTGACAGTTTCTGTCATCTGGCTCTTCAGAATTCCAGTAGGCTTGAAGAATATCCAACTTACGCTGGCATGAACTCTATCCTTCTCAGGATATGACAGGACAAGGCCTTGCCCATGGGGGGGTTATCAGTGTAAGTCCTAGAAAGCTGATGAAAATGTTGCTGATCATTAGATGCATGAACACGAATTGACTTTTTTAAGAGTTCAAAGTGAATTGAAAGTAGATTTTAGCTATAGTAATTCAAGAAATTCTTCCATTTGATACAGATTGAACATGTTTTTAAATGAGGGGCACCAAAGGTATTGGTTATAAAGCGCCATAAAACTTACTGCAATTTATATTATAGGAGATTTTAGAACATTCCTTTATAGAAAATGTAGCAAATAATCCACACCGAAATCTGGAGAAGGTCTGTGGGATTTGAGGTTATTAAGAAAGACAGCCTGGATAATGAGCCTGTATGATGACACAGAATGAGCTAAACCGGCAGAAAGGTTTGGAGAATCAGTAGAAAGATGGATTGAGGGAAGGATGATTGTACTGTGAATGGGTAGACAGAAGGATGAATAAAGAGCTCATATTTTCCCATCTGCAAAGAAATAAGAATAAAATAGTCACCATCCCTAAATGAAATGCAAATTCTTTATAATTGTAGTCTTTTATCTACAGTTTCCACAGACTAGCCCACTTCAGTCAACACTATTTTGAAAAAAAAAAAAAAAAGGCTATGCTTATGGTGCTATTTCCCTGTTATTTCAGAAAGTAAATATCAGAGAGTACATCGAAGTCTAGTGCTGCATCTTTCCTATCCATCACTTTTGAAATAACAGGTGCGTGAGACTATTTTGCATAACATTTCAATCAGAAATGTGTATCAGGGTTCTCTGTACATTCCCTGATATAATTCTTAAACCCTCTAGGAAAGATAGTAATTTACTTTTACTTTCTATTTTGCTAGAAATAGAAGCTGTCCCATGAAATAGAAATGATTTTGTGTTTCTTGTCTTTCTAGAACATGATTATATAGATATAAATTATAGAAAAACATAAAAAGATTTTTAAATTTACTGACTTTAAAGTGTCACTAGGGGACTTCCCTGGTGGTGCAGTGGTTAAGAATCCGCCTGCCAATGCAGGGGACACGGGTTCGAGCCCTGGTCAAGGAAGATCCCACAGGCTGCGGAGCAACTAAGCCCGCGTGCTACAACTACTGAAGCCCATGCACTCCAGAGCCCGTGCTCCACAACAAAGAGAAGCCACTGCAATGAGAAGCCTGCACACTGCAACAAAGAGTAGCCCCCGCTCACCACAACTAGAGAAAGCCCGCACGCAGCAACGAAGACCCAATGCAGCCAAAAAAATAAATTAATTTTTAAAAATGTCACTTTAATACCATAATTATATAAGCATATATAAAGTTTTGTTATGAATACTTTTGTTGTGGTAAATTAATGAAGGTATAAACACTTTTCATAATTTATCATTATATTTTTAAACACACCACTTTGTTCTCTCTCAATCTTCCTATGGTAAATGAAGAAGGAACTAAATCACATAATGGCTACATTTGGGAAACATAGCCTACACTGGTGCAGTGGGTTGTAAAAAGCACTGTGATATAATTATAGAATAACTAAAACATTCCTATGTTTTAAATCCTAAATCCCTGGAGGAATCAAACCTTCCTCGGAAATCAGTCCTCTGGATATTTTGTGGAAGAGAAGGGCTGTTTCCCTAGGAAATTTCTCTGTGATCAGTGGATTACAGAATGGAAGGTGAGATGCCAGGAGGTTTCAGCCATTGGGATAGAAGCTAATAAGAACTTACATTCTGAGAATTAGATTAAGCTGGTCATTGGTCTACGCCAGAGGTAACTTAACAATTTTTAGTAGAGGAAGAGCTTACTAATGACATGTCAGGAAGTATTCAACCAAAAAGGCAATCAAAGAAAAATATAATGAGGCAGCTCTGAAGTTGTGTAAACGTGATAACAATGCTTCCAGTACCTTTGACTTAGTCAGTGTTTAATAAACATTTATTGTTTGACATGTTTACTCTCTCCTTTGTAAAATAGTACAGTTTCCTTTTAAATTTGTCTGAAAATTGTCTCTTGAGCATTTCAGGTACACTTAAACATTCTCTATTTCAGCTAGGGGCTGTATGCACAGACACCATTCTTCACCCCTGAATAGTTAACTATTCACACCTCTGACTTGGAATAGAGGACACATGATGTAGTTGTTAGATCAAATGAAGAGAGTCAAAATGTATACACTTTGTGTCAGGTTGGCCACTCATTTAAGAGAATAGTTTTATATGTCTGTTTTCCTCTTTTCTAATTATATAGATAGCTTAAAAATCTTTTGAATTTTCATCTTAAGACTACTTTCAGGAGAATCCCAGACAGATAATCAGGAAATCTGGTTTTCATTTCTGCTTGGCCTTATATCTTGATGCACATTACTTAACTTTATTTACCTAAAAATGGCTATTTAATTGCACTTATGTTACATTTCCAGCAATGTGGCAGACTAGAATAGCTGAAAATCATCCTTTAAAAAATACCTAGACATTCAGGATACAATATTGTTTTAAATACTTTTAAGAGAAGAACTGAGGTCTTGATTAACTAAACAGTTTCCCAAAGCAAACCATGAAGGCTGAGATGATGCTTTCTGTGGTTGCCCTTGGGTAGGGATGGTACAGAACAAGGGTTTACATTATGGGGACTTGAGGGCATGACATAAACTTGTACTCAGAGAAAGAGAGTACAAGCAGAAATACTGCATTACTTCATCAGCCTCAAAGGGTTATAGCGTCAATGATTGAGTGAAAAGAGAAATTCAACTTACCTATAGAGGGAGATAACAAGGAAGTAGATCAGCTTCAGCCTTAAATCAGGGCAAAAACAAACCTCTCCTAAAAATTCCAACTATGGGCCAGTACTCATATGAGTTTAAGTTTCAAATGTATGGTACTTGCATAAGTCCAAAGACCACAAAGCTGAAAATTAATATAAGAAATGGTGTCAGGCAGTGGTATTAGCAAGGTGCCTGACATAGCAAAAGCAGAAACTCTAAAGACGGGAATACCTTAACCTAAGCTGCAGGATTTTCCCAGGTAAACTGCGCCATTCAAATTTGTGAACTACATGAGGAAAAATAATTCATTGTAAACAGGATTTAGAATGCCTAACAAACAGTAAAATTAGACTTGCAAATATTAGACTAAATATTAGATTTGCAAATATTAGACTTGGAAATATTAGAAAAAGCAGATACAAACTATAAAATACATATGCTAAAACTTATTTATGATGTAAAGGAAAACTTAAAACATTAAATATAATGAGTCACAATTAAAAAGACCAGATTTTAAAAAAAGAAAAAGGAAAGAAACAAAAGTTCTGGAACTGAAAAATAATTTAACTGGAAATAAACAAATGGGTAGATTATACACATTGAGGTAAACAATTATTAGTAAACTAAAGACAAATGTAAGCAAATTATTCAAAGTGCAACACTGAAAATAGAAGTTGAGAATGAAAGCAAGGATAACAGTCATGAAGAATTAAACAAGAAGGTTCAGAGTGAGACAATCCAGAGAAAAGATGAGAGAATTGTCTAGAATTGATGAAAGACAAGATATACAGGATCAAGAAAATTTGCAAGCAGGATAATAATATATGTACACTTTATATACAATGTCGTGAATTCTCAACTCATCAACTCCAAAGACATATTAAAAGGAACAGAGAGAAGGAGAAAATTAATTACAAAAGAATTAACAAATTAGCAGTGAAATTCTCAACAGCTACAGAAGATCAACATAATAAAAATAATATATTGAAAGTACTGAAAGGAAAATAAATGTCAACTTAAAATTATTTATCCAACTACCTATCATTGAAAACTATGGGCAAAATTAAGACAAAAGTGAAAGGACTAATAAATCCTTACTGAAAGTACCGCTAAATGATGTTTAGAAAGAAGGAAATTGAACCCAGAAAGAGAAGAATTCAAGATGTGCAAGGAATTTGGTAAGCATGTGGGTAATCTAAATAAGTATAAATATGTGTGAAGCAACAACAATAATTTTCATGATTAAAACACTGTAAATTAGTTAATGACCAACAATAATATGTGACAGGAGGAAATAATAAGGAGTGTATTGTTTGGAAAAGCGTAGAGATATTGAGCACCCTTATATATCACTAAGTTATTATGCCTGTTAAAAAATTAAGAATAATTATTAACATAAAAATACATTATATATATACACACTTTCCTAAAAGGGATTAAATAAAAATGAGTCAATTCAATAAAAGTACTGAACAAGAGAAAAAAAATCATTGTTTTCTTAGAGACAATCTAATTAATACCAAATAAAAAAGACTAAAAATCTGGAAATATGACTTTTCAAATGTCAGAGTTAAAGGTTATTACAGAAAGTCATTTTGTTTTTGTTATTATTATAAGACCAACCAACTGTTTTATAAGTTTTTTGCCATCATCAAACTAAGAGTGTGGATTACTCAGTCCAAACATTTACCACTGCTGGAAAATACCTGAACAGATCACACGTTGTATTTCCCAGGCAGTAATGCCATCTTTATATACAAAGTGCAGCTGAAAATTTTATTTTAACATGAGAAATAACATGAGATTGATTTGAGTTATATATGTGTGCAGTGTCAAAACTATCGAGAAGATTTAATGGTTGGATTGATTAAACAGCATTTGATAGAAAATTTTATTGGATAATCAAAAATGCCCAGAATTTTCTCCAGTATTTTTAGAGTGAAGGATAATCTTCACAAACATAAAACTCAATAAAAATTATGTTGCTAACTTGATATTGTTCAGTGAAGCATGAGAATGACTAAACTTTTAAAACTGAAGGAAACATCTGAAAATTCCTGAGTATTTCAAACCTATCTCCCTTTGTATCATTCTCATTTTTTTCCCAGTTTGCTAATGGAAAAGGTGAATGACACTGGCTTGATTACTTAGACAGAGGTAATAATGACAAAGGAATTATTACCCAGAGAAGATAATAAAATTCACTATGTATGTTGGTGCCTTTGACAAAGTCATAGATGGTGTGCTGTTAAATATGTGAGTGATATTAAGCTAGAAAGGATAAAACATACTAGATAATAATTTTATGATGCAAAAAGATATCAGTAGGCTAGACACATAGAAATTTCTCCAACAATATGAAGTCTAACGAAATACTTACAACAAATACCTACACTTAAGAGCCAAATGCCCACTCTAAAAGGAAATGATACCATAATGATGATGATATGATGATGATATGATGACAGTGAGAGTATTGATTATGTTTTTTAAGGCACTATGTTAATTATTTGGTTGCTGTGAAGATTAAATGTTTAATGGGAAGGAACAGATGGCATCGATTGCTTAATATTATTTTTTATTAAAGTAGAGTTGATTTACAATGTTGTTTTAGTTTCAGCTGTACGGCAAAGTGACTCAGTTATAGATATATAACTGAATGATATATATATATATGATTATATATATATATTCTTTTTCAGATTCTTTTCCATTATTACTTATTATAAGATATTGAATATAGTTCCCTGTGCTATACAGTAAGACCTTGTTGTTTACCTATTTTTTAAAATTTTTATTGGTAGTATAGTTGATTTACAATGCTGTGTTAGTTTCAGGTGTACACTAGAGTGAATCAGTTATACATATATCCACTCTTTTTAGATTCTTTTCCCATATAGATCATTACAGAGTACTGAGTAGAGTACCCTGTGCTATACAGTGGGTCCTTATTAGTTATCTATTTTATATATAGTAATGTATATATGTCAATCCCAATCTCCCAGTTTATCCCTCCCCTCCCCTTCCCCCCAGTAATCGTAAGTTTGTTTTCTACATCTGTGACTCTATTTCTGTTTTGTAAATAAGTTCATTTGTATCATCTTGTTTTTTAGATTCCATACATAAGTGGTATCTCATGATATTTGTCTTTCTTTGTCTGACTTCACTCAGGTCAATGACAATCTCTAGGTCCATCCATGTTGCTGCAAATGGCATTATTTTGTTCTTTTTTATGGCTGAATAATATTCCATTGTGTGTGTGTGTGTGTGTGTGTATCACATCTTCTTTATTCGCTCGTCTGTTGATGGACATTTAGGTTGCTTCCATGTCTCGGTTATTGTAAATAGTGCTGCAGTGAACATTGGGGTGCATGCATCTTTTAAAATTAGAGTTTTGTCAGGATATATGTCCAGGAGTGGGATTGTGGAATCGTATGGTAACTATTTTAGTTTTTTAAGGAACCTCCATGCTGTTCTCCATAGTGGCTGCACTAATTTACATGCCTACCAACAGTGTAGAAGGGTTTCCTTTTTTCTAAACCTTCTCCAGCATCTGTTATTTGTAGGCTTTTTGATGATGGCCTTTCTAACCAGTGTGAGGTGGTATCTCATTGTAGTTTTGATTTGCATTTCTCTAATAATTAGCGATGTTGAGCATCTTTTTATGTGTCAGTGGGTTAACGTTAAACTCATTCTGTGTCTGTTCTCCCGTGTTTCTTTTCTGAACATCAGTCACAAGCTATCAATGAGGTGTTAAAATTTGGATATCTCACTTGATATTCCTTCATTCACTCAGTACATAGTTACTGAGCAACTGTTAGGTTGCACCACTGATTACGATGTTGAACATAGAATGTTTTAAAAAGCAGACTTGATCCCTGTCAGGGAACTTATACCCTACCTTATATAACCGAACCTCAAATAACCTCGTATTAAGGTTTTGTTTACTGGAAGTTCAGGGTTGCCCCTTCACAAGGCTAACATGGAGAGACTTCTACAGACATGCCAGTTTGGGGCTCTTCAGTTAAAATCTGAAAATATACTACAACCATGGTCCATCCTTAACAAAGAACCTTTACCCTTATTCACTGGGTATATTATTTTTCTGGAAATCACATATCTTCAAAATGTAGTTTAAAAATCACCTGTATGCTTTAAGAAAATGCAAAAATCCCTGGATGTTATCCACTGCGATTGTGATTCTGTAGGTCTGAAATGGGTGCAGGAATCTCTGTTTGTTTTATAAGCACCGTGGTGATTATAATTAGGAGACGATTAGGAGACGATTTTACCAAAAAGCTCATGATGGTCCTTTTAAAAGCCCCTTTCCAAAGCTTTGGGAGAGACTGGGATAGGGAAATGGAAATCCGTTTTTCTTTCTTTTTGAGGCCCAAGGCTTATGTAATTTATGCATTGAAAAAAAAAACAACAAAGAAAGCTAAATTCCAAATACAAAATCAGTAAGATCTCTGTCAGGGTTTCAGAAGGGTCCTGTGCATGTGAAGCGCCCTGACCTTAAGCCTCATGGGTTTCTTAATGAATCTGTCCCAAATTCTAACACAGATTTTTGGCCTCTATTTGCGCCAAAGAGAATCAGTACATTAAGATGAGAAACAGAAACACAGGCATTCGTGTCCTGAAGACAGGTTTCCCAAAGTTCTAGAGATAAAACTGAGAAGAATGGAGTGACTGGGAAAAGTCACTCTTTGTGTTCTGAAGTGAAGTAGAACTTTCAGTTCTAATATTGGTCTTAGTTATGTTCACTGAGCCCTAGTTATAGGTCCCTGAGCTGCAAATCTTTAGAAAACCACTATACCTTGCTAGTAGTTAAGTTAGGAAATTGGTGAGGAAGAACACTTTACACTGAGATACTGTTTCATCTCACTTTATATCTGTAACCCAAGATGGAAAGAAGCCATAGCTGTTAGTAAAGGACCTTCCATTAATGAAAGAAAAACATTAGATAAAATGTCACATAACCTGACACTATCGAGTGACTGTACTATGTGTGCTTTTTGTAACCCTTAAGCACATATTTCATCGAGTCAGTTGTCGATGAATGATAGCACCAGAAGGAATTTTGAAATGAACACTCAGGGACCTGCGCTGGCGAATGAATAGCACTTTTTCAGAGGCACACTCCTGCAATCTAAGAATGTAAAAGAAGTGGTCTGTGGCGGGCTGTTCCCTGCCTTGCTGATGATTGCTCAGTAGGGAGTAGCTACTCTCACCAGTGTTAACAGAGGAGTACAAACTACGTTGTGGAACTCATTAATATTTATTCCTTCTAAAAGCAATGGGCAATAAAAAGGGAAATAAACTGGGTAGAATAGCAATGGGAAAAGGAAGCCATGACAACAGATTCATCTTGAAAAGGTTTCACCATTTATTGTACACAAAAATACACTTGAAATACAAGGGTCCATATTATTAGTCTGGAATCCACTAAAAATACCTCTATGGGTCAGCTAATTTATAAAAAAAATTGTATATTGAACACAGCCTAGGAATTTAAAGTAGCCATCCATATTATTGTAGTTATGTGATTTTGATGTATCAGTTTACACTTTCATATTTTCAATATTCAGCAAAGCTACATGTTCTCAGCATCAGATGCTGTGCTGTGTCTGTCTATAGACAAGAACTTTCTCTAAGCCAAGGGTTACCTGCCTGTTGCAACAGAGACCAGTGACCTTTCTTCTCCTTTTCGTGTGCTGCTTCTCTATTATCTGACTTGAAATGCCTTCAACCATTGTCACAACTATCCACATATCTCCTGTTTCAAATTGTCTTTTTCACACTGTTATCTTGTTTCATCCAAAGCCTATGCCCTTCTTATACTATATTACACAAGTTACCATTTGATTACATAGAATTCTGTGCTTCTACAGTTGCCTCATTAGTATTATGCCAACTCCCCAAGATTTTAAGCTTCTGAGGAGGGAATGGCACTTTTTCCCGCCTAAATTTTAATTGATCCATTGTTCTTACCAGAGGTCTGGGTAGTTTGTGAATTGTGTCATTTAGAAATATCTTAAAGAGAGATTAAAAAGCCCTTCAATGAGAGGATGTTTACTTCCTAGACATCTAATTTACAGTGTTTCATTTTGAATTAATCTGTATGCCTCACTAACTTCATTCTTTTCCTCCTTTGTTTTCCTTTCCTCTGCAAAGGCTTAATGAGATAACATATGTAAAACACATCCTAGCATAAGGCCTTGCACTTATTATATGCCAAATGAGTATTAACTGCTTTTGTTTATGTGTTTACTTTTCTGCTTAAATTGAGAAAAAGGGAGGAATTTTTTTTAAATGATAATTTTACTCCAAGCATTTTGCATGTAATAAAGGCGTAATTGTATACTGGCCTTGCTAGTTGAGAAACATAACGGAGGATGTATAATTCATGGAGTCTGTTTTCAGTATGTCTCAAAATCCTTTAGTGTATTTACATTATCCATGAAATTGCTCCTTTCTTGGAAAAAGTAGACTTCCTTTGTATTATTTCAGAGCAAAAAGAAATAGAGCTAATTTTACTTCTGTATTTATGGGAGACAGAATAATTACAGCTTCCCTTACTTTGTGACGCTGAATCCTTGAGAAGTTTAGGCAGCGCTCTGTTGCCAAAGGACTCTGAAGGAAATACTTGCAATAACCGTGGGATTCTTTGGTTGCTCTAAACGCACACTTTCATCATTGCTCAGCCTGTGCCACACTGGCCCATCTGCCCCTAACGTTACACAGGATTCCTGGGCTTTTAAAACCACATTGGTTAGGCAGCACTATGCCCGGGAGACCTTAACTTTTTTGACCAAAATAATACTAATAAACAGATGCAAGAAACTACAAAAGGGTCTTGTTTTACATGTCCTCAGCTAGGTCTGGTTAGAAAGGCTGGGATCAGTTAAGTTCCTCTTCCATTAGGAATTTCCAGAAGTACTTTGAAAATACAAAATCATGTTTTTCACTAAGAAAGCTGTTGATCCATTTCTCACTGTCTTTCAAAAATTCATAACAAAGGGAGTAAGCAAAGAAACTAACATGTTGTGATAGTTTTCCTATTAATGCATGACTAAATTTTTGCAGACATACCAAGACAGTAAGTGACAGAGGACAGACTTGAGCCATTTTTTGACTCCAAGTCTAAATTCTATCTAGTCTTATTCCTCTGCCCTGTGAATTTGCTTCAGAATAAAAAACTGGGTACAGTAGCCACCCACAACTTTATCAAAGTCACTGAAAGCAGTTCTAGTATATTAAATTATCCGATGATATTTCTGTTGCAAAAATAAACAAAAATGCCATAGAGATATGCCTCTTATAACAGAAAATTGAAAGAAAATTAAGGATAATTTAATTCCCTTTTACGATTCAACACAATTAAGAGATTCATTCCCTGAGATGGTTCTATAAGGTCAATATGAAGTCTTGCCCATGGGCATGTGAACCAGTATTGTGTTGAATCGTATGAAATTGTTAGTTTTGTAGGTCAAGAGCCGTTGATTAGTGGCAATTTCCTATACATCACCTGAAAAGGTACCTTTACTGTATTGTGTTAAGTCACCTAGTGGAACAGAACTACTCTGTTCCAGACTTTCCACTGTCAGAATCAAGCCTGCAGCTATTGGCTATGAACTGTAGTCATTCTTTCCACGTGGACAGTATGCATTTGTGCTGTGTGCAGTGTGCTTTAGAGAGGGTAATGATTGTCTTCCGTAAAAATATGTAGATTTCCCTGTAGTAGATATTATTTATGGGAAGATAACTTATATTGATGGCTTGAGAGTGACTTGAATTTATCAAGCGGCTTTTATTCGATGCAGTTAGAAATCTTCCGTATTATGTGATTTTTAATACTTACCTGTGCCCCACTTTGTTTTATGTAAATATATAAAATAAAAGGAGATACAGTCATTTTAAGGATAAGTGGGTGAGGAATGTGGGGCAAAGGAAAAATGCTAGTAGTAAGAGGATATCCAACCAATGATGAATATAATAAAGATAATGTATGAAATGTGTGCCGTAAGATCCTGTGAGTATCTTAACACTAAGCTTGATAGCCAGTGCAAAGAGGAATAGTGAATTATGAAATTCACAGCATCCATTAGACAGTAGAACCAGTTTTAAAGGAAAAGCACAATTTCTGGTTTTAGGGTCAGAAAGAAAATTCATCAGTAGGGCTTCCTAAAGAGGATAGTGCGACTGTATTGCATTACAACTTTATTAACATCTGTAGTGTAAACACCACAATGGATTTTATAAGGAAGCTTTTTCTTTAAGCAGTTTTCCTCAATGTAGGCCACTAGCATAAATGTGAAAGTGTAACTCAGGAAAGGCAAATCAGTAGGGATTAATGTGATACGGTACAGATTTATAGGTCTGTGCTAAGCAGGATAACCCAGGGATAGAGTTCAGAATATCTAAATGAATAGATGTACAGCTATTCCCTCAGGCAACCCTCCTCAGAGTTTTGATAGATATTGAGAGGCAGAGAGTTCCCTCACATCCCCTGACACAGGGATCTGGAGTACTTTTATTCTGCTTTCTGTTTAGTTGCACTTAAATGCAGAGACACATTTTCCAGCCATCATCTAGGTGAGAACAGGATTAGCATCCTTAAAAGAAAATCAAAAGGCTTGACAAAGACATAAACTTGAATAAAATATGATCCACTTCGAACAGTGAGATGAGTTCAGAACTAACTAGATGTAGGACAGAGAAAAAGTTTAGACACAGATAAAGGAATATCAAAGGTCCTTAAGTCTATTCCAGCACATAACCCATAGCAAAAATCTGTTACATGTGCAAGGGAGACCAGGCTTCGACATTAATGCCATCTCTTAGAAGAAGCAGTTTAACTTTCTGGTATCTTCTTCAAGATAAAATAATTTGCAAGTGTAAATCTATGGACCTAAATGAGTTAACTTGAAGTGATAATGATAATGATGAGGAGGATTGAGAAGATGATAGACGCTTATTACATGTGAGACATTGTTCTGTTTTATATTTAGTGGTTAATTAGACCTTCACCACAAGCCTAAGAAGTACTGTTATTATATAATATTGAGGTATAGAGAAATTAAATAATTTTACCAAGGTGTATGGCTAGTAAATATCATAACCCGGGTTGTAAATCAAAAAGTCTGCTTCCTGGGCTTCCCTGGTGGCACAGTGATTGAGAGTCCGCCTGCCGATGCAGGGGACATGGGTTCGTGCCCCGGTCCGGGAGGGTCCCACATGCCGCGGAGCGGCTGGGCCCGTGAGCCATGGCCGCTGAGCCTGCGCGTCCAGAGCCTGTGCTCCGCAACGGGAGAGGCCACAGCAGTGAGAGGCCGGTGTACCACACACACACACAAAAAGTCTGCTTCCTGAACTTGTGCTCTTAACCACTATGCCATGGAGTTAGGGTTATTAATTGTCAGTCAGTTTGATGTTGAGAAAAAGTTACCTTCCCTCTAAGTGATACTTCTTTTAAAATATGTGCCTTTCTTTTAAATAAGTAATTATGTCTGAGAGTGAATGGTTTACTAAGGTTATTCCTATTTAATTACAGTAAAATTATACATATAATGTCCCTGTTTCCATTTACTATGTCAGGAAGTTATTCATTCTTTCATTTATTTAGCTGATACTTACTGAATGCTGTCTATGTCTAGACAATGTTCTAAAATGCTGAAAATAGAGAAGTAAACAGCACAGACAAGATTCTTGCTGTCACAGAGTTTATATATTTATGGAAAGAGACAAACTATCAGCAAAGAGATAAACAAGAAATTATCAGATAGCAAGAAGTACTATACGGAGGATCAAAGTAGCGTGATGTGAGAGAGGATGACTGGGCAATGATATTTTTGGCACTCTAGGGTATTGTTTGGCTTCCCAAATTTATATATCTAAGCACAAATTCTCCTCTGAAGAACAAAATCATATATTTATCTTCCTGTTTGACATCTCCAATCATAACACTCAAGTGTGCTTGTCTCCCCTCCATACACTCTTGTAACGGCACAATAAATAAAAGTTTTAAAACAATATCGGAGTACAGTATACCTGAATAGTACAAATTCCATGATCTATTTAATACATGTGTTAAAATAAATCCCTTGAAGCTACTTAGGGGGAAAATAATCACTAACAGAATAGGCAACACAAAATAATTGTTTAGTAAATATTTGTTGAGTAAATGAATAAATGGACTGAGTAATGACCTCCAAGGGTCGGTATATATGATTTCCAATGAATTATTACTTTGATAGCCAGAGAGATGAAAGTTATAAGATACGCATCTTTAGAAATATATCACAAAATCTGGTAACTAAATATTTTACATCATCAGAAAAGCAAGCATATTGTTAGGCTTCTGCTTCCAACTATAATTGAGTAACTGGAACCTCTCAATAAGAATAACTATAAAACTGGACAAAAATTACAAAGCAGCTGCTTTTAGGCATTAAACAGCAAGCTGCAGAAAACTACCCACAATTTTGAGGTGACTAATCACCTCAGTCTTCTACTGGAAGGTCTCCTCTCCTAACACAGAGTAGGAAAAATGAAGACAAGCAGAGCATCAGCTCTTGCTGAACTAAAGAGTTAGGAATCTGAATTCCAGGATGCTGAAATGACTGGAAATTTCAGGACAGGGTACAGAGAAAGGGCATTTGCACTGAGGGGAGTGGGGTGGAGTCCAGGCGTCTATGTGCGGATATCCCATGGGGCCTTGTCCCAGGGCTGGGCTGCACATGTGCAGATTGAGACTCTGTGAAGTCTAGCAGAGATCCTATGCTGCGAGGCTGAGGGCTGAGTGGTGATAGAATAGGTAGTGCAGTGCTGGGAGATGTCAAAGTTCTAGCCCTGCAAGGATGAGAATCCTCACTGAACACCTCAGCCCTCATGGCTTAGGAGTGAGGACCACAGTGTCACAGCCAAGTTCAAATCTGAACCAGACAAGCCTTAATCCAAATGAAACCAAGCTTGAAAAGATCAGAAGGATCTGCTAGCAATTTAACTGTCTGACAGAACAAAATTCATAAAGGAAGATGACATAATCCAGACTCTCTACAGCATATCATTCACAAAGTCTAGAAACTAAGATAAAAAGTTACTCCAGGGAATTCCCTGGCAGTCCAGTGGTTAGGACTCAGTGCTCTCACTTAGTTCAGTCCCCGGGTTCAGTCCCTGGGTAAGATCCAGCAAGCAGCCACATGGTGTGGCCAGAAGAAAAAAAAAAGTTATTCCACAAAATTCAATAAAGAGATCTGTTATCAAGAAAAAGCAGTCAGTAGAAATATACTTTTAGAGGACTCAGATATTACAGTTAGCAGACAAGGACTTTAAGGAACTATTATTATAGATATTTTCAAAGGTTTAAAGGAAAAGATTGTCTTGGAGAGTGAACAGATGGGAGTATAAAGAGAAAAATAGACATAAGAATACGGAAATTCAGAAATGTAACAGATCTGCAGTAAAAAAATCATTGTGTTTTATTCTTGGTGCTAGCAAAAGAAAGGTTAAGTGATCTTGAAGACAGATCAATAGAAATTATTGGATCTGAGTAGAAGAAAGCGTTATTGATCTTGAAGACAGATCAATAGAAATGATCAGATCTGAAGAACAGTGAGAAAGAAGATAAAGGGGGAAAAAAGTGAAGAGAGACTCTGTGATTGGTGAAATAATATCAGACTATCCATGTATTAATGATATTATAGGGAAGAGAGAGAGTGATATGAGAAAAAAGATACTTGAAGAAATAAAGGCCAAAATATTCTCAAATTTGTTGAAAAAGGAACCATCAACTTTCATATGTAATAAGCTCAGCAAAACTCAAGCAGGATAAATACAAAAACGACAACAAAAATACAATAAACTCAAATTTCTGAACACTGAAGATGAAGAGAAAATTCTCAAAGCACCCAGAGGAAAAAACACATGATATATACATGTGGATAAAGATAACAAATGAGGGTTGAAATATCATCAGAGATAATAAAGCAGTGTCTCTGCTGAAAAAAAATTGTCAGCTTAGACCTTGGGAATTGAGTAAGTGCCTCTAGGCCCCAGTTCTCTACCTTCCCCCAGAATAACACCCCTAATTTCTTTTTGGGTGACAGGTAAAGGATCTGAGGCACCTCCACCATTTCTTCAGTTCCAGAGAGCTTTATCTGGTGAAACCAAAACCCATAGTCTTGAGGAAAGATCAGCTTTCCTTCTCATATCTGTGGTTTCTCAGATTTATTTGGTGCCAGCTGGTCTAATATGAGTCTTCACAAATGAACGTGGCCTTCCAACTTAAATCCTGCTGTGCTCATTGGCAAACTTTCCTCTAACCTGAGGATGGAGCTGAGAAACGCCACAGCCAAGAGGGTTCTTTGATGAATTCATCAAGACCGGAGACAGAAGTCATCTTGACAGAACACAAGAACCAAGTGAAATACATATAAGTCAAGATCCCTAGTTTTGGAGCCACTTCTAAATATCCTCCCAAGAGTTCTTTTCAGGTTGTTTGCCACCTGGTCCTTCATCAAGTTGAAGCCAGAAGGTTAAAGCCTCTCCCCACCCCAATGCCTACAGTCCCTCCTTGCTTGGGCTGTAATGCTGACATTTTCTTTTTTTCCCCACATTCAGTGATTCTTTGTGTCAGGTTGAATGGATTTTAAAACATGTAGCTCTTCATGTAAACTTTGAATGATGTGTAATATTAAAAACCAAGACCATTCCATTTTTTAAGGGATACTTGGAAACACTCAGAGACGCTTTGGGGTTAATCAGAAGGTCAGCAGAGTAAAAGGAGAATTCCCCACTCCATATACATTGCTGCGGAGTCTCTCATTTTTGCTTCCAGAGGAAAAAAATCTGAACTATATGAGAACAGAGAATTTAAAAATAATAACAATAGGAGAGGTTAGGAGTAGAGTTTTTAAATTGTACAAAAAGATTTAGAGGAAAAGTAATGAGGTAATAATATACTCAAAATACCATTAAAATAAAAATGAAAAAAATAAGATTTTCATTAATATAGGCTAGAAGTCAAGAAAAACATAAATGTGAAAGAAATAAAGTTTAGATTAAAAAGTTTAAGATCTGTGAGATAAAATGTAAGAGAGGTTCATTAATAATTAATAAAACTTCAGCTCAAAATTTATTGATGATTTGAATGTGAGACCTGACACCATTAAATGCCTAGAAGAAAACATAGGGGGTAAGCTCCTTGACATTGGCCTTGGCAATGAGTTTTAGATTCGACACTAAAAGCAAAGGCAGTAAAAGCAAAAATAAACAATGATGTAGTGGAGCTACATCAAACTAAAAAGCTTCTGCCCAGCGAAGGAAAGCACCAACAAAATGAAAAAGCAACCTATGGAATGGGAGAAAATATTTGCAAAGCACCTATATGATAAGTGTTTAATATCCAAAATATACAAGCCAATCTGCTTTAGGGATCTCCCCCTTTCTCCCACAATTTTATCCGTTTTCCCTAAGATGCAGTTTTATCAGCCCACAAAAGTGAGTCAAGGAGATCACTAGTATCAAAGCTCCAGAAGCATTTCCTAGTGAGGCTTGAGATCTACAATGGCAGATGTTTTCAAGTCTCCAGTATCATTTTCCAAGCAGTTTTATTTAAAAGAATATAGTGTAAACTTGGGGAAAGTATTCAAACTCAGTTTACATGCTACCATAAATTAAAAGGTGGATTTAAGGTTAGAAAAATGTCCAGGAAGAAATACACCACCAATAGAAAAAACTATACCACTGAAGAAATAATTCTTAATATTCTTATGGCCAAAGACAATAGCAAGCAATTCTTTAAGAGTGCACGCATCTCTATTCTGGAATATGAATGACATTTTCTAAAAGATAAGCATTTAGTGCCACAGCGTTATGGCATCCTGTGGTTAACGTCAACTCTAGTCCTGCATAGCTGTGTTTCTCAAAGGGTAGCCTGAGCATTACTTGCATCAGAATCAGCTGAAGTGCTTGTTAAAAATTCATATTCTGAGGTTATTCTTAGGTTTCAATCCAAACGTAGTGCATCCAAACTTCTGGTCATGGTACCCAGGAGTCTGCTTCTTTAAAACAACTCCTCTCCTCACTCCCACCTTCCAGTAATTGTTGCATGCACTGAAAATTGAAAAGTCACTGTTGTTAGGTTAAGCATGGATCTTGAAAATCATGATTCTACTCCCCAGGCCCAGAAATCAGTAACTTTACATGTTCCAAAAAGCTCTGATGCTACATGATGACATTTTCCAACAAGCGCTGTTGTGACTCTGCCACCTTTGACATTTGGTTTTTTTAGAAACACACACTAGAGTTTAATGCCAGAAACTTCAGTGCTTTTTTTTTTTTTTCCAGAAGTCTTAACATGGATTTCATGTGTCTTACCATGAATGGGCTGAACCTTAGCAGCCCTCATGTTATAGCCTAATAAAGGGGGAATCTAGACATCTTGGAAACTTTGTTGGAATGTCAAACCCAGCAGTTTAGTCCAGAGCTGCCAGTACAGCTGGCAGCTGCAGAAATGGGTGGATTAATTGGAGGTAGAGCATAACAGGGCAGAAATAGAGGTACAGGGAGGAGGAATTGGGATTCCTGTCAATTGCAATGTTGTATGCAGCATAGGATGCGGATCTTCTGAAAGGCAGTGTGAGAAAATAGACTCATCACAGTCTAAAAAGTCAAGAACAAGGAAGAATGATGCAGTGACAACCACAAGTTCCATGTTAGTTGCTTGGACCAAAATCTTTGGAGTCATTCTAGATTTCTCTCTCTTTCATTCTCACAATCAGTTCCTCAGGAAATTCTTCAAGCTCTACCTTCAATATTTATCTGACCACTTCACCTCCACTATCACCCCTGGTCTGAAACACTATGTTTTGCCTCCTGACAGGTGTCCCTTGTCCCACCACAATCCGTTCTCAACACAGCAGCAGAGCAGTCATTCAAAATCATAGGCTGTGTCACTCCTGTGCTCA
Organism: Aethalodelphis obliquidens; assembly: GCF_003676395.1. Taxonomy (NCBI): domain Eukaryota; kingdom Metazoa; phylum Chordata; class Mammalia; order Artiodactyla; family Delphinidae; genus Aethalodelphis; species Aethalodelphis obliquidens. The sequence continues at coordinate 64,298,965 of NW_020837949.1, read as the reverse complement.
AAGCCCTGCCTCTGTGCCACCGTTCACTCCACGTAAAAGCCCTTCTCCCTCTTCTGCCCCTTGTCTCCTGACCCCGTCTCCCATGCTTCTGCCTCATGCTCCTTTTTCTCCAATCCCTTGGACCTCCTTTGCAGTTCCCGTACCACACCTTCTGCCTGGAATGTTCTTGCCCCAGACTTGTGCTTGGCTAATAACCCCATCCCCTCCTTCCATCCTTGTCTCAAATGTCTCTTTCTCAAAGAGGCTAGATGTGATCACCCTACTTTAAATTGCCCACCTCTCCCACACACGCTCTCAGACCCCTTCCTCTACTCTTCTGTCTTTTTTCATAGCCCTTTTTGCCTTATACCATACTATACCAGTTAGTAGTTTATTAAGCTTATTACTTTTAGGTTTCCCCACTCCCTCAATGAGTATTCCCACTGCAAGAAAGCTGATACCTTTATCTATTTTGTTCTCTACTAAATCCTGAGCATCTCTGTGTACCAGTATGTGCCTGGTACCTAGTAGATGTTCAGTAGACATTTGTTGAGTGAGTTACTTAAGTAAATATTCACAAATATTGATCCTGACAAAGTGTAAGGGGAAATTTAGGAGTAATTACAAAGACTTAAGTAGAGAAAAGTAATTACAATAAGAATCAGGTCTGAGCTATGTATAAATAACTGGGTGGGTCAGAAAATCAGAGTGGGCCTGGATCCAAGTAACACATTATGACAATGGTTTATTTGTAGGTGGTAAGTAGTTTTGAGGTTACAGTTCAAGGCTGCCCACAAATCAGGCTTTTGGCCTTTGACTCAGTGTTCCAGGTTGTATTTTATTTTTTAACACCAAGACATTAGAAGGAAAAGCCATAAAATTTCTCTTTTATCAAGTTCATCATCTGTGCAGTGATCAGGAAATGGGACTCTACACTTGGAATTCTATAAATGGAGATTTTGAGAAAAGAATGGAAGATTTCAGGAAAAACAGAAAATCTCATACTGTAGGTATTTACCTCTGTTTGCTTCTAAATAAAGTGTAGAGAGTAATAGTGGCAGCAACCTGCTATGGAGAAACTTGAGTGAATACAAGTTTAGCACCGGTTTTTTTCCCCCAGTAAAACAGGGAAACGTTGATAAAATATGCCAGTGAATATGACTATGCTTAAGTCATTATCACAGATTATTTTTTCTTCAATATCCCATCAAGCTTGGTATTATGGACTGAATTGTGTTCCCCCCAAATTCATTTGTTAAAGCCCTAACCGCCCATGTGACTTTTTTTGGAGATAGGGTCTTTAAAGAAGTAACTAAGCTTAAATAAGATCAAAAGGGTAGAGCCCTAATCCAATAGGACTGGTGTCCTTAGAAAAAGAGGAAGACGCCAGAGATGAGCGCACAGAGAGAAGATTGTGTGAGGACAGTGAGAAGGCAGCCAGAAGAGAGGCCTCATAGAAACTAACCCTGCCGGCACCTTGATCTTGGACTTGCAGTCTCCAGAACTGTGAGCAAATATACTTCCGTTGTTCAAGCCACCTAGTCTGTGCTATCTTGTTATGGCAGCCCTAACAGACTAATACACTTGATCATCAGAACAATTATATTTGGAGGAGCTCAGCAAGTCTCTGGAGCTAGTTGCAGGCCTTGTTTGATTAGATATTCCAACTTTTTAAATAACCCTTTTTAAAGCGAAAGTTGCAGTTCTTTGAAATTCTAACTGCTAAGGTTCTCTGTCATTATATTGTGGATAACATACAGGCTCCAAACTGCTTCTTTTAATTTACATTGTCTATTAATGTTATTTTCCAAGTTAGGGACATTGTAAATGGTAACTTGAGTCAATAATAGTGTGTTGTTGGAAGATTTCGGTGTGACTTTTATATAGATTATTCGACAATATGTCCTGTATTTTTAAAAAAAAGAAAGAAAAAAAAAGGAAAAAAAAAAAAACCTTCATACTGCAGTGTTATGACAGATGGTACATCCCTGTAGTAGGAGAGTGATGTCCTCGTCAAGCTGTTGATACAGTTTGTGAAATTTAAATCCTAATATGATTGACATTGCTATGAAGGTATATATTTTGAACAGTCCCATGTATTTTTAAATGTTCTTGTTTTATAGGAATCAGGGTCCCTGAGAGAAATTACCTGACATATGTTTGTCCCTATAAATACTTAAAAGGATAGCACAGTTCTGTTTTATTTGAGTCAAGACACGAGGATAGTCGAGGGAGTTTGGCGTTGTAAGCATAGGCATATGAACCTCTCTCTGTAGTTTCCTAAAATGACCAGTGGAATATACAAATAGAGGAAAAACCTGTGTCAGTCCTTGAAACCAGGAGAGAGCCCGTCCAGAGGCTAGACCCTTAAAGGAGTTTCTATTTGCTAGGGGTGATATTGATGAAAGATGGAAGGAACAGAGGCACCTGGGAGATTGACTAGAATTCCTGAGAGAAGTAGGAAGGGATCTGACAGTCCTCTCCCTGGCATCAGCACAGCAGAGTGAAGGCTGCAGACACAAGAAGTAACAGGCCCATCACTTGGTGCCCTCCTAACTCTGCTGACAGCACACCAGCCGCAGGGTGGGTGGAGTCCTTTATAGGGAGAAGATGGCCTTCTTAAAAGTCTGCCCAGTCTGTCAAGTTTACAACACTGTTAGTGTTCATGGGCTAGCTCCTTCCCCACCGTCAGTCTCCTTAACACCCATAATTGAAAAGTTAAAACTAGAATATATAGCTGAGAAGAAAAGAAAGAGGAATGCTCTCTTCTTATTTTAATCTGGGCCTAAATATTCATTATTGGGATATTTGGGAAGAACCTTACCTAAATTTATGAAATGTATCCAGTGCAACTTTCACTTGACTATTAAAACCAAGATAGAGCAAGCCTGGGCTTTAACCCCCAAAGAATAAGCAAACAGAAAAATCAGAAAAATGTAAATATACCACAGTTTCAAACATAGGGACCATTCAAATACCTTAGCTCTGAAATTGTCTAATATAAGAAAAACAAAATTAAAAAATGTTTTGTGGCCTCAGATGTTTTGATTTGTGACCTCAACACAATTCAAGAGGTTATCCAAAGAGCAAGGACAAGCAAGCACAAAGAGGAAGAAAGCCGTGGCCAAACAGGATGGCCTGGGGCTGAAAATCATGGCTATCAGTACGTGAGCTGCACAGAAGCAGCGATGGTCCATCGGATACTGAAAACATTAATTATGGTATAGAAAATGCACTCAAGACTGTCATGTATGCTTCCTAAGTAAACTATATGTGTTAATATAAGAAATGATTAATCCAAAACAATAGCTCTATAATGAATTAATCATAGGCAGAAAGGACTGGCAGTAAGCTTCAAAGCACATTAAATACCGAGAGATAATTCTCAACCATCATTTTAAATATGGTTGCAAAATTAATTAAAGAATAAGTGTATTATCTTAAAACAATGCCCTCTATTATTAAGAAGGAAGTGGGTTTTATGTCCCCATTAACTATACCAGCCCATGAAAGATAAAAGAAACTTCCGTGAATAAAGTTTAGTACAAGAACATCTTCAAAAAGCTTTAAGCAACCACTGATACATGTAGAATTTGATTAATTTTCAGGACATAGGCTTTATTTGCTTGACATCAGTTCTTACGTCTAGCGGTAAGTGAGGGTTGAATAAACCATCAATAGAACTTTAGTGGAATTCAAACTACTTTGGTTAAATATACCCTAAATTACTATCACATACTTGTAATAATTAAGAAAAACCAACAAACCATCATTGCCACTGCCATTGACCCTATAGCACCCTTAGGCATAACGTTCCTAACACAGTGGCAGAGCTTTGCACAGAGTAGGCATCTAATATTTATTTTAACACATTGAGCAATATAAGAACAAAGGAAAGGAAAGCCATTTGTAACTGATTTTATTTATAGATCTTTGGAATCTCTTTTGTTAGCAGGCATCCTTATGTTTAATAATAGTGTTTGGTCAGTTCCTATACTGAAACTAAGACTTAAATCCAAGAGAATTTCCTTGTACTTTTGAATTAGCAATGAAATAAGCTTCTTTAAAGAAGCAGTGCTATTTCAAGAAAAAGATAGATTTTCAGGGAAGACAGTGGAAAATAAATACAGTATCAGGAGACTTTGAATGCCTAAAATGCTCAGCCATTTTGCTAAATGGATGAATGAATTATTAAACCTATTGCACTTTTCTCAACCTTTGAACCCTAATATATCTTTCGAATGACTCACAAAAGGCGTATTGTTGTACAAATAGGTCTGAAGTAGGCTGGGTGTGAGATCTGTCATTTAGAATGTTTTAAGAATCCAAATATATAATTTCGTGATAAAAAAAGTTTAAAATACACATGTGTATTTTTTAGGCATTACAACAAAAATTACTTAGTTTTAAAAATTTAGTATTAAAAATAGATGAGAATCTAAAATGTTTCTTATTAAAATACTGAGGACTCACTTGCCAGATAAATATCACTTCCAGTTTCTTCTGTCACCCCCACAGCAGTAATCAAATAGACTGTTTAAAAAATGTGTATGGGGCTCCCCTGGTGGTGCAGTGGTTGAGAGTCCGCCTGCCGATGCCGGTCTGGGAAGATCCCACATGCCGCGGAGCGGCTGGGCCCATGAGCCATGGCCGCTGAGCTTGTGCGTCCGGAGCCTGTGCTCTGCAACGGGAGAGGCCACAACGGTGAGAGGCCCTCGTACCGAAAAAAAAAAAAAATGTGTATGTCTTCTACTCAGGCCACCCTTCATATTATAGACTTCTAGGAGTTGGAGTTAAATGGGGGAAGAATGTGGCTTCTACTAATTGTCATATCATAGTATATAGCAAAGTGGATAAGAGCATGGTCTCTGAAGTCAGATACCAGCTACCTCCGATTAGCTGTGTGACCTTAGGCAAGTTACTTAATCTCTCTGTGCCTCAGTTTCCTCATCTCCAAATTTGGGATTACTACTTTTGTACCTACTTCATGAGATTGCTGTGAGGATTAAAAGAATTTATTTGCTAAATTAAATATAAGTATTTACTATTATTATTAAGATTATAGGTGCAGAACATCCCATTTTAATAGTAATTTAGTTGGACAGCCAGTTCTTGATATCTTGTAGAATGAAAATTTAGTTCCATTCCCAACTGATGTATGAAAGAATAATTTTCAGTGATTGACCACCAGGGCTGATGCTGGATTATCTTTTTGTGTGTGTGTGTGTGTGTGTGTGATATGCAGGCCTCTCGCTGTTGCGGCCTCTCCCGTTGTGGAGCACAGGCTCCGGACGTGCAGGCTCAGCGGCCATGGCTCACGGGCCCAGCCGCTCCGCCGCACGTGGGATCTTCCCGGACCGGGGCACAAACCAGTGTCCCCTGCATCGGCAGGCGGACTCTCAACCACTGCGCCACCAGGGAAGCCCCAGGATTATCTTGATAGCCTCATTTTACTATTATGACATACATATACAATATTAATAATCCCCATTAACTGTACTTCAATACATTATGACCTATTTCAAATGGATTTGCATGTGTGTGTGTGTGTCATTTCATTACATATTGTTACATATTATTGAAGCTCCCTCACTTATCCTTCCAAGATTGCATAGAGTAGTACTTAGAAGTACACACTGAAGATTATGGAACCAAACTGCCTGGATATGAGTCCAAAATATACTATCTCCTAGCTGTGTGACTTTGGGAAAGTTACTTAACCTTTCCATATTCAGTTTCCCCATTTGGAAATAATTATCCACCACCACCACCGCAAATGGGGATAATTGAAATACCTATCCCATGGGGTTTTGAGGGAATTACATGAATTAATATTTGTGAAGTACTTGGAGCACCATAGCATTGCCTGGTACATTGTAAATGCCAGTAAGCATTTGTTATTAAATAACTCACATCCACTCCATCACAGGATGTGGGACTCCTATTCTCAATTTTATGTTTAACATTCCTTGCTTTTCTTTATGTATTTGACATGCCCAAGCTTTTCAGCCAAAGACCACCAGCTACACACCTGTGTTTGAACAAGTTGGGTTTATTACTTTTTGCAGCAAGGGAGAGCCCATACCCTGGGCAACCAGGGGCATCTCAGTAAGAGGGTCAGAAAGCACTTATATTAGGATTTGGGCTTCAGTTAAGTAATTATTTTAGGGGGCTTTAAATAAGTGAGCTTTGCTGTGGATTGAATGCTGTAAGGAAGCAAGAGTAATTCTATAACCAGGTATCTTAATAAACCTTATTTTTGGAAGTAGGAAAGACTAGAGGGAGTCTAAAGCTGTAACTGATAAAGAAGCAGAACTCACTCATATTAGCTGGGAGATGGGAATATGTGATATTTTGGCTGTTCCCACGGTGACCTTGTTTTTAGTTAGACAAATGAAGTAGTCTTACTTTTTGTCTTACTCCATCATAGCCTAGCTGAAAAGATCAGGCCAGTTCCCAGACAATGGTGGCCACTCTCCTCTTTTCCAGACTTACGTATTTATCCCAAAACATGGTGATAATGCTTGCTTTTTAAAACTTTATATGAATAGTATCATTTAGTACAGGAGTCCCCAACCCCCATGCTGTGGACCACTTTCTGTGGTAACTGGTCCCTGGTGCCAAAAAGGTTGGGGACTGCTGATTTAGTATATGTTCTTCTTAGGCTTGCTTTCTTCACTCTTTGTTACATATTTGTGGGTTTCATCATATCAGCGATTGTCCTGTAGTTTATTTATTTCCGCCTCTGTATAGCATTGTATTGACACCATAGTATTGACACCATAATTTAATACCCATTCCCTTTTTGTTGGATACCTGAGTTACTCCTAGATATTTGCAGTTATAAACAATGCTACAATGACAGTTCTTATAAATATCTCCTGGGGTAAATGTCTGATGTCTGATAGCTTTTTCCAGACTGTATACCTGGGAGTATGCCTGTCTTCAAACATGCTAGAAAATTCCAAGTTATTTTCCAAAATGGGTAAAACAATTTAAATTTCTACCAGCAGTGTTTGACTGCTCTGGCTGCTTCACATCTTCTCCAGCACTTGGTATTGTCAAACATGTACATTTTCTGATAAACTAGTGGATATAAAATGTCATTTCAGATGTTATTTTTTTATTAAGTCTGATAATATTTGAGTTATAGTGATTTATACTCTTGCATTCATTTCCTCCATCTTATTTTACTCTTTGTTACATTTTTTCTGTTTCATTGTTTCTTCTTTCTTGCCTTCCTTTGAATTTATTGCAACAGTTTTGCTATTGTTGCATTTTTTCCCTTGGTTTGGAAGTTACACATCCTTATCCTATTTATATAAAGAGATTACCTTAAAATATTAAGGTTCAGACCTAAATGAATACAATCTAGAATTAATATATTTACCTTGCTAAGGGCTTTAAACTGCTTTACCTCTGATTACCTTTCACCAACTTACATATTATGTAGTCTTGTATTTTAGTTCTATACTGCTGTTTATAACTGTCTGTATTAGTTTTCTATCATTGCCATAACAAAGTACCAAAAACTTAACATTTTATCTTATAGTTTTGTAGGTCGAAAGTCTGACATGGTTCTCACCTGGCTAAAATCAGGGGCTTAGCAGAGCTGCATTCCTTTCTAGAAGCTCTAGAGAAGCATCTGTTTCCTTGCCCATTCGGCTTGTTGGCAGAATTCAGTTTCTTGCAGTTGGAAAAGTAAGATCTCCATTTCCTTGCTAGTTAGGGACTGTCCCCAGCTTCTAGAGGCCACATTCCTTGGCCTTTACACCCTCTCCTCCAAAGCCAGAATGGCAAATCAGGTACCTCTCATGCTTTGAATCTCTCCTCCTCCTTCTTCCATCTCACCTTTCTGACCAGCTGAGAAAGGTTTTCTGCTTTTTAGGACTCATGTGGTTAGATTAGGCCAATTTAGATAATCCAGGATAGTTTCCACATCTCAGGGTTTGAATCCTGAATCACAGCTGCAAAGTCCTTTTTCCCATTAAGATAACATATTCACAAATTCAGAGGATTAAAGCATGGGATCTTTGGGGGACCGTTATTCTGCCTACCACACTCCCCTATTTAATCATCATAATTATGCTTTTACAGTCAACGTTTACTTTTACTCACATTTAATATTTTCTTTGGCCACCATTCCATCTGGCATCTTAGACCCTGCTTCTCTGTTCACTGTCCTTCGTATGAGAAATAAATCCTTTAGAAATTTCCTTAATGATGGTTTGTTATAGCTTAACTCTCATTTTCTGTCTGAAAATGCCTTCCTTTGTCCCTGGTAATTAAAGAACTCTGGATATGCAAGTTCTATGACCTGGGATCAGTACTGCCTCAAGGGAGAGGCCAGCTTTAGGACTCTGGTACCATACCAGATTCATGCTGTGGATTTGGGGAATCATTTGAGGATTTTCCTTTCTTGTGATCCTAGTTATAAAATTGAAAGGTTTTATTTTTTAAATAACATATAGGCTTCTGCTTCCAGGAATATAGAAAAGATGTAATTTTTCCTAATTCTCTTACTAAATTAAAAAAAAATTCTGAACATTATATAGTAAACAGACCGTTAAGATGACTCTGAAAGTCGGAGAGGGAGGCAGGCAAGCTAGAGATTTTAAGACTCAAGAAATGACAAGATGCTCAGTTCCCTTTTGCCTCCCACATCTCAGACTTGTAGTGAGAGAAGACCACCACTCATAAACACCAGTGGGAGCAGATTTTAAAAGACCCTAACAGATGCTTATTCAGGCAATGTTTTAATTTGCTTCTAACACAATATAAAAATTAAAATATATTCTGTACCTATAAAAAATTAGACTTATAAGGAGAAAAAACACAAATTGGTAAAGTGGATTTAAAAATATGACCCAACTATACACATTCAACAAGAAACTCACTTCAAATATAGCAATATCCCAGGTTGAAAGTAAATAATGAAAAATGATAAATCATGAAAATATTATTCAAAGAGAAGCAGGAGTAGCTATATTAATATCTGATAAATTAGACATCAGAGCAAAGAAAATTACCAGAAACAGAGAAGGACATTATATAATGATAAAGGGTCAATCCACCAAGAAGATAATGAAATCTTACATGTATATGCACTGAACAACATACTACAAAATATGTGAACAAAAACTGATAGAACTGAAAGGAGAAATACACAAATCCACAATTAAAGTTGGAGATGACAACATTCTACTCCTCATACAGAAATCAGCAAGGATACAGAAGAACTCAACAACATCAACCAACAGAATTTATTAAGCATTTGTAGAACACTCCAACAACAGAACACGTTTCCTTTTCAGGTATCTGTGAAACATATACTAAGATAGACCATACCCTGATCCATAAAACAAAGTTCAGCAAATTTCAAAGAATTTAAATCATACACAGTGTGTTCTCTGAGCACAGTGGGAACCAGATTAGAATTCTATCACAGAAAGATAACAGTCTCCAAACACTTGGAAACTAAACAACCCATTTCTAAATAAGCCATGTGTGAAAGAGGAATTCTCAAAGAAAATCAAAATACTTGAACTGAATTAAATGAAAATATAACATATAAAAATCTGTGAGACATAGCTAACCAGTGCTGAAAAAGAAATTTATAACACTAAATGCTTACATTAGAAGAGGATAAGACACAAATCAATGATATGAACTCCCACTTAAAGAACCAAGAAAAAAGAGAGCAAAATAAGATGAAAGCCAACAAAAGGAAGAAAATAATAAAAATAAGAACAGAAATCAGTGAAATTGAAAACCAAAACAATAGAGAAAATCAGTGAAACAAAGAGCTGGTTCTTTGAACAGGCTATTAATGTTGAAAACTCTAGCAAGACTACTAAAGTAAAAAAGGGAGAAGACACAAATCACCAACATCAGGAATAAAACAGAGGCTATCACTATTGACCTTACAGACAGCAAAATAACAGGGGAATACCACAGACAACTTTATAAACATATATTTGACAACTTAGACTAAATAGAAGGAATTTAAAAAATAAAAATAAAAAAACTATAAACTACTGTAACTCACTCAATGTGAAACAGATATTTTCTATCCAGAAAATAGGAAAAGAGGGAACAGAGACCAAGATATTAGAACGAAAAGAAAACTACAGACCAAAATCTCTCATAAATACAGATACAGAAATCCTTAACAAAAATATTAGCAATTAGAATTCAGTAATACATTATAAGAATTGAAGACTAGGACCAAGTACAGTGTATTCAGGGATGCATGGCTGGTTCAATGTTGGAAAATCAGTTAATATAATCCACCATATTAACAGGCTAAAGAAAAAAAAATCACATGATAACATCAAACAATGGAGGAAAAGCATCTGACACAATTCAACACCCATTCATAATAAAAACTCTCAGAAAAATAAGAATGGAGAGAAACATCCTCAACTTGGTACAGATCATCTGCAAAAACCTACAGGTAACATCATGCTTAATGGCGAAAGACTGAATTCTTTCTCTCTAAGATTAGGAGCAAAGTGGCTGTAGGCAATCCTTGTAGCTTCATCACTCCATCTCTCTCCATTATTGCAGTGCCTTCCTTTCTGTGTGTCTTCACATGGACTTCTTATAAGGACACCAGTCATTGGATTTAGGACTCACTTGAATCCAGTAGGACCTCATTAGCTAATTACATTTGCAATGACCCTATATCCAAATAAGGTCGTGTTCTGAGTTTTTAGTAGACATTTGAGCAGGGGGCAGCACTATTCAACCCAGTACATGTACCCTGGCTGTATCAATGCCAGTATTCTGATTGTGGTATTATACTATAGTTTTGTGAGATCTGACTATTGGGGGAAACTGGGTAAAGGGTATGTGGTATCTCTGTGAGGTTACAATTTCATGTGTATCTACAATTATCTCAGAATAAAACATTTAATTCAAAAAGTTATATATTCACTGTTCTTAGGGATTATACAGTGAGTATATTTTCAGAGTACCTCATTGGCCACATTACTGGAAACAGATGATTTAAGTTTACCTCCTATAATGAATTTCTTTTCCATCGTAATACTCTGAATATACAAATATAAAAATATTTCAGACCTACCTACAAAAATGCACCAGTTTCATTTTTTTGTTTGTTTTATTAAGTCCTGAAAAGTTCAGACATTCTTTTATGACCCTGTGAAGCGTACAAAGTACATATAATTGAAAACCCTGTAAGTCGTATGAGAACAATAAAAGGTCTCCTTTATTTTCAAGAGATCAACAATAAGACAAAAAAAATCTAATATATACTTCCTTGGAACTTGTACTGGATGAACAATTTCTTTATAATTTCTAGTAAAATTATATAAGAATAATGACTGGGCCATTTTAGAAAATTTAGTTGTCGATATTTGAGAACAAGGGATCAGCAATAAACACTACATTATGTAATACACAACTATAGGAATTATGTCCCACAGATTAAATTAGAACCCAGTAAGATCTCCTAGGTCTGTTCTTTACTTCATTATTGAATCACACTGATTCCAAGTAAATCTTGGGCAATTGCCAAAAAAAAAGACCACTTTTGAGGAGTTAAACTAGTATCTGTGATTTACATTAATCAGCATATATACTGTTTATGGGCACAGATTTGACTCTGTTGAACCTGTGCTCTCACTACCCAAGGCCCTCTCTTTTTCTGGCTGTAGTTTGGTCCTGGTACCTCCACTGGTCAATCTGTGCTATGGGCATGAGGCTTGAAGTGGTAGCCTCACATTTGCCAACTCTTTGTATGCCAGGGAAGGTCTAAGATAGAACCCCACCAGTTAGATCAATAATTGTGTGATTCATATTTGTAAAACCAGCCGAGAACATTTATTTACGGTGTTTTTTTAAATAAAAAGTTGAAAATGCAAAAAAAAGAAAAAATCAGCATATACTGGATAAGAAAACCTATAATGAAAATCACCAAAGGAATAGAATCATACAGAAAATACTCTCCCCCTGTCTTTCTTTGATTAATGAAAGATAGACAGACAGATAGATAGATAGAAAATTATCTGTAAAATTGAGGCTATTGTCAACTGAAAAACAAAATGCACAATGTTGAGAGTTGTGAGTTAAGTTTATTTGGGGCAGATTGAGGTCTATAGTCCGGGAGACAGCATTTCATATAGCTCTGAGAAACTGCTCCAAAGAGGTAAGGGGGGAAGGTCAGTGTATATGTGATTTTGGTGAAGGGGGAGTACATGCAACCAAGCACACATTTTTGCAGAAGGTTGCTGCTAGTCACAAGGAGCAGACATCACCATGAAGGATTTTAGTGCCATTTCAGCTATGGGGAGTCGCGAGAATTGGGCTCATAAAATCTTCTCCTGAAAATATCTATCTGAAGGCCTGTTTTGCCAGTTTTTCCCAGAGCACAGGGTGCCTCCTTCCTGGTCTCCACCCTGCACTCCTTTCAGGGTATGTGGAAGGTCAGCAGCTTACGGTTTAATCCTTGTAGAAGCAGATAGCAAGTACCACTTTTTAGTTGGTACTATTTTTCAAGGACTGTATTATCTCTGTGTTGATTTGCTCAGCTTAGCAGAAGATTTTAAGAGTATTTTGCTTCAAGCAACACTTCCTTAAGCCTTTATTTGTCACATTTCTCTTTTAATAGCTCAAGAAGAATCTGTGACCGATTTTTCTATTTGATTTATTCAAAATACACCAAGAGCTAACATTAAGCTTTAGAAAAATGGCCAGGAATTAATGTTTGTACCTTTTTCCTTAATAAAAACTGTATTTTCCTCCTACAGTTTTCAGTCTTATATATAAAATAAATTTCTTCAGGCTGTAATCATAGCTCTCACAATTGCATGCTCAGTAGACTTCCCTTTATAGTAACTGTAATTTCCAACACTATATAACAACACTAAAGACTAAAGTTACTTTTAGTCAATTGAAAGGAAAAAAATGGAGACTTTTCAGGTAATTATACATATAACCACTAATTTAAATGATAGTCTGAAGGATTCAACAAGTGAAGGAATCGCGTATGTTAATTTGCAGTTACAGGAGTTTTTCTTCATATTGTAGACTTATATTAGTCAAGATTCTCTGGAGAAACAGAACCAATAGTATATATACAGGTATGTAAGAGGAGATTTATTATAGGAATCAGCTCCTGGGATCCTGGGAGTGGGCCACTGGTGTAATACCCAGTTTCCCAGAACCAGGAACTCTGATGTCCAGGGGGAAGAGAAGATGGATATCCCAACTCAGGAAGAGAAGGAATGTACCCTTCCTTCACCTTTTCGTTCTATTCAGGCCTCAATGGATTGGATGATGCCCCGCCCACAGTGGTGAGGGCAATCTGCTTTACTTAGTCTACCGATTCAAATGCTAATCGCTTCCAGAAACACACTCACAGAAACACCCAGAAACAGTGTTTTACCAGCTATGTGGGCATCCCTTAGCCCAGGCAAGTTAACGCATGAAATTAACCATCACAAGACTCTTACACCTGTAAAAATATTAAAAACAAATCGTTTTATGTGAGATATGTATCATTGATGTCATTTTTTTATATTCAGAGAAATGAAACATTTATTCCTGTATTTTCTGTCATCAGTGTGCCAAGTACTTTCACTGTTGGAAAGCAATCCAATGAATCATTTTTGGCTTTGCCTAATGTTATGATACAAATTAGCAACAATTCTGATAAGCTTAAGTGAGAATGCTCTTGGTGCTCATGCTAAGCAAATTAGGGATGCCCAGTCATTTATTTTCACTGCAGTGTGTGTGTGTGTGTGTGTGTGTGTGTTCCGGGGTGGGGTGGGGGATGGGGGGCGGAGAGTGGGAGGGGATGAAAATAAGTACTCCTAGGAAGAAAAAATAAAAAACAAAATCTATAAAATATTTTTAGAACTGAAAAGCTGTGGCAGAAAGAGGAGATAATAGTCTTTAGGTAGCATTTATGATTCTGTGTGCAGAAAGTTGAGGGATATACAAGTATCTACAGTTTGCTTATTTCAGGCTTCTATGCTACATGCATGGGCATTTCAAAGTATCAGAGAGTAACAGGGGCTAGCTTTTATTAAAGGAAATGTGTGTCTGAAGACATTTACTTCTCAAAATTTTTATGACAGTAGTAAACTTGATTCTCTTGTGATGTCCATAAAGTTTTAAGTATCATTCTTACTCAGTCATTTTTAATCAGAACTGTGGACACCTTCTGACGTTAACTATCAAATACCTGTGCTGTACAAAATAGCCAAACTGCAGTCATCATAGCAGAAGAGAAGCAAGGGCTAGCAGTATTTATACACAGTTCATTGGTCAACTCATGAACATACGTGGACAATTATAAATTTGTCCCCTTAGCAATTCTGAGCTTTGGATCACATATGCAAATAGTATATTCTTTAAAGTTCTGGAAAGTATCTGGTGAGTCATGCAGTCAGAGATAGAGATGCCCCATTTGGTGGCCCGAGCTCTTCCTTCATCATATCCATCAGTCACCTTTCTGCAGACCAAAAGGGAAGGGGGCCTTCTCTGCCAGAGCCACTCAGTGGAGATTTTTTCCATGTACGTTAAAGCTGTAGTTCCCCTCCTACTCTGTTCAGTCCTCTAAATTCTCCTCTTTTAGAACCTAACTATAAAATTTTAGAAATAAAATTAACTGTAAGGATTATTTTACTGACTAGGAAAGTTAGACTCAGCATTATTAATGGCATGACTAATTAGTGGTGAAGCTGGTGATCAAACAGTCTGCAAGCCTTCTGGCCCAGTTTCCTCTGACTGTACTACACTGCTTCTTTTCCCCCCACTCCTTCTGTCTCCTTTTATTCTCAGGATGGAGCTGAGAAGCATTCGAGTAATGTCTTGGTGGCGCTTCTTTAAGCATTTTCCTTCTCCGTACACAAAACGGCTCTGAAAAACTGTATTATTGACCATAACAACCTGTTTAATTCTTAAGGAACCTCTGTTTTTCTCCAAACAGCCTCAAAACCAGTGGACTTGAAATCATGTGCTGGCCCTATCCCTAATACGACACAGCTGTGCCACATTCCCTGTCCTATTGAATGTGAGGTTTCACCCTGGACAGCTTGGGGACCTTGTACTTACGAAAATTGTAATGACCAGCAAGGCAAAAAAGGTATGTAATATTAAAATGGCATGCTTAAAACTCCCATCAAATTGGGTCAAACCATGAATTATTAACAAGTGCTGCTCTGTGTTCCTGTGATCATTCGTTTGCAGTATTTTCCAGAATGGCTAAAGAGTATTGATCTTTAGCACAAAAGAATTATAAACCTATTCTGGTGATGATACCAGAAGATTAAAACTGCAGAACGTAGGCAAGATGCTTGTTAATTTAGACAACAGATGGAGAGCATCTGACGCAGTTGGTGCAGTGGTTAAGATGAGCTGTGGTGTCAGACTGACGTGGATTGGAAAACCTAGTCTGTCCTCTGTTGTTTAGATAAGTTAATTAACTTATTTAAATCTTTGTTCCCTTACCTGTAAAAGGGATGTAATATGATCTGGTACCCAAGTTTTCTTTAAAGACTCAATGAGATAAACATAAAGCACTTATTTCATTGCCTGACCTGTAGCTAGTGCCTAATAAACAGAACTACTTATTGCTTTGAAGGTAAACAAACTAATAATAAATATTGCTTTTATGATGCAAATAATATATCTAAAAGGAATAGAATAAATGCAATTGTTTACTACATGTTCGGCCTGGTAGAGTAATTTTCACATGATCTAGTAATTGAAAACATTTTTCTATTTTGTTTCAAAGGACAGTTTTCTAGTGATTCCAATATATTCACATAGCAGTAGACAGACTTATTAATTTTGTTATACATTGTCAGAAAGGGCAACACTTAGGTGTTATTAAAGCACATAGCAGGACTTTGAATACTCCTTGTTAGAGCCCAGATGGTTTATATCCCGAGTTCAAATTTCTGGAGAGTCTAAATTCAACTAAGGCTTCAAGAGACAGTTTCCTGAAACCATCCAACTTCTCAGAGGTTCCTTTTCAAATTTAACCAGGTGATCCTGTTGAGGAATTCAAAGTAATAGCACTTGTGTCTGGTCATGAATATTTCTGAATAGGTTGAGATTTTATTGTGTCTTTGAACATTTTACAACTACAGACTTTCCAAATCAACCAATCACCTCTCTCTCTGTCTCTCTTTCTCTTTATCTCTCTCCAGCCCATTCTTGCTTGACTTTTACTGTAGTAAGCTGACACCAAAAGTCCCTCTTTGGCCATTCTGTTTATTCATTTAATAAATTGTTAATGAGCTCATATTAATCTAGAGTGTGAGGATACACTAGTGATTAAAGCAGATATGAATTCTACCCTCTACCCTCATCCAGCTTTCACTTGGAGTTTCATTCAGCCTTCTGAAGTATTCAGCGCATGATGGTAACAGTAAATATTTTCCTTCCCCAACAATTCAGGTTTTAAACTGAGGAAACGGCACATTACCAATGAGCCCACTGGAGGCTCTGGGGGCGCTGGCAGCTGCCCTCACTTACTGGAAGCCATTCCCTGTGAGGAGCCATCCTGCTATGACTGGAAAGCAGTGAGGCTAGGAGACTGTGAACCAGATAATGGAAGGGAGTGTGGTCCAGGCACTCAAATTCAAGAGGTTGTGTGCATCAACAGTGATGGTGAGAAAGATTATCTGTCCTGTTTTTATGGATGTCTGTTTGACCCTGGAGATACAGTTTTCCTTATGTTAAAATCTCATGTCTTCTCACATCATAGCTGGTTCCATTTACAAACACAGAAATAGCTGCCCCTTCCTTTCCTTCCTTTCCTCCCCTCCCTCCCCGCCCTCCCTCCCTCCCTCCCTCCCTCCTTTCCTCCTTTCCTTCCTCCCTTCCTTCCTTTCTTCCTTCCTGATGGTGGCTGTGGAGAGGGTCTTGAACAATCACAAGGTATTCTTTACTTTGAAAACAGGTATCATAGAATAAGAAACCATCATCAAGGCAATGTGTAAAATTGACAAATTTTAAAATAACAAGGAAAGGTAACATTTTTCTAAGTGTTTTATTTTCCTATTTGCCATGGAAAGTGATATGTAAATAATGAAGGGTTGTAAGCATTGGTTGACTTGCCTTTAGAAGCCTTCGTCTCCCACCCTGATACTGTGTCCTAGTAATATATTTTAATTTCCAGACTTCCAAGCCACGAGGCCTATTGCAGCCTAGAGTTCCTGAATCAACCTTCTGAGCTCTAGGGCCTCCCTTCTAGGAATGTCATAGAGCCACTGGGACAGGGATTTTCCACAAAGTTCTTTCCTTGAACCATAAGAATTACCTTGGACTTTTACGACTGATTTTTGTTGGATAAAATATCCTGTCTTGCTTTCAGCCCTGACTTAAGATCTTTACATTCTTTCCAAGAGTGCTGCAACTGTTTCAGGGAGATTCCCCCTTATTGTTCAGCAATGCCTGAATCACACTTAGGAAACAAAGAACTCCCCGAGACGTAGTGTAAAACCTCTGGCTAAGAGCATCTTCAAGGTTCTTCCAACTCTGAGACTCTGCACATCAGAGCAGCATGAGCACCACACCCCAGGGTCCCACGGTTGACAGTTGATGCTGTTTACAGCATATGCAGGAACGTTCTGGTGCCCCCTCAGGGGCACTGGAACATCTGGTAACCGTCGTGATTCCTTCCATCGTATTTTCTTCCAGCAAGCAGAATTGTTACCTCCTGTGACTCAATCACTGCTCAGTAGAGAAAGATACTCTCTGGGGTAAGAGACTGACAGACACTGCTAGTACTGAGAAATTAGCCTTTCAACTTTGAAACCTACAGTGCTGTCTTTGTCCAGGGTCCAAGGTAGTCATGCAGGACAGCATCAGCTAAAATCTGAACCAGCACTTGAAGTTGGAAGGTGAAGAGGGGATTATTGCCCCAGCTATTTTACGATGAATGCCGCTTTTTTCTCTGTAGATATAATTAGCTATGATACATCCTCTCTTTAGCGTTTAATCAGTTCTACTCTAAAGGGAAAGAAAAGGAGATTAACATCTAGGAAAAAGAGAACGCATTCTGTTGTGCTTAAAATCCTAATTTGAATGAAAAGGCGCTCTCTATTACTTTCTGAGTTGCTGTAGAAACAGTAAGGGTCATATTTATTTTAGTATCGTTAGTGACTTCCTTAATGATACTGCTTCTTGATTCCTTTTTCTCAATTTAAATAATTTTTCTTATCCTCCTATAGACCTAGGGAGGAACTGGGATCCCAGATATTATAAAAAGTATATTTGCATGGACTAAGTTGAAAAAAACTCTTAAGATGAAAAGTTAGTTGTGCATGGAACCTCTGCCTAAATATTATAAAATGAAAAATCAGGTCTCACGTATTGCAGTGGTCTTCCTGGATGTTTGTGCAAATTGAGTATATTTGAAATGTACTGGAGGAGGTGGCTATTTTAAAAACAACAGTGGTTAATTTTAATTCTGTCAGCTAAAAAGTACTATGTAGCACATATAATCACCTCCTAAATTGTCTTGTGGAACATTAAAGAACAAGAAGAAGAATGAGTTAGATACGTCTAGTTATGTTGGAAAGTAATGTATGTTATAACCTAAAAGGCAAATTGATAACTCAGTATACATAAGCTGGTTTCACTTTGTCCACCTAACAAACAGAATTAATTTTAAAAGGTCAGAAATGTGTTGCTAACATTCAGTTTGTTATTATTGTTCATTATCAGGACATCTCCCCTGTCATCACATTTTACTCCCTGACATATATTAGTTATCGTGCGATTCAGTGTTTTAACTGCCTCAACTACAGGAATATAGAAAATCAAGAAAATGTTTTATTATAAATCCTAGAGGCTGTTCAAATTTATATATAACTGAAACATAATTGTGCTGTGCGAATCAGTGCAAAAGCTGGAGACCTGTAAATACTACAACCGTATTATGTGGTCACCTGGGAAGTGTTTAGCAGCTGCACCAAATGTCGTTTTGTAATTAAATCGAGCCCAGGGAATTAAAGTTGATTAGTTGTACAGACTCTACCTCTAGGCCTGGCTGTGGCTATAGATTTTGTTTTATAATTAAGTTAAAGCTCAACTAGGGAAGTGAAGAATTAGAGCCTAATTCTCGAGTGAATCTAGCAAATAGTAGAAAGACTGTTTTTTCTCCCACCTTCCTCACAAATTTCACCACTTTGTTAATGATCTATCTCAAAGCATTTAAAGTCTCTTTTTTTCTGAAGTGTTCTCTACCCAGGCTTCTGAGATCATTAGGATTGGCTGCTGCTGTGATTGTCCATTTTCCAGTTATCTTCTCAGGAACAGGGTTGACAGAGGGTTGAGAGAGCACCCAGGAGGAGTTTCATGTAGATTGTCTGACAGAGGGGTGTAACAAAAATGCAAGGCGAAAGAGATCTCAGAAGACAACTAGACTGTCCAGGAAGAGAGAAACATTTTATGTGTAACAGAAAAAAATATTACTCATAATTTAAAGATTGTCAGAAAAGCAATCCCAGACCTGTGGGCACAAATAGAGGAACTATTCTAAAGGTCTGGTGGTAATGCGTCAGGGTGCCGAGTGGAATCCTAGAGAATGTTAAACCTATGAGAAAACCCCAAATCTGCTTTCTTTCAGTTTCTGCAAAATTTCTTTGTGTTTTATGTAAAGGTGTAAATTGGTGAGGCAAGAGTATTTTGTTTCCCAAATTGGTTGGTTAGAGACAGAAGAAAGCAAGACTATTAGGCTGAAAGTCAAAAAATAATCTATAATCTTATTGATTACTTAAGGATACTGTAAACCAAGTATTGTTTCCATATTTCCCTCCCCTCTGTTGAAAGAAGATAAATGATACCATCTATATTTCATTACCATGTGTTCTATGCTAGATATCAGAGTATTGACACCTTTCTGTGTGAATTTCAAAACCACAGTTTTGTTATTGGTATTTGTAAAGGAGTGTCAGATTCCTGTCTTATCTATGGACTTAATTACAGTCTATGGAGGCAAGTCCCAGAAAGCTGCATTTTTATGAAGCTTTCTGGATAGTTCTGATACACAATGAAGTTTGTGAATCACTGTACTAAAATGACAAAAGGATTGTTTTGGTGGAACCTAAGACCTGATTCTGTTACCCAAAGATTCCCAGCACCAAAGCATACTGGCTGGATTTGGGTAACGCTGAAGAAGACCTATGATTAAGAACACTAAGAGAGTAATACTGAAGCAAGCCTTTAAAGTAATTTTTTTCTGCCTTTTTTGGGGGGGGAACCATTTCTGTATAGCATCAGAAGTACCAAAAGAACTGACCGTGAAAGATGGTTGAAGATGAACTTAATATCCCAGGCACGGGCTTGTCATGCGACTGCTTAGTCTTTCTGAATTTTTACCACCAGTTTCTTCCTACTGGAATGAGATATGTATCCACATATGAGTAGATGGAAGGGAAGACTTGAATGCTATTTATTTCCCAAGTAGTTTATGTTGTACTCTTCTTTCCCCAGGTATTCAGTATTAAGAGGAATGTAAGGGCACACCTGATATCTTGAGGTAAATCAGGAATAAGCTCCTTAAAAAAATGGAAAATTTTTGTCTCTGGAAAACAGGACTCAGTATGGGGAGAAATGGGGCGAGGTACTGCTCTGCTGTATTTTAAGCCTTGTACTACAATTTGTATACAATTTACAAATTATATAAACACTGAATTAATTTGTCCAAATATATATTTATTAGAGTAACAGTTTGGAGGGGGATAAAGATATGTGGAATAAAGAGGACAGGGTAAGGAGCAAATCATTCCAGGAATAGAAAGAGAGAACCTACAGAGCTTATAGTTGAAACTAATATTTTGTCTGGTTGAGAATATTCATAAGCCCTCCTAGAAACATAGGCCATGTCAAGGATTAGGATGCCCACAGTTTATTAAAGATGTGCTCCCAGGGGAAGCCAGTAAGAGAAGGGGGAATAAAGAAGCAAAATAGTGAAAGGAGAGTGTGTCTTGGGTTCCCAAGGCCACCCCCAGGTTCTTTAATTAACTAGGGGAACTTACAGAACTCAGCATATGGTCATACCCACAGCTATGATTCATTTAATCAAAAGAGTACAAAGCAAAATTAGCAAGAGAAAAAGGCACATGGGGCAAGGTCCAGAGAAAACCAGGCACAAGCTTCCAAGAGTCCTCTCCCAGCGGAGTCAAATTGATTATGCATAATTTTTCCACCAGTGAAGTGTTGTCTACCTGGGAAACTCACCTGAGCCTGGGAGTCCAGGGTTTATATTGGCTCAGCCATGCAGTCACCCTCTGCCTAACACATACCAAAATTCCAGACTCCCAGAAGGAAAGCAGGTGTTCAGTATAAGGCACGTTGCTCGTCTGAATACTTTAAGCCCACTGAGCAACACTTATCATTTAGAGAATGTGGAGCCCTCCAGAAATTCAAGGTCCCAGAGGCAAGCCAAAGGCCAGCCTAGTGAGCAAGTGTCTAAGGATAACAGTCTCAGGCCTGCTAAGTTAACTGTTTTCTGCAGGGAACACCAGAGTTGCAGTCTCAGTCTAATTAGGTGAGACACTCTGGAGTGTAAATTAAACCCTAAAGCTTCTAGCTTTAGAAGTAAAGGAGCTGGGATTTTATACTCTCACACCAGTCACGATTGGTGCACAGATGCTGGCTGGGAGGAGGAAGGTGGGTCCAGGAAACTTCCAGCTCTCTATATTGGCCAGACCACCCTAGTGCCCAAGGCCATTCAGCTAAAGGCCAAGAATGAGATACAAGCAGCAGAATCTGATAGATGGGTGCAAAGATCCAGTAAAAGGAGTCTTCAGGGATCCAAGCTGGGCAAGAACACTGTACAGGAGGGAGATCCAAATATGGTGGGAAGGAGTATAAATGTGTGTATACTAAAGCACACCTAAAACCTGGTAACAGTGTTTTCTGTACTACAGAGGAATCCCCATGAGGATATAGTTTCCAGTTTAGGGAAACACTTTGGGACAGTTTTGGTTGACAAATCTGCAGTACTCTCTACATTGCCTGGATAATAAGAGAAGACCTGAGTTCTGCAAAATAAGAGAATTTTTAAGTTACTTCTGGTAGTATGGGGAGAGAGGTAAGCAGTTTGGGAATGATAAAAGAGAATGAAAGATAGTTCTAGGAGGAGAAGTGAGAGTAAGGATCTTAAGGGAGAAAGAGAAAAAGTTTGAGGATGGCCACAGATAACTGGAAATACCCTTTGGTATGAAATGGGTGATTTGGTCTCATGGGTTTGATCAGGATAGTACCATTTTCTTGAGGTCATTATTGATAGCACTCCCATTTGTCCCCGAAACTGTCCTGGTTTGGAGAATAAGTAATAAGATCACCCTAGAAATGACTGATAAATTGTGAGACAGAGGAGACAAAAAGTATAGTTTTGCTTTTTTCCATCAGGATAATACCTTCTGTGCTATATCTTTTCATAATTATTTATCAGTGATGGACAAGAACATCATAATACACAAGGAGGAGTGATGAAAACTTAAGTTAAAATTTGTTTAAGTTTATAAGGGAAACTAACCTAGGATTTGCTTCAGAAACTTTGGCAAGAGCTCAAGTTCAGATCAATTGAAATATCTGTGGAGCTAGCTGAGAACACAATTTCAAAAGCATGATCACTCTTTGGAACTGGAATCTGCTTCTTAACACAGATTACACAGTCATTACATGGAAATGCTGATCTTTTAAATGCAAGAGTACGTCCTATAAGTGAATTGTTTTTCCATAATTTAAGCAATAAATCAACTAAGGAGTTTCCTTCCTGTAGAAGGCTATGCCATTTAATGCGTTTGCAATATAATTAGGTTGGATATTATGCTTAAATCTAAGTCCCTTACTTTACAATTAGGATCATCTAACACTGTTGGTAAGAGTTTGTTTCCGATAATTGCATTGAGATTCTCTATTCAATTTGTTGTAAAGATGAAAGTCGTTATAGCCTTTTAGAACATTTAAGACAATAGGTTATTCTTCAGTGTTGGTTTGTAGTAATCACAATTTTATTCTGGCCTTAAAAAATCTGGCATCAGATACCCTGATCTATCTTCTGTGTGTGTGTGTGTGTGTGTGTGTGTGTGTGTGTGTGTGTGTGTGCGCGCGCGTGCGTGTGCGTGTGTGTGGTATGTGTATTATAATATCTTTTGATATACTGTAAATAAGAAGTATTTTTTTGTTTATAAGGAAGCCATCAGGATTGAGCCAGCGTTCTTTTGCATAGCAATGTCTTAGCAAAGAGTAGCGTTTTATAAGGAATTTTCTTCTTAATAGTAGGTTAGTTATAGCAGAAATCTCAGATGAAAGTTGAGTGAACAGTAGTTTGCTTGCGACTTAATAGGATGATATAAATTTCCCCCTAAGTTTTATCTACCACTTCAAATGGCAAATGCAAGAGAAAACAGCCTTTCACTTTATAAGTGGTCAAGTGCCTTAACACAACCCAGGGCAGCCAGTTTTCTCATAGCTGGGTCAGTAAAAGCCAGTACGATAGAAGGCACATCTTTCAACCTAACAGATGCGTCTCATCCCTTACCTTATCCTTCCCTTTTTTGCTTCTGTGACTTTGCTCATCTCTTATCTCCCCTGTCAGACTTCGTTTTCCCTTGATTTCATTGATTCTCCATTCCTCTGATGTCTTTCCTCCCTCTCAGACCGTGTATCATTTAACTGTTGCCAGATAACAAACCACTTCAAAACTCTCTGGCTGAAAACAAAACCAGTTAGGATTTCTCATGATTCTGCGGAGTTCCTGTTCCAGTTTTACTGTGCTCACTCGGAGAGGTTTGGCTGTGACTGGAGGAAGATCCAAGATGGGCTCCCTCACGTATTTTGCATCTGATGCTAACTGCCTGCTAAGGTGCATTGGTGCTTCTTCACAGGGGCTCTCATTCTCCGTTAAGCTGGACCAGCTTCCTTACCTGGTGGTTGTAGGGCACTGCTTTTAAAAGGTCAGAAACAGAAGCTGACAAGCCTCTTGAACTTTTACAGTGTCACTTCGGCCACATTCTTTTGGTCAAAGGAAGTCCTGATGACAACTCAGATTTAATGAGGAGAGAAATAGGCTCTACCGCTTGATGAGAGACGTTATGAGGAATTGTGGCAAAGAATTTAATTCACTACAGTCCACCCTCTGGTCACAATTGTTTTCACTCCTCCCACATGCAAAGTACACCCCTTTTCCACTGGAGACCATCAGAATTCTCATGCAGTTATGCCATCAGGCTTAAAGTTCACTATCTCATGTTCTGCATCTAGTTCAAATATAGATGAGGCATCTCGGGGACAACAATTCGGGTGTGGCTACTCTTTTCTTATTTGTATTTTTTTCACATATTTGCTTTGAGCTCTTACTTTCAGAGGAGCTGTTTTGCCCCATGAGGCAATTTGTCAAATTCTTTCCTGTGCATTTCAAAGTCATTTAATGCTCTCCATTAATTATAGATTTTTTTGAGGGGAAAAATAAAAATCAGAAAATATAAAAATAAATATATAGGCTCTTATTATGTACAAATAATGAGTCTCATTTGATCAAATTAAAATGATAGAACTTGACTTCTTAAACAGAATTGTGTTATGTATCTTCCACATAATACCACGCACACATCAAAAAAAATTATCTCAGATGATAGGATTAGTGCTTATTTTAAAAACTTGTAAATTTCAAGCGCTTCTGTCCCTAACTTGTATATTGTTATTCCTTTCTAAGTTTTAAAAAAGGAGTTTATTGTAGTGCTTAAATCTTCTTATTATTAATTAAATCCTGTATTCAGAAACCTTTCCTGTGAGTTTAGAAAGGACTCAGTCCTACAGAATCTATCTGTTTAGCTGAATGTCTGAATAATTATTTAAGGTGTCAAGACATGGAAAATATAACTCTCATATTGAAGGATATTTTAATTTGTAGATGTAATAAAAATTTGAATCATTCAGATAATTAACTTTCCCCCCAAAATGAGACTCTTTTGTCCTGCACCTAACATACATATTCCTTCAAGATCTTACTATACACTAGTGTGGTGCTTTTCACA
Source organism: Aethalodelphis obliquidens (assembly GCF_003676395.1). Lineage (NCBI taxonomy): Eukaryota > Metazoa > Chordata > Mammalia > Artiodactyla > Delphinidae > Aethalodelphis > Aethalodelphis obliquidens. The sequence goes on along the minus strand of NW_020837949.1, from coordinate 64,273,955 downwards.
AAGTGATTTATGAAAAATGATTTTCTTTAAGATAATGACTTCATATAAACCTTGTTTTATGTTACTTCTCACAAAGAACCTGATTTCAGATTGAAATCGGAAATTTTGGTTTCTAGGGTATGGCTACTCTTGAATCAGAGGGCTTTGAACAAAAAAACACAAGATAACCTTCTCCACACATACAACATACAATGATGTAAGAGGGACCAGAAAATCAGAATAGACTCTCCCACTCAAAGATGAGAAAAATAGGAAACGTTCAGCAGTTTCTGGTCTACATCAATTCTAAGACCCAGCCTGTCTCCCCTATACCAGGGGCAGGGAAAATTCCTTGATCTAGGCCTATTTTTGTTTTCTGAGAGTGGTTCCGTAGCCCATTTTTCTCCTTGGCTCTTTGTTCTTCACCCTGGGATCTTGGATTTTCCATAAGATGTCTTGCCTTTTCCATAAGAAATGGCTCACATTTATAGCTGAGGAACTTTCTCAGTCTGCCTTCTGCGCATGTAAATCGGAGAGCCTGGAGTCCTTTTATTCATTTTGAAATATTGCAGTTTCTCTGAGACCAAGCTGACAGTGTTTTTATCAATATAACACTCTTAAATGGTTTTGGGTTTCTTAAGAATCTCATTGGAAGTCACTCCGTGGCACCAAAGCCATAGCCGTAATTTGGATGATTTGTTTTTGAAAAAGCCTCTCTTTACTTTGCGCCATGTATGAGGCTGCGGTGGAAACTACCTTTAAGATTTTTAGAGGCCTTTTAAAAGTCAGGGAGTCTTCTAAATACCACTTAAATCTTCCTGAGGTCTTATCAAAGAATTTTTAGCTACATCCTTGAGCTGATTTTTACCTTAGGCCATATATTTCTCTGAAAATCTTTTACCAGCTAACCAGGGCTGAGAAACAATTTTATTTTCCATTTCAGTATATCATGGCATCATCTTAATTCCAACTGCACACTGATTATTCCTTTTTTAGTTTATTTCTCTCCCTATATCATCATTCTCAGGGTAAAAAAATTAAATTGACACTTCTAACCTCTTTTCTGGAAATGTCTAGATTTGTAGGTCCATTAGATACGTTTTCTGTCTTGCAAGTTTCTATAAGCAACAGTTATGAGAATTTTTCCATCAATATGTAACATGATGATGTTACATCTTCCATTAACAACCTTTTCTGTCTCCATCCTCCATTAACAATCTTCTCACCTATTTTTTAACCTTTACCTACCCCAAGTCTCAAAGCCATTGCTATATGTTTTAGGTTTATGGTAAAGAAGCACCCCATTTCTAGGTACCAAGTTTTCTACCAGATACATATGCTGCGTAACAAACCACCCTAAACTTAATGATTTAAAAAAATTTTTTTTCTCAATTCTGTTGGTTGGCTGGGCAGTTCCTCTATTGGTTCCTGCTGGGATCACTGGTGCAGCTGCAGTGAGCTGGAGGGCTGGCGTGGATGATGTCCAAGTTGGCCTCACTAATATCAATGTAGGTACTTCATTTTTCCTCCATGTGTCTTGTCATAGCCCTGTAGACTAGACCAGCTTCTTTTCAAGGTGATCCCAGGGCAGTGTTCCAGAAGGGCAAAACAGATGAAAGACCTTGTAATGCCTGGGTTCTGGAACAGTCATAAGGCTACTTCTTCTTTGGGTCAAAGACAGTCCCAGGGCTGGCCAGATTCAAGGGATAATGGACTCAATTATACCTTTTGATGGGAGTTTCTTGTCAGAATTTGTAGACAGATTTAATCTACCACAGGCTACTTCCTCTGTTTCCTGTATGCTGTACTCTTTCTGTGCTTCCTGTTTAAATGTTAACATTCCCTTTCAACCTTCTGCTTTTGAGCTCTACCTGGAAGCTCCAACTAAACCCTACTGGCATTTCAAAATCAGTATGTACCAAAGTCAAACTCATCATCTCTCCTCCAAAACTGGTTTCTCCTCCAGTTTTCCTCACCTAGTTGATAGCACCACAGTTTGCTCAGTCCTGCTGATAGAGTGACAACTGTGAAGTGACATAAAGGAGGTGGAGAAGCCAGCCCCATGAGAATCTGGGAAGATAATGTTCTAGGCAGAAGGAACACCAAATGCAAGACCCTGAGATGGGAACTGCTTTGAATCTGAGGAACAACAAGGTGGCCAGTGTGGTTGGCATAGCGTGAATTAGGGGCAGAATAATCAGCGATGAGGTTAGAGGAGTTTATAGAGGAGTAAGACCACTAAGGGGCTTTGGCTTTCAGTCTGACTAAGTTGGAATCTATTGGAGGGTTTGAGCAGACAAGTAACGGGAGATGACTTTTGTTTTTAAAGAATCGTTCATGTTGCTTTGTTGAGAATCAACTTTGAAAGAATAGATAAGAAACAGTGAAGAGGCTATTGCAATAATTCAGGTGAGAGACAGTTGTGAGCCTTAGATAAGGGTTGCAACAATGGAAGGGGTTAAAAGAGTTAAACTGATTGTCTAGGAAGAATTAAGGCAGTTAATAGAGATAGTGGGATCCTGGGATCAGATTTTCCTTATCTGGGGATTCACAGGTCTCCCACCAAACATCCTCTCTTGATCATATAATTTAACTGCTTAAAATCTCTTGCTGGCTTCCTGTTGCCTTCTGCATAAAGTTCAGAGCTATTTGGGAATCACAGAATGTCTCCCCTGATCTCTTCTGGTCCTTTTACCAGTCGTCTTTCTGTCCTTCTGTTTATTACATCATTGTACATTTTATAGAATTTGGTTTTTTCCACTTTACTATTACCCATTATCCCCTCTATACTATTAGTTACTGTGGGTTAGGAATCATGCCTTATTTATTTTGGTATACCTATTTCCTAGCCCTGTGCTCCGTATAACAGATTGTCAATAATGAATCTCTGATTCATCACCAATTTCTTGCTTTCTTTTATTCCTAAACATCACATCCTTTCAGGAAATGGCTCTCAATTTCTCCTTAAGTAAACTTTTGTTAATGCTCTCACTGCAAATTCAAACTTTGCCTCCCAGATGTCAGATAAAGCATGACACCAAATTGCACACTCTATTACCATCTCAATATGCCTTCAAATTCCATTACTCTCAAGTCCCAGTACACCAGAGCAAAACAGCCACTGCATTTGCATAAAGAGAAAAAATAAACAGATTGTTCATAAAAACCTATAATCTGAAGGATTCTTCTAACAGCATTTTATCATTAGTCTGACTTTTGCTGAGATTCAATTTTCTGGAGCCCCGTCACTGAAGCACTAAGTATGGGTTCAGATGCTAACTTTACCATTTTCTTTGGCAAGTTACTTAAATCCTCTGTGACTAAGTTTCCTCATCTGTGAAACTAGGATAGTACAGTTACCTACTCATAATATTGTTGTAGAGTATAAATGAGTTAATATATGTTAAGTGCTAAGAATTGTGCCTGACACATAATAAATATTGTTTAAGTACTTGTTGTTACTATCATTCATTTGAGATGAGTTCAATAGTGAAAAAGGGAACTAAGCACAAAAACCATTCTTTTTTGTTTGTTTCTTTGGCTAAGGATAAGAATTTTATTACTTACCCATACCGATCAAATGATTTACAGTCGATCTCATTTATTTTCATAACACTCTCATAAAATAAGTGTATTTTCAAAAGCATATGTGTATATATATATATTATAAAATAAGTGTATTTTCAAAAGCATATGTATATATATGATATATGATACATATATTATATATATATCCTTACAGAAATGATGCCTGCTTCTTTGTTCTATTAGCGATCAGAATATAATAAGTATTATATAATAGTAAAATTTCATCATAGAAAATCCTTTCACCTGCTACACAAGGAAATAGATGTCTGAATTGATGTTTCTTTTTTTCCACTTGACACATGCTAGTGATTCAAATTAGTATTGAGCTAGTAATGTCTTCTGAAGAGAACTAAGATTATTTGAATTTGACCAAATTTTGAAAATTAATTCTCATAACGTATTGCTGTTTTTAAAGTATAGATTATGACTATGCATTTTATATTCATATGATGTAAGAATTGCACTGTGTCATGCACAGATAATTGTAATTTTCTCTCTTTCCTTAGAGAGATAATAAGCTAGTCAGAAACTGGACTTCACTTGGTTTGTATATCAGATCAGGGAATGTTTTTGTGGAATGGCAATTAAATATCTGAGAAAATAAATCTATAGTAATCTTCAAACTTTAAGACCACTGGTATCCCAAAATACTCCCCAAAAATCCACATTAGGAAGTAAGGCTTAGCTGTGACCCTCAATCTGAGGTTTCTTATTTCAGGAGCACCTAGTGTTGAAATGGGAAATAAGGTATGAAAATCTATAAGATCAATACAGTGCATTTTCTTGATTTTCAGCTTTACCAACAGGCTAAAAGGGGGTAAAGAATTTAAGTAAATTAACAAGTAAAATTTTTAAATCTTTGATTTTATATCTTAAAGTCTTAAATCCTTGATTAAAAAAATTGCTAAATTGATGTAAAATTTTTGAAGATATGTGTTCATCATGTGTTACTTGCCTCCTCAACATTCATTCATTCTCTTCTCTCATTAACTGTGCCTCTGATTTTTCTTTGAAGAATTCATCCATCCCCCAAACGTATTCACAAGGTTTGCTGGGATTGTACTTGCCAAAGCTGTATTCTATCTACTTTGCCATAGTGATTGCTTTAAGGATGAGTGTATGACCCAGTTTGGGCTAGCAAGAGAGAATGCACCCAAGAACTCGTGCAGAAGAAATTAAAAGAGATACTGGAGCTATCCAGAGTCACTATATAAAGTTGATACTGTAAAAGACAGGGGTGGAGGTATTTGTTGGTACCATTTGAGCCATTGAATCTATACTATCCTCACCTGAAGCCATTTTTAATCCTTACCTGAGGTCATTATTTAAACCAGTAAAGTCTCTTCATTATTTCTATCCCAGAATAGATCTAACTAATACAGAAAGAGACTAGGAAGTTAGTTCCCACTTTGAATGAGTGGCTACGTGGGCTCATACTCCCAGATGTATCCAAAATTCGCCTCTAAGCAATTATTCAATCTCTATATTCCTTAAGAATATGTCTATGAACCATTTGCAAAACCTTTATGCTAAAGAAGGGTCAAAAGTGGCTTTTCTGAATAAGCTAATTTCTACAGAAGATTTCTTAGTAAAAAGAATGCAGGGCAACAGTCTGGTTGGAAGAAGAAGAACTTGTTCTATATCTTCAGAGCATTTAATGTTAGATAAAGAAAATATCAGTTGTCCTTACCAAAGCAGAAGTAGGCCAGCAGAAATGGTGTAGTGTCTAAAGTGCCTCAAGGCATCTTTTTTTTTTTTTTTGCCGCAATTGTTACAAGATGCTTTTTATCCTTCCCATTCTCTTCTACTCCTTTGACATTGAAACATTCCATTGCTGGACATCATTGTAGACATCATAGAAATGACATGATGTCACAAAATTTCTGCCTGGTACTTTTTAATGGAGGATTGGTCAAAAAGTTCATTCGGGTTTTTCCATAACATCTTACAGAAAAACCTGAATGAAATTTTTGGCCAACCCAGTGTTAAAATTACATAATGTCAACTTTGATTCAGAGCTATATCGGAATTTTTAAATAAAAAACGTGTGCAGTCAGCCTTCTAAATATTTAGTTTGGGTTTTTCTAGGATACACAACCCAGAACATTGCCATATGCCATGAGAGAGCTAGAACCCTCTAAACAACATTTAGAATTGGTTTGAACATTGGTTAGATCTGTGAGAGTCTGCTACTTAGGCTCATTCATTCATCCATTCCACAAGGTTTATTTAATGCTCTGTTTCAGGCATTTTGTAGCATGTGCTAGTGATGTGATATACTAATGATAGCTTCTCCCATCCCAACAAGCACCTAGTTGGAGATGGGAAAATGTGTAATCAAATCATCTTAACATAGTGCAGTAATTTCTAAACTAGAAATAAATACAGGGTGCTAAGAGGAAAAGTGGGTAGAGTTTACTCTCTACCTCGAAGGGTGACTGAAAAAAGGAGATGACTTATGTGTTTACTCAAAGGATAAATAAAAATTCTTAAGAAGATCCATCTATTTTAGGCTAAATGCACAGCTATGCAAAAGCACAGAGGTGTGAAAGAACTTGGGATGTTTGAGGAGCTGCAAATATTTGGATATGTCACTACAGAATTTGTGTTTGGAAAGTTGAAGGAGATAAGTCTTTGTGAGTGATACCAGACCATGAAAGAAGCCAAGTAAAAGAAACTCTGTTCCATTCTACTGGTATTAAAAAATGTTCTGCTATGGTCAACAGGCACATGAAAAGCTGTTCACCATCGCTAATCATCAGGGAAAGGCAAATCAAAACCACAATGAGATATCACCTCACACCTGTTAGGATGGCTATTATCAAAAAGACAAGAAATAACAAATGTTGGCGAGGATGTGAAGAAAAGGGAACACTTCTGCTCTATTGGTGAGATTGTAAATCAGTTCAGGCACTGTTGAAAACAGTATGGAGGTTCTTCTAAAAACTTAAAGTAGAACTACCGTATAACCTAACAACCTCACTCCTGGATATATATCCGGAAAAAAAAAAAAAAGAAAACTAAATCAAAGAGATATATACACCCCAGCGTTCATAGGAGCATTATTTACGGTTGCCAAGATATGGAAGCAACCTAATTGTCCATCAACAGTTGAATGGATAAAGAAGCTTTGGTACATATATACAAACATAAACTCACACAATGGAATACTACTCAGCCATAAAAATGAACAAAATTTTGCCATTTGCAACAACATGGATGGACTTGGAGGGCATTATGCTAAGTGAAATAAGTCAGACAGAGAAAGACAAGTGCTACATGATATCACTTATATGTGGAATCTAAAAAATACAACACACTAGAGAATACAGCAAAAGAGAAGCAGACTCATAGATATAGGGAACAAACTAGTGGTCCCAGTGGGGAGGGGGTGGGGAGGGACAATATAAGGGTGGGGGAATGGGAGATACAAACTATTGGGTATAAACTAGGCTCAAGGATATATTATACAACATGGGGAATATAGCTAGTATCTTGTAATAACTGTAAATGGAAAGCAACCTTTAAAAATTGTATAAGAAATATTTTTTAAAAAATAAAAATAAATTTTTATAAAAAGTGTTCTGCTGTGGAGGTGGTATAATCAGATCATTTAGAAATAAAACTCCAACCATAGCAGAGAGGAAGGGAGTTGAGACAGATGCTCTTATTCTTTTTTAAACTAAAGTAAGAAGTATATTTGTCTTTAACACAAAATTTGATCTAGGAATAATCCTGAGAATTTTATTGTAGTGGCATTTGTGTTTGATCAGAGTTATTAATGCTCACTTGTTCCCCTGACACATTAAATGTAGAAAGTAGGGAAATCCACATATCTTAGAATTTATGTTTTATATATTTCATAGAATATGAAAGATGTTTTACAGGTTGTCATAATGCTAATTAAAAGAAGGAATGTTCCAAATTATTATGATCTGGCAAGTAAATGAAGAAAGAAGTTATACTGAACATTTTTATTTTTAAAGAGCCCCTGATAATGTAGCTGTAAGGATGTCTTTCATACTTATTCAAGAAATCCATATCTAAACGTTATACATACACACCTCTAACATCTACATAAAAGTATAGAAGACTGATAGATTATTATAATATGGGTGAAAGTTGTAATTTTTAAATATCACATTTTATATGCCAGGAATACTTGAAAAAAATGGTAGCATAATTGTATTAATTCTAATACTTAGAAGTAGTAGGTTGTTTAAGCTTTGTATTCCTGGAATTGATCTAATCATTTATATGATAACAATGATTAAATCATAATCATAACAATGATTAAGATGTTGAGATCCACCAGAAGGCAGACAGCAGAAGCAAGAATAACTACAATTCTGCAGCCTGTGGAATGAAAACCACATTCACAGAAAGAAAGACAAAATGAAATGGCAGAGGATTATGTACCAGATGAAGGAACAAGATAAAACCCCAGAAAAACAACTAAATAAAGTGGAGATAGGCAACCTTCCAGAAAAAGAATTCAGAATAATGATAGTGAAGATGATCCAGGACCTCAGAAAAAGAATGGAGGCAAAGATGGAGAAGATGCAGGAAATGTTTAACAGAGACCTAGAAGAATTAAAGAACAAACAAACAGAGAACAATACAATAACTGAAATGAAAACTACACTAGAAGGAATCAGTAGCAGAATAACTGAGGCAGAAGAACGGATAATTGACCTGGAAGACAGAATGGTAGAATTCACTGCCCCAGAACAGAATAAAGAAAAAAGAATGAAAAGAAATGAAGACAGCCTAAGAGACCTCTGGGACAACGTTAAACGCACCAACATTCGCATTATAGGGGTTCCAAAAAGAGAATAGAGAGAGGAAGGACCCAAGAGAATATTTGAAGAGATTCTAGTCAAAAATTTCCCTAACATGGGAAGGGAAATAGCCACCCAAGTCCAGGAAACACAGAGAGTCCCATACAGGATAAACCCAAGGAGAAACACACCGAGACATATAGTAATCAAATTGACAAAAATCAAAGACAAAGAAAAATTATTAAAAGCAGCAAGGGAAAAATGACAACATACAAGGGAACTCCCATGAAATTAACAGCTGATTTCTCAGCAGAAACTATACAAGACAGAGGGAGTGGCATGATATATTTAAAGTGATGAAGGGAAAACCTACAACCAAGATTCCTCTACCCAGCAAGGATCTCATTCGGATTTGATGGAGAAATCAAAAGCTTTACAGACAAGCAAAAGCTAAGAGAATTCAGCACCACCAAACCAGCTCTACAACAAATGCTAAAGGAACTTCTCTAAGTGAGAAACACAAGAGAAGAAAAGGACTTACAAAAACAAACCCAAAACAATTAAGAAAATGGTAGTAGGAACATACATATCGATAATTACCTTAAATGTGAATGGATTAAATGCTCCAACCAAAAGACACAGGCTCGTTGAATGGATACAACAACAAGACCCATATATATGCTGTCTACAAGAGACCCACTTCAGACCTAGGGACACATTCAGACTGAAAGTGAGGGGATGGAAAAAGATATTCCGTGCAAATGGAAATCAAAAGAAAGCTGGAGTAGCAATACTCATATCAGATGCAATAGAGTTTAAATAAAGAATGTTACAAGAGACAAGGAAGGACACTGCATAATGATCAAGGGATCAATCCAAGAAGAAGATATAACAATTATATATGCACCCACCATAGGAGCACCTCAATGCATAAGGCAAATGCTAACAGATATAAAAGAGGAAATCAACAGTATCACAATAATAGTGGGGCACTTTTAACACCTCACTTACACTAATGGACAGATCATCCAGACAGAAAATTAAGGAAACAGAAGCTTTAAATGACACTACAGACCAGATAGATGTAATTGATATTTCTAGGACATTCCATCTAAAAACAGCAGATTACACTTTCTTCTCAAGTGCACACAGAACATTCTCCAGGGTAGATCACATCTTGGGTCAACAAATCAAGCCTGGGTAAATTTAAGAAAATTGAAATCATAATAAGCATCTTTTCCGACCACAGCACTATGAGATTAGAAATAAATTACAGGGGAAAAAATGTAAAAAATCTGAACACATGGATGCTAAACAGTATGCTACTAAATAACCAAGAGATCACTGAAGAAATCAAAGAGGAAATCAAAAATTACCTAGAGACAAATGACAATGAAAACACGATGATCCAAAACCTGTGGGTTGCAGCAAAAGCAGTTGTAAGAGGGAAGTTTATAGCAATACAGTCCTACCTCAAGAAACAAGAAACATCTCAAATAATCTAACCTTATACCTAAAGGAACTAGAGAAAGAAGAACAAAAAAATCCAAAGTAAGGGCTTCCCTGGTGGGGCAGTGGTTGAGAGTCCACCTGCCAATGCAGGGGACACGGGTTCGTGCCCCGGTCCGGGAGCGTCCCACGTGCCGCAGAGTGGCTGGGCCTGTGAGCCATGGCTGCTGAGCCTGCGCGTCCAGAGCCGGTGCTCCGCAACAGGAGAGGCCACAACAGTGAGAGGCCCACATACCGCAAAAAAAACAAACAAAAAAAAACAAACCCCAAAGTTAGTAGAAGGAAAGAAATCATAAAGATCAGAGCAAAAATAAATGAAATAGAAAAGAAGAAAACAATAGCAAACATCATTAAAACTAAAAGCTGGTTCTTTGAGAAGATAAACAAAATTGACAAACCTTTAGCAGACTCATCAAGAAAAAGAGGCAGAGGACTAAAATCAATAAAATTAGAAATGAAAAAGGAGAAGTTACAATGGACGCCATAGAAATACAAAACCTCATAAGAGACTACTACAAGCAACACTATGCCAGTAAAATGGACAACCTGGAAGAAATGGACAAATTCTTAGAAAGGTACTGTCTCCCAAGATTGAACCAGGAAGAAATAGAAAATATGAACAGACCAATCACAAGTAATCAAATTGAAACTGTGATTTAAAATCTCCCAGCTAACAAAAGTCCAGGATCAGATGGCTTCACAGGTGAATTCTATCAAACATTTAGAGAAGAGCTAACACCCATCCTTCTCAAACTCTTCCAGAAAATTTCAGAGGAAGGAACACTCCCAAACTCATTCTACAAGGCCATCCTCACCCTCATACCAAAACCAGACAAAGATACTACAAAAAAAAAAAAATTACAGACCAATATCACTGATAAATATGGATACAAAAATGCTGAACAAAATACTAGCAAACAGAATCCAACAACACATAAAGGGATCATACACCATGATCAAGTGGGATTTATCCCAGGCATGCAAGGATTCTTCAGTATTTGCAAATCAATCAATGTGATACACCATATTAACAAATGGAAGAATAAAAACCATATGATCATTTCAATAGATGCAGAAAAAGCTTTTGACAAAATTCAACACCCATATATGATAAAAACTCTCCAGAAAGTGGGCATAGAGGGAATCTACCCCAATATAATAAAAGCCATATATGACAAACCCACAGCAAACATCATTCTCAATGGTGAAAAACTGAAAGCATTTCATCTAAGATCAGGAACAAGACAAGGATATCCACTCTCACCACTATTATTTAACATAGTTTTGGAAGTCCTAACCACAGCAATCAGAAAAGAAAAAGAAATAAAAGGAATACAAATTGGAAAAGAAGAAGTAAAACTGTCATGGTTTACAGATGACAGGATACTATACATAGAGAATCCTAAAAGTGCCACCAGAAAACTACTAGTGCTAATCAGTGAATTTGGTAAAGCTGCAGGATACAAAATTAATGCACAGAAATCTCTTGCATCCTATACACTAATGATGAAACATCTGAAAGAGAAATTAGGGAAATACTCCCATTTACCATCGCAACAAAAAGAATAAAACACCTAGGAATAAACCTACCAATGGAGACAGAACATCTGTATGTAGAAAACTATAAGACACTGATGAAAGAAATTAAAGATGATAGAAACAGATGGAGAGATATACCATGTTCTTAGATTGGAAGAATCAACATTGTGAAAATGACTATACTACCCAAAGCAATCTACAGATTCAATGCAATCCCTATCAAATTACCAATAACATTTTTCACAAAACTAGAACAAAAAATTGCAAAATTTATATGGAAACACAGAAGACCCCAAATAGCCAAAGCATTCTTGAGCAAGACAAACGGAGCTGGAGGAATCAGGCTCCCTCACTTCAGACTATACTACAAAGGTACAGTAATCAAGACAGTATGGTACTGGCCCCAAAACAGAAATATAGCTCAGTGAAACAGGATAGACAGCCCAGAGATAAACGCACGCACATATGGTCACCTTATCTTTGACAAAAGAGGCAAGAATATACAATGGAGAAAAGATAGCATCTTCAGTAAGTGGCCCTGGGAAAAGTAGACAGCTACATGTAAAAGAATGAAATTAGATCACTCCCTAACACCATACAGAAAATTAAACTCAAAATGGGTTAAAGACCTAAATGTAAGGCCAGACACTATAAAACTCTTAGAGGAAAATATAGGCAGAACACTCTATGACATAAATCACAGCAAATTCCTTTTTGACCCACCTCCTAGAGAAATGAAAATAAAAACAAAAATAAACAAATGGGACCTAATGAAACTTAAAAGCTTTTTCGCAGCAAAGGAAACCTTAAACAAGATGAAAAGACAACCCTCAGAATGGGAGAAAATATTTGCAAGTGAAGCAATGGACAAAGGATTAATCTCCAAATTATACAAACAGCTCATGCCACTCAATATTAAAAAGAATAAACAACCCAATCAAAAAGTGGGCAGAAGATCTAGTCATTTCTCCAAAGAAGACATACAGATGGCCAAGAGGCATATGAAAAGGTGCTCTACATCGCTAATTATTAGAGAAATGCAAATCAAAACTATAATGAGGTATCACCTCATACCAGTTAGAATGGGCATCATCAGAAAATCTACAAACAACAAATGCTGGAGAGGGCGTGGACAAAAGGGAACCCTCTTGCACTGTTGGTGAGAATGTTAATTGATACAGCCACTATCGAGAACAGTATGGAGGTTCCTTAAAAATCTAAAAAGAGAATTACCATATGACCCAGCAATCCCACTACTGGGCATCTACCCAGAGAAAACCATAGTTCAAAAAGACACATGCACCCCAATGTTCATTGCAGCACTAGTTACAATAGCCAGGTCATGGAAGCAACCTAAATGCCCATCGACGAATGAATAAAGAAGATGTGGTACGTATATACAGTGGAATATTACTCAGCGTTAAAATAGAATGAAATTGGGTCATTTGTAGAGACATGGATGGACCTAGAGACTGTCATACAGAGTAAAGTAAGTCAGAAAGAAAAATATTGTATATTAATGCATATACATGGAATCTAGAAAAACGGTATAGATGAACTGGTTTGCAAGGCAGTAATAGAGACACAGATGTAGAGAACAAATATATGGACACCAATGGGGAAAAGCGGGAGCAGGGGGGTGATGGTGGTGGGATGAGTTGGGAGATTGGGATTGACATATATACACTAATATGTATAAAATAGATAACTAATAAGAACCTGCTGTGTAAAAAATAAAGTTAAAGTTGATTGTTCTTATGCTTTTAGTTTAAAAATTGATTTTTTTCATATTTTCAATTTAGTATGAAGAATATTATGTATTTTATGGTACTTTAATGCATTCATTTATAATGAAGTTTCTTAGCAGTGTGGATTTAAATTAAATAATAACTTTATGCTGTTTAGATGGACTGTATTCAGGCATGGTCAATTGATTACAGTGAGGGGAAAACAAACCAAAGTTGCATCTGAGTCTTGAAAGAATCCTTTGCCTTTGTTCACAAAATCATATCCTCCTCTTATAATCTGATAAAAGCATTTCAAAATGGACTTACAAATGTAGCTTTGGTAAATAGAAAGGTTAATGTTAAATGTGAAATACATAATAATGTGTATGAAGCATGTACCTTTCATTCCCAGAAAATGGACATGTTTATCTCCTGCTAAGATTAAGAAAGTCAAGGCTGGTTCCCTGCTGTTTCTTTTTAAATAATCCCATAAATTATTTAGTCAAATTCAGGGAAAAATTTATTTTTTTGAACTTTTCTTTTACAAAATTGTACTTTGTGTGGATTTGGGTATGCATTAATCATACATTCTGAATTAAGTGAATCTCGATTTCTTAACAACTTTACTGTTTCTCGTAGAAGAATGGCAGTAATTCTTTTTTTTTACATCTTTATTGGAGTATAATTGCTTTACAATGGTGTGTTAGTTTCTGCTTTATGACAAAGTGAATCAGTTATACATATACATATGTTCCCATATCTCTTCCCTCTTGCATCTCCCTCCCTCCCACCCTCCCTATCCTACCCCTCTAGGTGGTCACAGAGCACCAAGCTGATCTCCCTGTGCTATGCAGCTGCTTCCCACTAGCTATCTATTTTACCTTTGGTAGTGTATATATGTCCATGCCACTCTCTCACTTTGTCACAGCTTACCCTTCCCCCTCCCCATATCCTCAAGTCCTTCTCTAGTAGGTCTGTGTCTTTATTCCTGTCTTACCCCTAGGTTCTTCATGACATTTTGTTTTTTCTTAGATTCCATATATATGTGTTTTGAAGTAGCGTGGTCCCATTATTCTAGTTTGACTGCCCACATTCATGAGAGGAGGAAAATAGCGTACTGGGGCCATTCAGAGCACCCTAGCGAACTCAGACTATATGATGCTCTGTTTCTGCCTGGCTAAGTACGTATGACATATAAAGATTAAAAACGTTTCTACAACCAAATCACTGCTCTATTTACCTAAAATATTCATCTAAAGAAGTTTCTACATCCATAAAAAAGATTATTCATCTGAGACCAATTAGTTTCAACTTAAGGTTCACTGAAACACTCAAAAGTGTTACTGTAAATGAGTAGGGTTCGTGCTTTTTGTAAAAATGGTACAAGTCTTAAACCTGTTACAGCTGAACCAGCCAAGCTGGTTACACAAAGAGGAAGAATTGTAAATTATTATGATCTTCAGAAGGTAAACAATATATATTATAAACCTCAAGTATGTTCATCTATACCACCTCTAGTAAGCTACTCTGAGGGATAGTACCCAAAATGTGGATGCTTAAAAAAAAAAAATTGCAGCATATACTAAAAGCAGTACGAATGGAGTAGCCAATAAAGAAGACCTAAAAGGAACTGCAAGAAAGAGAACAGAATAGAGAGAATGTCTTTGTGTAGGAAAAGGTATTAGTCATAATAATTACTATGAAGGAGGGCTGTACAATATATTCTGGTCTATTGATCTCCCTGTTATTCTTTTGTAGACTTTCAAATATTCACTGGTAAGTCATTTTTCTAAGTTGTAAATTGACTTTTTGGGTAAATTTTTGACTGGGAATATTCAAATCCTTTTTTCTTTTTTCATAAATGGGTGTTTGATTTTGTCAGATAATTTTTCTATATATGTTGAAATAATCATGTGATTTTTCTTTCTTAGTCTGGTGATGGGATAGATTACATTAATTGATTTTTGAATGTTGAACCAGCGTTATATACCTGGGATACATCCCACTTGGTCACGATGAATAATTCTTTTTATACATTGTTGGATTTGGTTTACTCCTGTTTTGTTGAAGATTTTTGCATCTGTATTCATGAAAGATATTAGTCTGTATTCTTCTCTTCTTGTAATGTCTTTGCCTGGTTTTGTTATTAGTGTAATATTGGTCTTATGGTTAAGAAGTTAGAAGTATTCCCTCTGCTTCTATCTTCTGTAAGAGATCACAGAGAATTGGTATACTTTCTTCCTTAAATGTTTGATAGAATTCTCCAGGGTACCCCTCTGGGCCTGATGCTTTCTGTTTTAGAAGGTTATTAAATATTGCTTCATTTCCCTAATAGATACAGGCCTAATCAGATTGTCTGTTTCTTCTTATGTGAGTTTTGGCAAATTGCATCTTTCAGGGAACTGCTTCCTATTTTTGTCATTTTTTTCAGAGGTTGTGGGTACAAGATCAAGGAATAAAATAGATCAATGAAAATGACAGAAGAGTCATTATGCAGAAATACAGAGAATAATAAATGTCCACATGGCTTAAAGCATGTTTGTTTGGAGGACACATAACTTACAGAGAAAACCTCTCTGTATGTATTATTTGTGTATATCATTAGAACATTGTGATTATCAATCCCTTTAAATTTTTTAAAGAATACAGTAGTTTATTTATGAGCAATACGTGCCTAGATAAATACATGGTCAGAGAAGTATCTGAATACAGGGTTGGGAACTAGCTGGCTCTGCGGGCTGTCTGCCTCTCCTGTCTGCTCTCCTCTCTCTACTCAGATTGTGGTCCATATACCAGCTGCATAGCATCTCCCGGGATCTTGTTAGAAAGGCAGAATCTTGGGTCCCACTCCAGAATCCAAATATTGGGTCTCACTCTGAATCCAAATCTCAGTTTTAAAAAATTGAGGTATAGTTTTTTAAAATTTTTTATTGAAATATAGTTGATTTAAAATGTTGTGTTAGTTTAGGTGTACAGCAAAGTGATTCAGTTATACATACATGTATATATATTCTTTTTTAGATTCTTTTCCATTATGGTTTATTGAGTATAGTTCCCTGTGCTATCTATTTTATATTATAGTAGTGTGTATATTTTAATCCCAAACTCCTAATCTATCCCTCCCCTCCTTCCCTCTTTGGTAACCATAAATTCATTCTGAGTCTGTGAGTCTGTATCTGTTTGGTAAATAAGTTCATTTGTATCATTTTTTAGACTCCACATATAAGTGATATCATATGGTATTTGTCTTTCTCTGTCTGACTTACTTCACTTACGATGATAATCTCTAGGCCCATCCATGTTGCTGCAAATGGCATTATTTCATTCTTTTTTGTAGCTGAGTGATATTCCATTGTGTATGTATATCACATATACTTTATCCATTCATCTGTTGATACGTAGGTTGCTTCCATGTCTTGGCTATTGTAAATAGTGCTGCTATGAACATTGGATTGCATGTATCTTTTGAATTACGGTTTTCTCCAGATGTATGCCCAGGCGTGGGATTGCAGCATCATATGGTAGCTCTATTTTTAGTTTTTTAAGGAACCTCCATACTGTTCTCCATATGGCTGCACCAGTTTACATTCCTACCAACAGTGTAGGAAGGTGGATTATGCAAATCTTAAATGAATTTAGACAAAACTGACATCTTTATTATGTATAACCTCTCCATCTAAAAGCTTGGAGTACTTCTCCATTATCTGTCAAGTTTTTCTTTATTTTCCTTAGTAGAGATTTGAAAATTGTTTTTTATGTCAAAGAGAGATGCTCTCAGACAAAGAGATAGAGTGATACGATTACTGCCATTACTTTCATTTTCTAGTGCCTGTGTCTCTTGTTTAGTAATTATTTTCTAAAAGCAAAGGTCAATATATTAATGTAAAGACTTTAGCCATATTTTTAGAGGGATCAGAACGCTTGCTTTTTACTTATGACTCTGCTTCTAAGTAGTTTTTGTATAATGCATTGAACTTTGTGAACCTTCCATTCACCGAAGTGCAGAATCAACACAGAACTGAAAATGGTGTGACACCTATCTTAGGTCTTAAGAAAGTATCTTTTATATTAAAATTCATGTTACTACTAATAAAGCACCATTTTCCCGTAACTTTTCTTTGTAGTTTGGGCATTGAGAGAGTGATCTGAGTTTGTCAACTATGATAATCCTTTTATTTCTTTGGCATTCAAATTCTACAGAAATATTTAAAATGCCTCAGAACACCTAGTGCAGATTATCCTGAAAGGGACAGGGAATGTTTAACAGAAGAAAAATATCGTATGTGCCTGTTGATAGTTTTGATTAAATGTGTGCTATGCCTTGATATTTTAATTTTCCAAGTACTTTCATATTATAGTAGAAACCGAGCAAACATTACCACAATAAACATTTTCCTGTAAGAGAAGTGAAAGCAATGGGCTGATGGAAACTTTTAAAGAACTCTAATATTATAGTTCCCACAACCCTGATATAATCTGGTTCCTATATTAAATGTTTTAGCATTAAACTGATCATTATTTTATCTTTTATTTACAATAATTTATTTATAATGATGCAGGATACCCTAATAAGAATAATTATTCTTTAACTATCAAGAACAGGTTTTATCTCAGACTGTCTCTTATACTAGCACCCAGAAACAATCCAAAAAACAAAGCCCAAGGATAAATGAGAAAAATACTTTAAAACAGCAGGTAAGTGTTAACTCATATCCATAAACATGAGAGTGAAAGAAAACTTATAAATCAATGTGATGAAATATTTACATTTTAAATAATATTGATTTCTACTAGTTCTGTTTAGGCAGTGACCTACTTCATTTGGACATTTGCCTAGTGGCCTGTGGGGAAACATGTATTTTTAAAAGGAAATGGGGAAAGCAGGCTCTGACTCTTGGGCTTCTATCTAGGAAATCTGTCCTCTGAATAACTAACGGGATGATGAATTCCCTCATGATGGCAAATAGTGCTGCCTCCTTACCGCTCTCCTACAGTTGAGTTTTTCCCTGACAGTGTCATGAATGTCCCTACTATCAAAGTTTTTATTAGGTCCGAATTCTCCTTTCCCTAATTTTGGTCGTACCTTACTTGGATTTAGGAGCTAAAGAGCTTAGAAACTCTAAAGTTTTAGGACTGATTTCCGAAATCTAGCTCAACTCTATATCAGAAAGGGTTTATGAAATCTTTTTAGAAATTAATAGTCAGGTGTAGTATTTTCCATACGAAAATATATTCTCAGCTGCTCTGTACAATTGCCTTTTCACCGCATTGTTTTACTTAATGTGCCTATGTTGAAGACACTATCACAAACGGCATGTGAAAGTGTGGTAACACTTATGCATTAAATTATGTACTGTCTCCTTTATGAAAATTGTGGGAAGAAATTTACTGGTTTTTTAAATCGAGAACAATTTTACCTTTCCTGAAAATAGTTCGATTCTTGGATGGATTTTATATTTAATCCCCCTTTATGTTGCGAGCTAAAAAGCTGAGAACTAAGATTATGAGGAACCTGTAACCAATATGTGGCACAACCGCTTGTATTAACTTCGTTTCTCAAATGTCTGTACTTCTTAAAATAAATTTATTACTCAACTTTTTCATTACTGTTAGCTAACTTTTAGGTGCTGCAAACTACATTAAAACTTTGTTTGAAGCAAGATTATATAGGAATTAATTAATGTATTAAATTCCCATTTCCAGACATCTGCCTGGAATTTTGGAGTCAACCAATCAGAAGGTAGTGACTGCCTGTAACTGCTATAGCAATTCTCTTTCCCTCTCACTCCCCAATCAGTCCTTTGAAGGAAAAAGTCTTACAATGAAAGCATTGTGCTATGAAAACTCCTTTTTTTAAGATTAATTTTTGTTGGAGTATAGTTGATTTTCAATGTTGCATTAGTTTCTGCTGTACAGCAAAGTGAATCAGTTATACATATACGTATATCCACTCTTTTTTAGAGTCTTTTCCCATGTAAGTCATTACAGAGTATTGAGTAGAGTTCCCTGTGCTATACCATAGGTCCTTGTTGATTATCTATTTTATATATACTAGTGTGTATGTGTCAATCCCCATCTCCCAGTTTATCCCTTCCCTCCCCGCTTTTCCCCCCTGGTAACCGTAAGTTTGTTTTCTTTAACGATGTGGCTCTATCTCAGAGCCCTAAGCTTGTGACTCAGTGTCTCTAGACAGTTCTGTCTCAGAGAAAACACTCGCCAATTAGCAAATACTTTTTTTAAATTAGTGATTATATATAAAGTTCTTTGAAAATGCAAGGCTTTGTAAATGTACTTGGCATGTTTCATTCTTTAAAGGTCTAAGAGAACGGAAGGTGACCTAGATGACATTTTGTAATCGGAAAGTAGTACTACTAATGGGGCAGCTCAAGTTTAGCACTCTTTTTCATATCTTTGTGTGTGTGTATACATATGCAGAATATATACATATATTCTGATGTATGAAATGTCTGAGTATGTAGTATGTGTTTATTATCACTGTGTTCCTTAAATGATCACTAATAATCCAATCATTATTGGTGATGTTTTGAAAATTATCTGATCAAAGCACAGAAATTTTAAAAGATTACATTTTGGAAAGTAATATGTGTGGGGTTTTCTTTTTTTTTAATTAATTAATTAATTATTTTTGGCTGTGTTGGGTCTTCGTTTCTGTGCGAGGGCTTTCTCTAGTTGTGGCGAGTGGGGGCCACCCTTTATCGCGTTGCGCGGGCCTCTCACTGTCGCGGCCTCTCTTGTTGCGGAGCACAAGCTCCAGACGCGCAGGCTCAGTAGTTGTGGCTCACGGGCCTAGTTGCTCTGCGGCATGTGGGATCTTCCCAGACCAGGGCTCGAACCCGTGTCCCCTGCATTGGCAGGCAGATTCTCAACCACTGCACCACCAGGGTTTTCTTTTAAGTAGCCCAGTCAGCATACTGATTTCCTGTAAGACTCTTCAGTATAGTTGTAGAGTGGTGGTGTGCATGTTGATCCCTGTTGTTTCCATAACTAAAATTGATTCCTCCCCCCAACACTGAGACCTTTGCTCGTCATCAAATTACTTTTTTTCTTACGCCAAAATGACATTTGATTGGATTATTCAACAGAAGAAGGCTTCCGTCATTGAGTACAATCAGTATGCTTGTGTTCACTGATTTTACAGACCTTTCAGTGACTGCCTTCATAAATGAAAGCTGGAATGGTTCAGGTTCTAGTCAGATTATACCAAAACTTGAAGTATTTTTACAACTGTAACCTCTTTTATCAACCTAAAATATTCAACAAGTCTGTTTCTAAAAAATAGTATGTACTCATATGTAAATATATCAATCAACAGACATTTTCAAGCACTCATTATTTGCAAGATTTGCAAAAGTATGTATATGCATAGTACTTATTCTAAAGGACTTTATATCCCTGTAGCATATATGGAATATATACATAAAACATAATTGACAATAAAAATAGCCCACAATTAAATTTAAATGAGTCATACTATTAATGATAGAAGTGATATCTATCACTTATTATAACAACTATTATGTAGCAGGTTCTTATACTGTGTTCAGCTTTTACATCTATCATATCTAATCTTTATAACAGCCCTTCAAAAGAGCTAGTATTAAATCCATTTTGCAGACAGGGAACTAGTAACCTACTCAAGATTGTGCAGGTAAGAAATACTTTAAAGTTTAGCTCCCTTTGACAACGACTGCAGTCTGTGAGAGCATTATATTGCATCCCCACAGATGTTATATATAGGTTTTCAGAACTTAGAGATTGCCTCCAGCTATAGTTGTCAGGAAGACTTGACAGAGCTGGTGCAGACTGATTCAGCATTTCTTGGTGTGAAGGATTTTAAAAAGTTGAGAGAGGGGCTTCCCTGGTGGCACAGTGGTTGAGAGGCCGCCTGCCGATGCAGGGGACACGGGTTCGTGCCCCGGTCCGGGAAGATCCTACATGCCGCGGAGCGGCTGGGCCCGTGAGCCATGGCCACTGAGCCTGCGCGTCTGTGCTCCGCAATGCGAGAGGCCACAGCAGTGAGCGGCCCGTGTACCGCCAAAAAACAAAAAAAAAAAAAAAAAAAAAAAAGTTGAGAGAGGAAGAAGGGGTTCTAAGGTGAGGGGAAGAGGCACAAGTTGGTTAGTGAAAACAAAAGGAGGAGGAGCACGTGTGTCCTGGAGAATTAAACATACTGAAACTTCAATACAGGGTATGAGTTTCATCTGAAAGTAGTTTGGAGGTAAAGTTGAAGTGAGAGTCAATAACATAAGATTATAGAAGGGCGTGCATGCCACCTAATGGCTTGGTATTTATTATTGAATGTACCACGTTTCCTTGAAAGCTTTTGGGGGAAAGAATAATACTATCAAATGCTGTATTAAGACTGCTGTATTAACCTGACAGAACTGCAGGATAGAGTCTGAGTGTCTGAAATAGAAGAATTAGGAGACATTTAAACTAGTCCAAAGATATGAGGCTAAGTTTCACAAGATTCATGCAATGGAACTAAAAGAGTGTAGGCTAGTGATATTTTTAAGGACAAATCACATCTTTGCAATTAAACAAATATTAGTACAAAGTTGATTCAAACATACCTTAAAAATTTAGGGGCTAACTGGAAAAACAATGTTACCACAAAGAGATTTATCTAAATTTACAGGAGCAAGTGACTTTGAGAAGAAGGGTTATTTAGATGAATTAGTTTGTATATGAGATATTAGCAGCATAAGTAAGTTGAAAGCAACCAGCAAATGATGAATATGAGATAGAACATCAAAAGAGATGTCAGGAAATGAAGTATGGCTTGTCAAATGTATAAAGATATGTAAAACCACCAGACTAGATCAGATCTCTAAGTAAATGAAGTATAGTTGAAGGCAAGTATAATTCTTGTCTGAGTTACTACTATATGCAAAGTATGCACTAGAAAAATTTAAAGGTAGTAATTTAGTTTCTATTTTATAGTAGAATGAACTGAGTCTCAGGGTAAGTAGTTTATTAAAGTCATAGCTATTAACATTTCCACTACTGATAATGAAAGAGTAATAATTAGGACTAACTCTACTTCTAAGGACAAGTTAAAAGGCTGGAAAAATATATTTGTAGAAATGTTTGAAGACACTGGAGAGCTAGCAAGGCTAGTGAAGAATTACAGGTCAAAGATCTGAGAGGAAAATGGCAAAAATGTAAGTTTGGTATTTGAGTAGTCTCAGCTCTATGGATCACTGCAACTCTAGAACAGGAGGCTGTGTGGCTGAGAAGGTTAGCAGAGCTTTTCATAGCCACATAGTGCTATGTAGACAAGGATTAGAATTCAGGGTTATGAGAATTCAGGGTTAGCCAAAGAAGGGGGGCCTTAGTGAATACATCAGTCTTTAGGGTGAGATCTCAAAGAGCTCTACCCTACGATAAATCAAAAGAATAAATAAAAAAATAGACCAATGCACAAAGTCTGAGGGCTAGCTTCAGATCACTTTAATCATGAATATTGGATTAAGTTGCCCAGGATTGTAAGAGACGAGTACATAAATTTTGTGTGAGGTTTTAATAGACCACTATCAGTAACTGATAGAACAGTTACCAAAAAACCAGTAAGGATAACAAAGATTTGAAAAGCACAATTAACAAATTTGAACTAGAAGAATGCTATATCCAATAGTCCAATATCCAATTCTCAATAAATATGAAATCTTTAAATATTGTGAGACATAAAGCAAGTATGAGTATATTTAAAAGGTTTCAAATCTTCCAGAATGTGCTTTCTAATCCTAGTACTATTAAGTTTGACATCAATATTAAAAAAATATATATAAATTATTCGTATGTGTGGAAATTAAGAAATAATTTTCCAAGCAGTAAATGGATCAGAGGAAAAAATCAAAATGGAAAGTAAAACATATTTTGAACTGATTTATAGTGCAAATATTATATATCAAAAGTTATGAGATGCAACTAAAGCCATATGTAAAAGAAATGTATATTCTTAAAGACATATATATTAGAAATAAAGGAATACTGAAAAAAATCAACAAGCTAATTATCCCTCACATGCACTTTAAAAAAATCTAGAAATATAAACACAAATAAAATAATAGGAAGAAAAAATTTAAGAGTAAAAAAATGTATGGAATAGAAAAGGAAGCATGCACTAGATACGATAAATGAACACATTTCTTTTTTAACAGACTAACATTTATAAACGCATACAGAGAGCAAATGAAGAGAAAGAAATGATAGTAAGTACACATTACCAATTTCAGAGTGAAAAGGGGGACATCATTAGAGATTATAAAAACATAAAAAATAGTAAAGGGATATGATTAACCACTTGATGCCAGTACTTTTAAAAATTTAGCTGAAAAGAACAGATTTCCAGAAAAATACGGTTCACTAAAATTGAATCCAAAATAAATATCTTCCCATAAAGAAATGTACAAATCCAGATGGCTTCACTAACAAGTACCGCAAAAATATTAAGGAAAAAATACTGTGAGTCTTATATGAATTTTTGAGAGAATAAAAAATGAGAATTAATTCCCAGCTTATTTAATGAGACCAAGCATAATATTAATACCAAAATTAAAGTCAAAATTGGATATCAAAATTAGAAGCAA
Organism: Aethalodelphis obliquidens; assembly: GCF_003676395.1. NCBI lineage: Eukaryota > Metazoa > Chordata > Mammalia > Artiodactyla > Delphinidae > Aethalodelphis > Aethalodelphis obliquidens. Next base: position 64,250,219 of record NW_020837949.1, on the reverse strand, counting down.
AAATTATAAGTAGAAATCAGAAAATTATACCCAATTGTATGTAAAAAGGGTAATATATAACAACTAGTTATGGTTTTTTCCAGGAGTGTGAGGTCAGTTTATCATTCAAAAATCGAACAGTTGATTCAACTAGCTAACAAAGTAAAGGAGAAAACATACTTTTCTCAATAGATTCAGGAAAGATATTTTGTAAAATTTAACCTCTGTTCAGGATATAAACTTGAAGCAATCTAGCAATGCAAGGAAACTTCTTTAAATTGATAAGTATATGATTAAAATACTAAACCATATATGACATTTAGTGGTGAAATACGAAAGCTTTCCCTCTAATATAAGCAACAAAGAAGGATATACACTATCACCACTTATATGAATTAATTAGTTAATTATCAGCTCAAGTCAATGTATATTAAACATCCAACAACTATAAGATTGTAATAAAAATGATACTTATTATTATACTTATTATACAGTCACTCTTCAATAGGAAATCTAGAACTTACTCTAAAATTTTTATGGAAATTCAAAGGGCCACAAGTAAGCAATACACTCAGGAAACAGAAAGATGGAAGAATATTCTGTATTGGAGAACAAGATTTATCATTAACCTAATAAGACATAGTGGTGTTGGGGCAAAATATGCATTTATACCAATTAAGCAGAATACACAATCCAGAAACAGAACCACATATTTATAGACATAATGTATGATAAAGTTGGAAATGTAAATGCATAGAGAAAAAAATTTTTTTTCAATAAAGGGTGCTAGGCCAATGGGATAAAAATATAAAATATATATTGTTTGATCCCTCTCTCAAACAATATACAAAAATCAATTTTAGCTGGATTGTAAATCAAAATATAAAAGATAAACCTTTCTAATCTAGAAGATAATATAGGGGATTAACTTTATAAACTGATACAGAGAAAACTTTCTTAGCAACTTGTGAAGGAAAAAGATTCATAAGTTAAAGTAAAAAAGTTCTACTTGTCACAAAACATTATTAAGATCATGGAAAGGCAAAAGGAAGAATGAAGGAACATATGTGCTGACAATTTTCTGTATTCAGGATATATAAAGAACTGCTACAACTCAATAAGAAAAGCACAGTCATTCCAGCAGACTTAACAGAGATTTTTCAAAACAGACATTGTAAACCAATAAATATATTAAAACATACTCATTGGTAACTGAAAAATGCCAATTAAAACCAAAATGCTATACCACTACACACACACCAGGATGGCTAAAATTAAAAAGTTAGACAATACCAAAAGTTAGTCAGGATGCAGAGGAAGAGAACTCTCAAACACTGCTGCAGAAAAGTGACGGTTTGCCGTTGCCTAGCAAAAATGAACATATTCATCTCCAGTGACTTAGGAAACTCACTCCTAAGTATGTACCAAAGAGAAATGTGGGCATAAGTGCACTAAAACCATATAAAGAATGTTAAAACCTTATTGCTATGAATTTCAAAAGGCGACAAAACTAAACAACGGAGCTAAAAATCAAAATAATAGTTACTGTGGGGAAGAGGGAAGGAGAAATAGTTGGAATGGTCATGAAGGAGCACGGTGGGCTCAAGGCTGCTGACAGTGTTCTCTTTTGTGCTGAGGAATGATTACCCAGGTGTTCGCTTTGTGACAGTTATTGAACTGTATGTTTTTTTAGAACGTTGCCATATGCATACTATATACTTCAATAAAAATATAAGTAAAACCAAAATACTAAAAACAAGAAAAAAGTCATCTAGCTAGAAAATGGAAGTAAGGGATTCAAATTCAGGTCTGCCTAATAACTTCAAGGCCTATGAATGGTTTATCCTCATTCAGTAGAACAGATACAAGGAGTAAAACTTTGGTGCATGTTCAAATTTGGTGAACAGATTTGTCAGGAAGTCTATATCAATGAACAGTGAAAATGGAAACATTAAAAAAAAGACGTGTGAATGAAATCTGTTCCTACATTATCTCCTGTTATTTTTTTTAACATCTTTATTGGAGTATAATTGCTTTACAATGGTTGTTAGTTTCTGCTGTATAAAAAAGTGAATCAGCTATACATATACATATATCCCCATTTCCCCTACCTCTTGCATCTCCCTCGCACCCTCCCTATCCCACCCCTCTAGATGGTCACGAAGCACCGAGCTGATCTCCCTCTGCTATGTGGCTACTTCCCACTAGCTATCTATTTTACATTAGGTAGTGTATATATGTCCATGCCACTCGATCACTTCATTCCAGTTTACCCTTCCCCCTCCCTGTGTCCACAAGTCCATTCTCTATATCTGCGTCTTTATTCCTGTCCTGCCTCTAGGTTCTTCAGAACCTTTTTTTTTTTTTTAGACTCCATATATATGTGTTAGCCTATGGTATTTGTTTTTCTCTTTCTGACTTACTTCACTCTGTATGACAGACTCTAGGTCCATCCACCTCACTACAGATAACTCAATTTCGTTTCTTTTTATGGCTGAGTAATATTACATTGTATATATGTGCCACATCTTCTTTATCCATTCATCTGTCAATGGACACTTAGGTTGCTTCCATGTCCTGGCTATTGAAAATAGTGCTGCAGTGAACATTGTGGTACATGACTCTTTTAGAATTACAGTTTTCTCAGGGTATATGCCCAGTAGTGAGATTGCTGGGTCGTGTGGTAGTTGTATTTTTAGTTTTTTAAGGAACCTCCATGCTGTTCTCCATAGTGGCTGTATCAATGTACAATCCCACCAGCAGTGCAAGAGGGTTGCCTTTTCTTCACACCCTCTTTAGCATTTGTTGTTTTTAGACTTTTTCATGTTGGCCATTCTGACTGGTGTGAGGTCATTATGTTTTTGTCATTGTAGTTTTGATGTACATTTCTCTAATGATTAGTGGTGTTGAGTATCCTTTCATGTGTTTGTTGGCAATCTGTATATCTTATTTGGAGAAATGTCTATTTAGGTCTTCTGCCCATTTTTGGATTGGGTTGTTCGCTTTTTTGATATTGAGTTGTGTGAGCTGCTTGTATAATTTGGAGGTTAATCCTTTGTCAGTTGCTTCATTTGCAAATATTTTCTCCCATTCTGAGGGTTGCCTTTTAATCTTGTTTAAGGTTTCCTCTGCTGTGAAAAAGCTTTTAAGTTTCATTAGGTCCCATTTGTTTATTTTTGTTTTTATTTCCCTTTCTCTAGGAGGTGGGTCAAAAAGGATCTTGCTCTGATTTATGTCATAGTGTTCTGCCTATGTTTTCCTTTAAGACTTTTATACTGTCTGGCCTTACATTTAGGTCTTTAATGCATTTTGAGTTTATTTTTGTGTATGGTGTTAGGAAGTGTTCTAATTTCATTCTTTTACATGTAGCTGTCCAGTTTTCCCAGCACCACTTATTGAAAAGGCTGTCTTTTCTCCACTGTATATTCTTACGTCCTTTGTCAAAAATAAGATGACCATATGTGTGTGCATTTATCTCTGTGCTTTCTATCCTGTTCCAATGAGCGATACTTCTGTTTTTGTGCCAGTACCATATTGTCTTGATTACTGTAGCTTTATAGTGTAGTCTGAAGTCAGGGAGCCTGATTCCTCCAGCTCTGTTTTTCTTGCTCAAGATTGCTTTGGCTTTTCGGGGTCTTTTGTGTTTCCATACAAATTGTGCACTTTTTTGTTCTAGTTTTGTGAAAAATGCCAGTGGTAGTTTGATAGGGATTGCAACTGAATCTGTAGATTGCTTTGGGTAGTATAGTTATTTTCACAATGTTGATTCTTCCAACCCCAAAACATGGTATATCTCTCCATCTGTTTGTATCATCTTTAATTTCTTTCATCAGTGTCTTATAGTTTTCTGCATACAGGTCTTTTGTGTCCTTAGGTACGTTTATTCCTAGGTATTTTATTCTTTTTGTTGCAATGGTAAATGGGAATGTTTCCTTAATTTCTCTTTCGTATTTTCATCATTAGTGTATAGGAATGCAAGTGATTTCTGTGCATTAATTTTGTATCCCACTACTTTACCAAAGTCATTGATTCACTCTAGTAGTTTTCTGGTAGCATCTTTAGGATTCTCTATGTATAGCATCATGTCATCTGCAAACAGTGACAGCTTTACTTCTTCTTTTCCTATGTGGATTCCTTTTATTTCTTTTTCTTCTCTGATTACTATGGCTAAAACTTCCAAAACTATGTTGAATAATAATGGTGAGAGTGGGCAACCTTGTCTTTTTCCTCATCTAGGTGGAAATGGTTTCAGTTCTTCACCATTGAGAACAATGTTGGCTATGGGTTTGTCATACATGGCCTTTATTATGTTGAGGAAAGTTCCCTCTATGCCTACTTTCTGGAGTGTTTCTATCATAAATGGGTGTTGAATTTTGTCAAAAGCTTTTTCTGCATCTATTGAGATGATCATATGGTTTTTCTCCTTCAGTTTGTTAATATGGTTTATCACACAGATTGATATATTTAAGAATCCTTGCATTCCTGGGGGTAAACCCCACTTGATCATGTGTATGATCCTTTTAATGTGCTGTTGGATTCTGTTTGCTAGAATTTTGTTGAGGATTTTTGCATCTATGTTCATCAGTGATATTGGCCTATAGTTTTCTTTCTTTGTGACGTCTTTGTCTGGTTTTGGTATCAGGGTGATGGCCTCATAGAATAAGTTTGGGAGTGTTCCTCCCTCTGCTATATTTTGGAAGAGTTTGAGAAGGATAGGTGTTAGCTCTTTTGTAAAAGTTTGATAGAATTCGCCTGTGAAGCCATCTGGTCCTGGGCTTTTGTTTGTTGGAAGATTTTTAATCACAGTTTCTATTTCAGTGCTTGTGATTGGTCTTTTTATATTTTCTATTTCTTCCTGGTTCAGTCTGAGAAAGTTGTGCTTTTCTAAGAATTTGTCCATTTCTTCCAGGTTGTCCATTTTATTGGCCTGTAGTTACTTGTACTAATCTCTCATGATCCTTTGTATTTCTGCAGTGTCAGTTGTTACTTCTCCGTTTTCATTTCTATTTCTATTGATCTGAGTGTTTTCCCTTTTTTCTTGATGAGTCTGGCTAATGGTTTATCAATTTTGTTTATGTTCTCAAAGAACCTGCTTTTAGTTTTATTGATCTTTGCTGTCGTTTCCTTCATTTCTTTTTCATTTATTTCTGACCTGATCTTTATGACTTCTTTACTTCTGCTATCTTTGGGGTTTTTTTGTTCTTCTTTCTCTAATTGCTTTCAGTGTAAGGTTAGGTTCTTTATTTTAGATGTTTCCTGTTTCTTAAGGTAGGATTGTATTGCTATAAACTTCCCTCTTAGAACTGCCTTTGCCTTATCCCATAGGTTTTGGGTCATCATGTCTTTACTGTCATTTGTTTCTAGGTATTTTTTGATTTCCTCTTTGATTTCTTCAGTGACTCCTTGGTTATTTAGTAGTGTATTGTTTAGCCTCCATGTGTTTGTATTTTTTATACTTTATTTCCTGTAATTGATAGCTAGTCTCATAGTGCTATGGTCAGAAAAGATACTTGACACAATTTCAGTTTTCTTAAATATACCAAGGCTTGGTTTGTGACCCAAGTTATGATCTATCCTGGAGAATGTTCCATGAGCACTTGAGAAGAAAGTGTATTCTGTTGTTTTTGGATGGAATGTCCTATAAACATCAATGAAGTCCATCTTGTTTAATGTATCATTTAAAGCTTGTGTTTCCTTACTTATTTTCATTTTGGATGATCTGTCCCTTGGTGAAAATGAGGTGTTAAAGTCCCCTACTCTTACTGTGTTAGTGTCAATTTCCCCTTTGATGGCTGTTAGTATTTGCCTTATGTATTGAGATGCTCCTATGTTGGGTGCATAAATATTTACAACTGTTATATCTTCTTCTTGGATTGATCCCTTGATCATTATGTAGTGTCCTTTTTTGTCTCTTGTAACAGTCTTTATTTTAAAGTCTATTTTGTCTGAGAATTGCTACTCCAGCTTTCTTTTGATTTCCATTTGCATGAAATATCTTTTTCCACCCCCTCACTTTCAGTCTGTATGTGTCCCTAGTTGTGAAGTGGTTCTCTTGTAGACAGCATATGTATGGGTCTTGTTTCTGTATCCATTCATCCAGTCTGTGTCTTTTGGTTGGAGCATTTAATCCATTTACATTTAAGGTAATTATCAATATGTCTGCTCCTATTCCCATTTTCTTAATTGTTTTGGGTTTGTTGTTGTAGGTCTTTTCCTTCTCTTGTGTTTCCTGCCTAGAGAAGTTCCTTTAGCATTTGTTGTAAAGCTGGTTTGGTGGTGCTGAATCCTCTTAGCTTTTGCTTGTTTGTAAAGGTTTTAATTTCTCTGTCCTATCTGAATGAGGTCCTTGCTGGGTAGAGTAACCTTGGTTGTAGGTTTTTCCCTTTCATCACTTTAAATATGTCCTGCCGGTCCCTTCTGGCTTGCAGAGTTTCTGCTGACAGATCAGCTGTTAACATTATGGGGATTCCCTTGTATATTATTTGTTGCTTTTCCGTTGCTGCTTTTAATACTTTTTCTTTGTATTTAATTTTTGATATTTTGATTATTATGTGTCTTGGTGTGTTCTCATTGGCTTTTTCTTGTATGGGAGTCTCTGTGCTTCCTGGACTTTATTGACTGTTTTTTTTTCCCCATATTAGGGAAGTTTTCAATTATAATCTCTTCAAATATTTTCTCAGTCCCTTTCTTTTTCTGTGGACCCCTATAATTTGAATGTTGGTGCATTTAATGTTGTCCCAGAGGTCTCTAAGACTGTCCTCAATTCTTTTCATTCTTTTTTCTTTATTCTGCTCTGTGGTAGTTATTTCCACTATTTTATATTCTAGGTCACTTAGCCGTTCTTCTGCCTCAGTTATTCTGCTGTTGATTCCTTCCAGAGAATTTTTAATTTCATTTATTGTGTTGCTCATCATTGTTTTCTCTTTAGTTCTTCTAGGTACTTCTTAAACATTTCTTGTATTTTCTCCATTCCGTTTATGAGATTTTAGATCGTCTTTACTATCATTACTCTCAATTCTTTTTCAGGTGGACTGCCTATTTCCTCTTCATTTGTTTGGTCTGGTGGGTTTTTACCTTGCTCCTTCATCTGCTGTGTGTTTCACTGTCTTCTCATTTTGCTTAACTTACTGTATTTGGGGTCTCCTTTTTGCAGGCTACAGGTTCGTAGTTCCCTTTGTTTTTGGTGTCTGCCCTCAGTGGGTAAGGTTGGTTCAGTGGGTTGCATAGGCTTCCTGGTGGAGGGGACTGGTGCCTGTGTTGTGGTGGATGAGACTGGATCTTGTCTTTCTGGTGGGCAAGACCACATCTGTTGGTGTGTTTTGGGGTGTCTGTTAGCTTATTATGATTTTAGGCAGCCTCTCTGCTAATGGGTGGGGTTGTGTTCCTGTCTTGCTAATTGTGTGGCATGGGGTGTCCAGCACTGGAGCTTGCTAGTCGCTGAGTGGAGCTGGGTCTTAGTGTTGTGATGGAGATCTCTGGGAGAGCTCTCACTGATTGATAGTATTAGGGCCTGGGATGTCTCTGGTGGTCCAGTGTCCTGAACTCATCTCTCCCACCTCAGAGGCTCAGGCCTGACACCTGCCCAGAGCACCAAGACCCTGTCAGCCACACGGGTCTCGGCCCTGGTTCATGCACTTCCCATCACTCTGCCAGCTCCTGCCTCCGTGCCTCCCTCCCTTTCAGTTTGATCATTACTTCCCACACCCAGTGGGGAACAGAGGGCAGTGCAGAGGATGCCAGCGGGCAGCTGCCCCGCTGCGTCCTCGTCTGCACCACACGCTGTGCTTGCCGGGTCCTTCCCAGTCACAGGGCAGGGTCCGCAAAGACAGCCCGGCTGCCGGACAGACCCATAGACCCGGTGAGGAGGGAGGGCTATCTCCTCTTCTTAACTGATGTCTTTTATAGTCAGTGCCACAAAATGTGATTGTTTATTATTTCACATGAGTTCATTTTGTCCACTGGACTAGATTATAAAATTCTGGAAACCGCAAGTCATATTTAGTTGGGTTTTAATTACCCACAGCACCTGTTTCTAGGCACATAGCACGTACATGGTAAGTATCTCTTGTGTAATACAATATCAAGCGAAAAATAATCTGATACATACTTGTGCATCTTTTTTTCCTACTTTCTCTTCCTTCTACTAGGTTAGTCAGGTGATGCACTTTGTCAGGAAAACAATGCTTGTTATATTTTGTTCACTGATGTATGCGCTGTACCTAGAATGGTGCCAGCACACACGTGGATGAAGCTTGATACTTCTCAGACCATTCAGTTATATATGCCATATTTCTGCTTTTTCACCCACTTAATATACACTCTCCTACCCATATATTTCTATTGAAATGCTACTTATTCCTTAAGAGCCAAATTGAAAGGTCTTTTTCACAAAGTCTCCCTCACTCTTCCCCTCAGAACCAAATGCTTTCGCCTTGCATTCTATTGATAGTAGCAATTTCTTTGTATCCCTATCATGGCTTATATGATGCTCTCCTTGTATTACTCTTATTCGAGCATGTCTGTCTCTCTGAGTTAAGCTGTAAGATAGTAGATTATGCGAGGAAAGCATGGGGAGAACAAACAGACGCTAACATTTTCTAAAGTTCTGCATTCCAGACCCTGAGCAGAGTGCCACTTCAGCTCTAAGTTAGAAAACGTGACCAAGGTGACACATCTAGCAAGGGGGCAACGTCTTCTTCGTACTCAGGTCCCTGTGGCTCTGAAATCAGTTCCTTTTTCACCTTTCCATGCTGCCTCCATAACAATGCGTCTGCCTTATCTCTCTGTGGCTCTTTGAGCTAGTGTCCTCCATGGGGGGTGGTCCAGAAAGAGTTGTAAATCTGAATAGTTTGTTGGTTCTTCACTTACAAATGTTGAATTTCCCTGAAGAGCACCTGCTTCTAGATTGGAAGAAAGCACATTAGCATATAGAGATGCTGTGTCTGTTGGTTTTCATAAAATATCAGAAAAATAAGCCTACTACAAAATCCTCTTCCATGTATCTCATTATATGCATCTTTAAAATGTGCTTTCTATACAAGACATTTAATGAAGTTGTGTTTAAAGTAGTGTAGCTGTCTTCTGAGAGCTCAGATCAATAGAAGGCCCTAAAAAAGGACTTGAGGTAAAATGGCAATCAAAAGCACACACCAAAATATTACATTGTGTGTTGGAATTTTCTTCTTTTCTCTTATCTGACTCCCTTGTGCTTATTCTTTACTTTATAGCTTGTACTTTGTTATACTCAATGCATTTTAATGACATAGCATTTCTTTTTCTACTATCTCAATCTGTAGTAGGTTTTGAAATGTAGTTTTCTGATTTTTAAAATTATGTGGAAATATTTCTACCTTCCTTTGTTTGAGCTGTTGACTCTGTGAATGTGACAGATGGCAATGCATTTTACGTCTAAAAACAATTATTGGTATGGGAATAATACTGTTGCTTTCTCTCTTTTATCCCCTTGCATCCTGTAAAGACTTTATCTACATGACCACTACTGTAATTCTGAAAGATAACAGCAATATAAATAAAGATATGTATGTCCTCCTATTACCAAATAGAGGTCCTAATGAAATTACAGAATAATTGGCACCGTATCCCCACATTCAAGTTCATTATTAAACTCACATGGTGTCTCCTAAGGAATTACTTAAGTATATCCAGATTTTCAATTAAAATTAATATTTAATCTTTCAAAAGTACAATTTAAATTCTGCTTGCTTATTTCTTCTGTAAAGAAGTTGTGTGGAATTTTCTATTATCAGTAAATAGATTACATTTTTCTTCAGAAAAAGAGAATTAAGAGTTCTGCAGATAATTAAGAATTTATAACCAAAATGTTATTTATGACATTTTTACACCAAAGCCAGACAGTGACCTTAGTACGTATACAAACAAGGTCATCTCTGCACACAGGCAAGGTCGACTGGCTTGTGAAAGCCTTGTTTTTTTTTCTTTTTTTTTTTTTTTTTTTTTTTGCGTTACACGGGCCTCTCACTGTTGTGGCCTCTCCCATTGCGGAGCACAGGCTCCGGACGCGCAGGCTCAGTGGCCATGGCTCACGGGCCCAGCCGCTCCGCGGCACGTGGGACCTTCCTGGACTGGGGCACAAACCCGTGTCCCCTGCATCGGCAGGCGGACTCTCAACCACTGCGCCACCAGGGAAGCCCTGAAAGCCTTGTTTTATAGGAAGGTGGAGGTGGATGGCTATATTGCATCAGTGACGTGCAGTTTCATAATTTCTACTCTGGAAGAGCTAACAAATCTGTAGTAGGTCACCTGGAGTCATGAATCAGTTCTCAGAGTCATTCCTAGGGTACAAAGACATTAGCTAGGCTTAATCAGCAGCCCTACTTATCTTCCGTTCTGCCTTTCCTGTTTCAAAAAATGGATCTATGTATTAAAGTCTCTGATTTTATGAGTGTATTCCATGTATGCATGTAATCTTTTGCGTAGAATTTATTTTCAGTAAGTTCATTAAATTACTAGTTAGGTATTATACCTCCTTATAGCTAGAATACAGCTTAAAATAAAACTGCATACAAATAGTAGCTCTTAGAACTCTCTAATTAATAGGAAGGGGAATTGGATGACCACAGTCAGAAGTTCTTATCTATATATAAACAACGTTCATTCACTACTTAGTCACAGTACATTCTAAATTGTGATTGATACTGCTACTTGAAATTTTTTTTTTTTTTTTGGCGGTACGCGGGCCTCTCACTGTTGTGGCCTCTCCCGTTGTGGAGCACAGGCTCCGGATGCCACGGAGCTCACGGGCCCAGCCGCTCCGCGGCATGTGGGATTCTCCCGGACCGGGGCACAAACCCGCGTCCCCTGCATCGGCAGGCGGACTCTCAACCACTGCGCCACTAGGGAAGCCCGCTACTTGAAATATTTTGACAGGCTCTTACTGTGGTTTGGCCAGTCACAGTTACGAAATCCCAACTCATTTAGCCAGAGCAGTACTCTGCTCTTCTCAGCAACTTTTGAGATTACATACCTGGAGAGTACAACCAAGATATTATGTATGTAAATATCACCAGAGGTATACTGGAAAGACTACTGAAATATGAATAAAGAGACATGAATTCTAATCCTAGTTCTGTCACTAATTGTAAAACATTGGACAAATCTTTTCTACTATCACCAGCTCAGTTTATTCATCTCTTAAAAAAAATGGACAAAATCTCTGAAGCTTTAATTCTCTATGATGATAACTCAGTATCTGGCAGTGAATCCAGCTAAATACAATGACATTAAGTTGTTTTCGTGATCAGTAGATGGTAAGTGAAATTTCCATATTAAGTAAATACATTATATTTGATTATTGATACTTGTGCTGATTTAAGGCACTCTGGATTATTAAATTGCCTGTCTTGAATATTTACAGGATCAGAGAGGAATTCTCTTCTCTCAGCTAAAAGGTAGAAGTGCATGGGTTGAAGTCAAGTTGACAACTGTTAGAGGGCAGCCAGAGATATTGGGTTGGCCAGAAAGTTCATTCGGGTTTTTCCATAAGATCTTATGGAAGAACCTGAACGAACTTTCTGGCCAACCCAGTATATCAACAAATAGAAAAATAGGATCAATTTTCCATCATCATCTCCTATGATTGTTTGATGCCAATCTTGTTGGAGTTGTGAGTATTAAGTTAAAATATTACATACCCAGCAACTGATTGTATTGTTCTGAGGGCAATAGGGCCAATACAGAGTCCAATAAATAAATTTCATTGTTAGAACAGAAACCAGAATCATAGCAATTTTTTTCCATTTTCAGTTGAAGACATGTATTTTAATATTTTCTAATGTAATGTTAATCAAGAATTCCAAGAACCTGGTTGAGGCAACAGAAATGTGTTTTGGGAGGATTTATTAAGACTGCAGCCCAGGAGACACAGATCCAAGAAGCACTTGAATTGTGTTCTGCCGGACTACAAAATGGGGGAAGCTTATAAAGGCAAAAAACCCTAAGGTTATATAAATTGTCAAGATTCAGGATTGGAGATGGCAAGAAGTAAGGGTGCTTGGTAAGCAAGGATTGGTTGGGGTTTGAAATGATTACCTAGTTGCAAAGGGGGTGGGGAGGCAGACTTTGAAATTACAAGGTTGCAGCTAGTAGCTGCTTACAGACAGTATTTTGAAAACTGCTGGTGCTGTCCTTGTGTTTGATACAGTTTAGAGAAAAGTTCTCAGTGATGCAGGAATGTGTCTGAAACCACATGCACAATGGCCACCCGGCTCTTGAGCCATAGTTATTCCATTTTGATTTATAAATGATCTTAAATATGTCAGCAGGGCTTTCTAATGTGATTCCTGATTATATGTAAACGTTTTTTCTCTGTAGCTACTGTTTTTGTGAATTCATTTGTCACTTATTTTACCATTCAAAGCAAAAAGAAAACAGTTTTAAATGAGTATAAATACAAAGCAGCTGGTGATCTGTTCAGGACTGGATGAAAACCTCCTTCCCGATGAGTTAGGGATGGAGTAACAGAAGTCACTGTTTCTGAGGCTGAGTTCCCACCCAGTGTTGATCCTTCTTAGTTTTGGAGCCTCCATGCAGTTTTAGCCAAACGTCCCTATGTTCTTCTAAAGAGTAAAATAATATTCTTGAAAAAAAAGAAGCAAGTAATTTGTTTAAATATGTTTAGTATTTTTTAAATGTTACCAAATAATTATACTGCTAACCTATTTAAAATGTTGTGAAATATTTGACGCATACAAAAGATCTTACAATATTACATGTCATAAAGCATAAAGATAAACATCCATTAAAATATTATCCAATTAAATAAATAGAACTTTACTAATAGAATTGGAACTCCCTGGACCCTCATGACCTCATCCCTCTGGTTCCTATTCACCCCTTCTCCAGAGTGATTTTCTAAGTGAATTTTTTGTTCATCGTTTTGTTCTTGAATATTACATGGTTTTTCAACATATGAAGGTGTCCCTAAGCATTTTATGTTTACTTATTCTGGAACTTCATATAAATGATTTTAAGTTACTTAGTAAATACTAACTGATTGCCTACTTTGTGCCAGGCCCTGTTTACATGTAATGGTTATAACAGGATTAAAATAATGTACCTGTCTTCATGGACCTCACATTCTAGGGAGGGAACAGACAATTAAAAAGTAAATAAGTAAAATATCATGAGTCAGATGATGATAAGTACTGTGGAGAAAAATACACAGGGTGAGAGATATTGGAGAGTATATTAGTTTATTTTAGGTGGTCAAGGAAGACCTCTCTGGGGTGCAACGTTTAAGCAGAACCGGAAAGGAAAGAGGGAATAAGCTCTTAGGCAGGTGTGGGAAATCTGTGCCCAGATGAGGGGAAGAACAAGTGTAAAGACTGAGGTGGAGCACACCTGGCTGGTTTGAGGCTGAGCATGAGGCCAGGAGTGTGAGCTGAGTGTGACTGTGTGTGTGTGTGTGTGTGTGTGTGTGTGTGTGTGTGTAGGAGAGATAGATGAGGTGGGTAGTAGAATGTAGCTGGGACCAGATCCTGAGGGCCTTTATAGACTGTTATAAACACATCACAGTTTTTTGTTCTCTTTTTTTAATTGAGGTGACATTCATATAACGTGAAAGTAACTGTGTTTTAAAGCGTACAATTCACTGGCATTTAGTATTTTCACAGTGTTGTGCAACCACCACTGCTATTTAGTTCTAAAACATTTTTCATCACCCCAAAAGAATACCCAGTACCCACTAAGCAGTCACTCCCTGTTTTCTTATCCCCCAATATATGGCAACCACCAGTCTACTTTATGTCTCTATGGATTTGTCTGTTCTGGATATTTCTATAAATGGAATCACATGATATATGACCTTTTGTACCTGGCTTCTTTCACTTAGCATGATGTTTTCAAGGTTTATCCACATTGTGGTGTGTATCAGTACTTCCTTCTTTTTTAATGTCTGAGTAATGTTCCGTAGCCCTCATTTTGTTTTTCCATTCACCTGTTGATGGACATTTGGGATGTTTCCATGGGACTGTTGTGAATAGTGCTGCTATGAACATTTGTGGGAAAGTGTTTGTGTGGGCATATCTTTTCAATTTTCTTGAATATATGCCAAGGACTAGAATTGCTGGGTCTTATGATAGTTCTGGTTTAATGTTTTGAGGAACTGCCAAACCTTTCCACTGTGGCTGCACAATTTTGCATTCCCACCAGCAACATGTAACGGTTTCAGTTTTTCCATGTCCTCAACAACGCCGGTTCTTCTTTTCTTTTTATTATAACCATTTTAGTGAGAGTGAAATGGTATCTCATTGTGGTTTTGTTTTCATTTTCCTAATGATTAATGCTGTTGAGCATCTTTTCATGTGCTTGCTGGTTATTGGTGTATCTTTTTTGGAGAAATGTTTATTCAATCCTTTGACTATTTTTAATTGGGCTGTCTTTCAGTTGAGTTATAAGTATTCCTTATTATGACTGCCTAAAGTCGCTAGGTGTCATTCATTTATTTACTCAGAAAATGTTTAATAGGTTTGTATTATGTGCCAGGTACTTTTTTAACCATTATAGGGATACAGCAGTGAGAGACGAACAACAGACAATATCCCTGACTTTGTAGAACTTGTATTCTAGGGAGAGGAGACGGAACAAACTCACAGAGAGATACAAGGCATCATTCATGTATATATTATATATACATTAATGTATATATTTTACAATAACCATTGGAAAAAATACCTGGAAACAAAGAAAGGTGTTGTGATGGAGAGCTATGAGTGGGGAGAAGAGTAACTTAGACAGAATGGACGGGCAATGCCTCTCTTAGGAAAAGAAAGTCAAACAGAGATGGGATGTGAGGGACCAATAAAGTGAATATCAGAGAGAAAAGTACTACAGCCAGAAGGAAGAGTCCAGACAGGAGAATGCTTCAAGTGTTCCCAGAGTGTCACAGAGGCCAGTGTGGCTGGAAAAGCGTAGATGTGACCAAGGACCAAATCATAGAGGGCCTTTTAGGACTTGGGAGATAATTCCACATTAATGGGAAGCTACTGGAAGATTTCGGGAGAGGAATGGTGTGATCAGAATTGTTTTTAAAAGGACTGTCTGGCTGCTGAGTGGAGAGGAGCAAGAGTGGAAGCTGGAACCTAGAAAGTGGTCGAATCAGTAAGAGAATGATCAGGATACAAATGAACCAAGGACAATAAGAGCCATATACGTCAAGGACAGTCCTTATATTTAGTAGCAAAATGCGTTTTCTTTGCTAAGAAAATACTTAATTGACAGAAAAACTTAAAAACATTAAAACGTGTATTTTGCAGTGTCCCTTGGTGAAATTATCTGTACATGCTGGCACCTCTGCTTTAGTCCTGCCTTAGGAGTCCTGCTGCTGCTCCAGGATCTCTTTATCCCTGTATTGTTCTCATAAAACTTTCGTTTGTTCCAGAAGTACTTTTAAAAACAGGTACGCTTTGTAAAGCACTCTTAGATTCTCCATCCCTTAATTCCAGATTCTTATCATGCCAAGTCACTACCAGCAGGAGAAGAAACTAGGTAATGAGCCCCACAGATATGTAAATCTCATGCCATAATATATGACCCAGTAATGCAATAACTGCCCAAATGACATTCCGCTAGTATGCTTCATTTCCTCATTATTCTGAATCCTTCCTTTACTTTTATCCATGTACAATTTCCCATAACCTTATTCACTAACCATGCCAATGCTATATGAATTGCTATTTTTCACTCTAATGGAAAGTTCTCTCCCTGAATCCATCTAAGCGTTTTTATTACTTAAATTCTCTCGTGTACTTAATTTTTTGCCTTAAATGTATGTTCCAAGTACCTACTTTTAATTTTGACGTTCCTGTCTGTGGCAGCACTTTTATTTCCAATTCTACTATAAAAACTATTGGGTTGGCCAGAAGATTTGTTCAGTTTTTTCCGTAAGATGACTCTAGTAGCACATAGTTGTCTTTAACTTCATTTGAAACAATTTTGTTAGGTTGTATGTGACAGCTGCCATATCAGCGTGCATTTAAAAAAAGACTTAACAAAACTGGTCAATTTTTGTGTAGCCATTTTAATATTGAAGATGGAAGAAAAAAGCAACATTTTTGGCTTATTATGCTTTATTATTTCAAGAAAGGTAAAAACGCAACTGAGATGCAAAAAGAAAAGATTTGTGCAGTGTACGGAAAAGGTGCTGTGACTGATCGAACGTGTCAAAAGTGGTTTGCCGGGCTTCCCTGGTGGCGCAGTGGTTGAGAGTCCTCCTGTCGATGCAGGGGACACGGGTTCGTGCCCCAGTCCGGGAAGATCCCACATGCTGCGGAGCGGCTGGGCCCGTGAGCCATGGCCGCTGAGCCTGCGCGTCCGGAGCCTGTGCTCCGCAACGGGAGAGGCCACAGCGGTGAGAGGCCCACGTACCGCAAAAAAAAAAAAAAAAAAAAAAAAAAAGTGGTTTGCCAAGTTTCGTGCTGGAGATTTCTCGCTGCACGATGCTCCAAGTTCGGGTAGACCAGTTGAAGTTGTTAGCCATCAAATCGAGGCACTAAGTGAGAACAATCAATGTTATACCACGCTGGAGATAGCCAACATACTCAAAATACCCAAATCAAGTGTTGAAAATCATTTGCACCAGCTTGGTTATGTTCATTGCTTTGATGTTTGGGTTCCACGTAAGTTAAGCGAAAAAAACCTTCTTGACCATATTTCTGCATGCAATTCTCTACTTAAACGTAATGAAAATGTCCCGTTTTTAACACATATTGTGACGGGTGATGAAAAGTGGATACTGTACAATAATGTGGAATGGAAGAGATCGTGGGGCAAGCGAAATGCACCACCACCAGCCACACCAAAGGCCAGTCTTCAATCTAAGAAGGTGATGTTGTGTTATCTGGTGGGATTGGAAGGGAGTCCTCTATTTTGAGTTCCTTCTAGAAAACCAAAGGATTAATTCCAACAAGTACTGCTCCCAGTTAGACCAACTGAAAGCAGCACTTGATGAAAAGCATCCAGAATTAGTCAAAAGAAAATGCATAATCTTCCATCCAGATAACGCAAGACCGCATGTTTCTTTGATGTTCAGGCAAAAACTGTTACAGCTTGGCTGGGAAGTTCTGATCATCCACCATATTCACCAGACGTTACACCTTCGGATTTCCATTCATTTAGGTCTTTACAAAATTCTCTTAATGGAAAAAATTTCAATTCCCTGGAAGACTG
This sequence comes from Aethalodelphis obliquidens, assembly GCF_003676395.1. NCBI lineage: Eukaryota > Metazoa > Chordata > Mammalia > Artiodactyla > Delphinidae > Aethalodelphis > Aethalodelphis obliquidens. The sequence continues at coordinate 64,233,035 of NW_020837949.1, read as the reverse complement.
TAAAAGGTACCTGGAACAGTTCTTTGCTCAAAAAGATTAAAAGTTTTGGGAAAATGGAATTACAAAGTTGCCTGAAAAATGGCAGAAGGTAGTGGAACAGAAAGGTGAATATGTTGTTCAATAAAGTTCTTGGTGAAAATGAAAAATGTGTCTTTTATTTTTACTTAAAACCCGAAGGCACTTTTTGGCCCACCCAATACTTGGCCTTCTATCTTTTAAGTCTTCTACTCTAATCATTTGAATTAAAAAAAGAAAAAAGAGAAAAAGAAAAAAGATTCCCACAGATGAATGGATAAAAAAGGACATGGTATATATACATAATGAAGTATTATTCTGTCATGAAAAGAGAAGATATTCTGCCATTTACATTGGACCTTGAGCACATTGTGCTAGGTAGGATGGGTCAGACAGAGAGAGACAGGTACTGTGTGATGTCACTTATATGAAGAATCTAAAAGAAGGTCAGACTTGTTAAAAAAAAAAACAGAATGGAGTGGTGGTTACCAGGGAGTGAGGCAGGATATGATTGATAGCATTTAAGGGTACAAACTTGTAATGAGTACTAAATAAGCCGTGGAGATCTAATGCACAGTATGATGAATATAGCGAATAGTACTGTACTATTATGATGTAATGTGATAATATTGCTTCAGTGGCAATCATATTACAATATATAACTGTATCAAAGTAACGTACTGTACCCCCTAAATTTACAAGTTGTAACATGTCAACTTTATCAAATAAAAAATAGTTCTTTTACAATGTAATATTTTTTGAAGCATAGGTTATAGCTGAGTTCTTTTAAATATTAATTCTTAATCATTTCTACTTGAAGTTGAAAAGGCAAAAGGAATTAGACTCTCACATCAAATATTGGAAATGAATGTTTGGAATTAGTGACCATTTATTTGTAAGGCATTTTAGAGAGAAGAATTAGGACAACCGATGAAATGCACTACAAAATTTTGATTATTATTTCCTTTTATCAAAGTATTTTAATCTGATATTGAGGATACTCAGTTCTACTAAAGCAGAATTGAATTTTGTCATCCTCTGATACTTAATAAGTTGAAAACTCTTCCTAAGCATTGATACCCTATCAAATCCATTTAAGTGCACACTGAATCGAAAGAGAATGTGATGGCCACAGTTTGACAGTCAGGAATTCCAAAACATACCTGCGTCTCTGCAGTCTCTGCCTCGTACGTACAATGAAGATAATAATGTACCTGAACAGTTATCCTTAAGGTAACTTTTTTCTGAGTGGAAGGTGATATTAAGTAATAAAGATTATCAACGGTGCATTATACTGCAACATGTGTTTACCAACAGGATAATCAGTGATTTCCATGCTATCTTTGAAACAATGCTGGATTGGGGATTGGCTTTGTTTGAATTGCTTTCTCAGGAACTACTTCATTTCTATAGTGTCCTGAAGAAATGGAATGGGGTGAATTTCTGTCAGTACCATTTATTGGAAGATGTACCAAAACATCTTGCTTATGTCAGCAGATATATGTCCATTAAAATTACCTATTGATTTATGTTGGATAGTTTGATTTCTGGATTCATGGCATCTATGTGGTCTTCTGTAATGAATTCTCACAATTATTTAGCCTCAGTTCCTTTGCTGACATATATTCAGTTTTTGTTATCAGGCCTATAACCTCTTGTCTTTCCTACTCCTAAGTTGTGGACTTTGGTTCTACTCTTGGTTGGCTGAATTTCTTCATTGTTTCTTTTGTTTTGTTTCAAGAAAATCGCATTGTATGTTTTTAATCCCATGCATCCTTGAGTGAGATTTACTGCTTTTGCATTTGATTCATACAGTTTCCTCACATGTAAAAGCAAGATATTTTCTGCTTTTGAAGATTATTGTAAGCAGTTTATATAGCACAGGTGTCTGACCCTTGGGAGAAGTGTAATTTGTGTTTGTTGGTGCATCAGGTAATTGAGCAAAGTGTTGTGAAATAGTATCTGTAATCTCTGTAATGGCCTCATACATAAGAAAATAACAACTGTTTCATCCCTAAATCCTAGCTTCATATGATCATTGAATGAATAGTAGAAACCCAGCTATATCATTAACCTGTGGTGTGACCTTGGGCAAGTCTTTCCTTTTCTGTGGGCCCCCAATCCTTAAGCTGAATCACTTCCATATCTTTTCTTTCCACACTTTTCTGATTCTGTGTGCACAGCAGTCTTTTACTGGAGAATCATAAGAGGTTAATCGCATATTATTCAACTTGCATGCCTTAGTTTCCTTCTCTATAATATGGGTATAATAACCATGTGTACCTCATAAGATTGTTGGAGAATTACATTAGCTAAAACCTGTAAAACACTTCGTGTCTAACACATAGCAATGCTTATAAATGTCAACAGTTATCAGTTCCAGATTGTGATTGTATGTTCATGTCCTTTAGAGTGGAAATAGAAGCATAGTGTTCACATATGATCATAGTATTTACTTATACTTCTGACTCATTATAAAATTTATCACTTGAAAAATTTATGATCTTAGAATATTACTAACAAGATTTTCCTATTTGGGTATCTACTGTTATTCTTAGCATTGACTTTCCAGTAACTTAACTTGTCTAAAAATCTTAACTCCCCAAATCCCCTCTTATTTTGATTCTGTGTATTTCATCTCATCCATTCCCCCCCACCCCGGCTTTGCAAGTCCATCCAAACCCAAGCAGAGTAGCTTACTGTTCCTACCCCCAGGGTAAAGATTTCAAAAGTCTTAGCACATTAGCTATGGAACTCATTCTGCCTGCATCTTCTCTCCTTGTTTGATCAAATAGGCAGCCTTTATTCCATCTTTCAGATGTACACATAAGCCAAGCACTTTTTAAGATTTCTCTAGTTCAGTAGTGGTTTTGATTTTTTTAATGCCTTCTGGAGAACATTGTCTTGGCACACAATGCTAGAAGATACAGTTTTACAATAGAAAGTAGTTAACGTTGATTTTATTTTATCTTCATTGATACTGTTCAGCAGCTACTTAAAGAATTGGGGAATAAAAGCGCTGCCAGTTTGCAAGTGAATGTGATCATGGTTTCCTTAGTATTCAGGCTGATTTTTAGTAAAAGAGTTCAAGTGTAACTGTTGTTTATGTCTCTTCTTTCTTTATTTGTTTACTCAGTTATTACTTTGAACATTTATCCTCATAAGCATGTAGGGTCAATGCTCCCTAAAGCTTACTTACCTAGTTACTGCATATGTTCTGAACTTCAGATTATGAAAGTACAATGTAAAATAGCATATATTTACATGCAGCGTATTAAAAATAAATCAAAAGATGAGATTATAAATCAGATAAAATTTTACCTGAAAAAGCATTGCTTTGTAACCCAGTTATTTTAGTTGTTTTGCTTTGTTTTGCTTTCATAACTCTCCTCCTGAATGCTCTATTTCTGGCATTTTGTCAAGCTCCAAGCTTGAAAAAAGAAATGCATCAAAGGTCAAGTTGCTTATAAAAGCATTACTGAAATGTCAGAAACAATTACACTGAATAGAAGAATAAATCTCCAAAGATATTAAGCATCCATTTATTAAAAGTTGTGACTTTACTGTGATTCCATTTCTCAAGGTTATACTGTTGATTATTTCCAGGTTGTAATATGCTACATAGAATTGGTCTAATTTAAGGGTAGATTATACTCTGAAAAAAAAAGAAAAGTGTATTTTGAAAAATGCACTAGTATATAGATTTGGGTAAAATATAAACTCATATTTATTACCAGTTTTTAATCAAGTGTCTACAAAATGCTTATGCCTGGAATTTAGCACGTTATGATAGAGAGAACATGAGCTTTGGAGTCTAGGAATGTGGGCTTGAAATCCTGCCTCTGCACTAAGTAGCTGATGACTTGGGGCAAAGGAAAAAAAAAAAAAAAAACTGTTTGATTCTCTATTTCAAATGTTGTAAAATGTGACTAAGAAAAATATTTACCTATTGAATTGCCATGATGATCATTTGCTGGGCACATAGTAGGTACTCAAAAGTGTTATTTCCTTTCCCTTCATTCAGGATATAATAATCAGTGCGAAGCTATTATAGGTTTTTAAGCAGAAAAGAAACATGAGAGATCACTTACCTTGAATTGCTGTGGTAGGTAGATTTAGATCGGAGAGACGTGTAAGATTCTTGAGCTCAACTGCGTGATTTTTTTTTGTTTTACTTTGTTTTCCTTTGAAATTATAATGGGAACTCTGGGAATTAAGAGAACAGGACTTATAAATAAATTGTTGATTACACTCAGGGTGTTATTTGTAATATTTAACAAAATATTCACTGATCAAGACACAAACACTGACCAATCAGAAAAGATGCCTTAATCTATTGGTCTGTTTTTAAAAATCAGTGTGCTTTTTTCTGTATAAGCCAGCACACACCAACTGAATATTAGCACCGTATTTACCTGAGAAAATTGTATAATATCTTTAGCCTAATCTAGTTACATTTCAGTTTTATAAAATATTTACTCTTTCCTGTAAGAGCAAAGTTCCCACTAATGTATACCTATACTTGCTTTTAGATTCGGTGTCAAATTATATTATGTATGTATTGATATAAATGTGTATGTTCCTTCAGAGCAGCAATTGTATTTTATTGATTTATGATTAAATAGCCCACCTAGCACTCATCAAAGTACCTTATAAACAAAATGTTATTACCCCCAAATGTCTTTATTAGGAAATGACTACTATAAAACTTCATTACTTAGTCTCTTTATAGAAGATGAAGTAAAAAAGAGCCCACTCTGATTTAGTTATGTCTCCTTAAAATACCTAAATTATTGCTTCAACTCTGGGCTTGAGATGAACAACAACAAAAGAGTTATTTGAGGTAAATTAAGATGATGCAGTGGGACAATGTTATTTACTTTTAATTAAATAAGTATATATAATTTCTAGTCCCAAATATGACTGAGAATTTACTTGAACCGTCAATCCTTCCTTCCTTCCTTCCTCCCTCAGAAATGAGTAGACAGAATAGCTCCCAAACACTGATGCATCAGAATCATTTAGGGATCTTTTTCTCCCCCAGCTGTATTGAAATGTAATTGACACATAACATTGTGTAACTTTGAGGTGTACAAGGTGTTTATTTGATACACATATATTGCAGTATGATTACCATCTTAGTGTTAGCATCATGCTAAGTGAACTGTCAGAGAAATACACATACTATATATGATCTCACTTATATGTGGAATCTGAAAAAGCTGTGATTTCCAGGGACTGGTAGTGGGGGTGTAATGAGGAGGTGTTGGACAAAAAGCACAAACTTCCAGTTAGAAGATGCGTAAGTTCTGTGGATCTAATACACAACATTGTGATTATAGATAACAGCACTGTGCTATATATGTGAAAACTGCTAAGAGAGTAGATCCTGAATGTTCTCACCACAAAACAGAAATGATAATGATGTGATGTGATGGAGGTGTCAGGGATCTTTTTAAAATAAATATTTCTAAGATCTTGCTTTGTAGATCCAATTGAGTAATCTTCTAATGGGACCTGAAAGTAGGACTATTTAGAACCACCACCACTCCCCACCTTTTGCCAGGTTTGGAAAACAGTGAACTAGGGTAATTTTTCTATCTTTTCCCAGATCTTTGTTCTCATTGACCTTTAATTTTCACTTATGTTGACTGGTTCATGAGTTCCATTTTGGCCCATCTCCGTCTAATCAACTCCTTCTTTATCAGTGCAGATATTAATGTTTTATAGAACTCTCAGGTTTACTTTCTGGAAATATTCATTAATCATGGTTTGGCTTTGTTTGATCTTAACAGAGACTTTCTATTTCAGTTGCTGAGCGTATGATGCTCTTTCTCTATCAGCTGTAGCTACCCTTTTTTTTTTTATTACAAACTCTTGCAATTGTTATTAAGTCTGAGATGGTCCTGAACAACTTTTTATAAATGTTAACTCTTGATGAAATGGGCTGGTATTTCCTAACACATTTGTGATTTTTAGTATGGAAGTGAACAGCTTCTGGACCAATTAATAGAATAACATTTCTCCCATCAGTGAAACTTTATTTTCCCTAGGACTCTTTTCCTGTGATTTGCTAGCAGACATTGCACTACAGTGATGCAAATTAAAGGGACAGACTGCAACTTAGCTCTCAGCGTACAGTCTTCATGGTCCAAACTTTCTGTGTTTCTACATGAGGGTCATCAGAGGACAAAATGGAAGATCTTGGAAAAGAGTAATTGTGATGATTAATTATTTGGATTAGTTTCTGCTTCAGAGCCTTCCATGTAGAAAGTCTCCTTTATTTTACTGTTCTCTCATCCTCATTTCTAATCACTTAACTTTCATTCCCTCAAAACTCTGTTCAAATTCCACTGCCTTCAAAATGTCTCCCTTCAAAAAATGTGTCATCTCTAATCACCTAATCATCTAATGCACAGTCTCTATCAGTGAGCCAAATTTTACACTGTTTATTAATGTTTTATGTGATAAATATAATATCTCTAAGTCATTTGGTCTTCTTAATCCTGGCAAGATTCCAAAGTCAAATATAGGTCTACTTAAAATTTTTTTTGTAATTTTCCCATTACTCCATAGACTTGTTTCTACATTGTGATCTTGTAATAGCTATCTGTAGAATAACTATACTTTCTTTCTATTTTTCTGAATATGAAAGAGATCCCAAAATGCAGGAGTGCAGAAAGAGAGATGGTAAAAATTGCTTTAAACAAGAAGATTTACAAATTGATTTTGGTTTTTAACCTAATCCTAAATGGTTGATAAAGGCTTGGAGTCATCCTTTTCCAAGCAATGTGGTCCCCTGAGCCTAATCTTGTTGCAACTATACCCAGAGCAGGGGAAATGGATTTGCTAGACAAGGTATGTCTAGTGGGGACAGATGGTTGAATGTCTTAAAACACAACAGACATGTATGAATGCTTGATCTGGAGAACTACAGGGAGTCCTTAGAGGGTGTAATGCAGTCACAGCAGTGTGGCTGGCAGACTATTTGATTGGTAACTTGCAGGACAGATTGGAAATGTGAGACTCACTCAGAGAAAGAATGTGAGGTAACCAAGACCTGAAAGAAGGAAAAAAAATGAATAAAACAAAAGGAAAAACCACTTCCAGGGCCCTCATCCACAAAGATCCTTACAAGGTTGCAAGAGGAGCTGACTGGGATACAGCCTGTAAGATGCCTTAATGGGATAGAGAGTGAGGCTGGAGAGATCAACACAAGAGTTGTATTTCATCATAGATGAATACATGAAACATAAGCTTTTAAAGTTAAAATAATTAAACAGTAGATTAAAATAAATATGACTATTTTGTTGATTGTATTGATAACTTCAAAATGTTCCTGAGATATAACTTTTTTCCATTTTGTAACATAATTTCTCTCATTTAGTACTGTACTACAGTTCAGTGTAACTGCATCACAACACTTCCAAAAGAACCTTTTTTTCTTCTCATCCAGAAGATGCCTGAGAGGCTTGATGACTGAAAGTAGTTGTGTACAGCTATTTAACTTATAGTTTTTAAAAGTTGGTGTCAATTAGGAACAAAAACCACATTCACAGAAAGGTAGACAAGATGAAAAGGCAGAGGGCTATGTACCAGATGAAGGAACAAGATAAAACCCCAGAAAAAACAACTAATTGAAATGGAGATGGAAAACCTTCCAGAAAAACAATTCAGAATAATGATAGTGAAGATGATCCGGGACCTCGAGAAAAGAATGGATTCAAAGATCAAGAAGATACAAGAAATGTTTAACAAAGATCTAGAAGAATTATAGAACAAACAGAGATGAGCAATACAATAACGGAAATGAACAATACACTAGAAGGAATCAATACCAGAATAATTGTGGCAGAAAAATGTATAAGTGACTTAGAAGACAGAATGGTGGAATTCACTGCCCAGAACAGAATAAAGAAAAAAGAATGAAAAGAAATGAAGACAGCCTAAGAGACCTCTGGGACAACATTAAACGCAACAACATCCACATTATAGGGGTCCCAGAAGAAGAGGAGAGAGAGAAAGGCCCTGAGAAAATATTTGAAGAGATTATACTCGAAAACTTCCCTAACATGGGAAAGGAAATAGCCACCCAAGTCCAGGAAGTGCAGAGAGTCCCATACAGGATAAACCCAAGGAGAAACACACCGAGACACATAGTAATCAAATTGGCAAAAATTAAAGACAAAGAAAAATTACTGAAAGCAGCAAGGGAAAAAAGACAAATAACATATAAGGGAACTCCCATAAGGTTAACAGCTGATTTCTCAGCAGAAACTCTACAAGCCAGAAGGGAGTGGCATGATATACTTAAAGTGATGAAAGGGAAGAACCTACAACCAAGATTACTCTACCCAGCAAGGATCTCATTCAGATTCGATGGAGAAATCAAAAGCTTTACAGACAAACAAAAGCTAAGAGAATTCAGCACCACCAAACCAGCTCTACAGTAAATGCTAAAGGAACTTCTCTAAGAGGGAATCACAAGAGAAGAAAAGGACCTACAAAAACAAACCCAAAACAATTAAGAAAATGGTAATAGGAACATACATATCAATAATTACCTTAAACGTGAATGGATTAAATGCTCCAACCAAAAGACACAGGCTTGCTGAATGGATACAAAAACAAGACACATTTTTACGCTGTCTACCAGAGACCCACTTGAGACCTAGGGACACACGCAAACTGAAAGTGAGGGGATGAAAAAAGATATTCCATGCAAATAGAAATCAGAAGAAAGCTGGAGTAGCAATATCAGATAAAGTAGACTTTAAAATAAAGAATGTTACAAGAGACAAGGAAGGACACTACATAATGATCAGGGGATCAATCCAAGAAGATAAAACAATTATAATTTTATATGCACCCAACATAGGAACACCTCAATATATAAGGCAACTGCTAACAGCTATAAAAGAGGACATCGACAGTAACATAGTAATAGTGGGGGACATTAACACCTCACACCAATGAACAGATCATCCAAACAGAAAATTAATAAGGAAACACAAGCTTTAAATGACACAGTAGACCAAACAGATTTCATTGATATTTATAGGACATTCCATCGAAAAACAGCAGATCACACATTCTTCTCAAGTGCACATGGAACATTCTCCAGGATAGATCATATCTTAGGTCACAGATCAAGCCTCAGTAAATTTAAGAAAATTGAAATCATATCAGGCATCTTTCCTGACCACAATGCTATGAGATTAGAAATCACTTACAGGGAAAAAAACGTAAAAAACACAAACAAATGGAGGCTAAACAATACGTTACTAAATAACCAAGAGATCACTGAAGAAACCAAAGAGGAAATCAAAAAGTACCTAGAGACAAATGACAATGAAAACACGACAATCCAAAACCTATGGGATGCAGCAAAAGCAGTTCTAAGAGGGAAATTTATAGCTATACAAGACTACCTCAAGAAACAAGAAAAATCTCAAATAAACAATCTAACCTTACACCTAAAGAAACTAGAGAAAGAAGAACAAACAAAACCCCTATATTACCAGAAGGAAAGCAATTATAAAGATCAGAGGAGAAGTAAATGAAATAGAAACAGAGAAAACAATAGCAAAGATTAATAAAACTAAAAGTTGGTTCTTTAAGAAGAGAAACAAAATTGATAAACCATTAGCCAGACTCATCAAGAAAAACAGGGAGAGGATTCAAATCAATAAAATTAGAAATGAAAAAGGAGAAGTTACAAAAGACACCACAGAAATACAAAGCATCCTGAGAGACTACTACAAGCAACTCTATGCCAATAAAATGGACAACCTGGAAGAAATGGACATATTCTTAGAAAGGTATAACCTTCCAAGACTGAACCAGGAAGAAATAGAACATATGAACAGACCAATCACAAGTAATGAAATTGAAACTGTGATTTAAAATCTTCCAACAAAAAAAAGTCCAGGACCAGATGGCTTCACAGGTGAATTCTATCAAACTTTAGAGAAGAGCTTATCAAACTCTTCCCAAAAATTGCAGAGGAAGGAACACTCCCAAATTCATTCTATGAGGCCACCATCACCCTGATATCAAAATCAGACAAAGATACTACAAAGAAAGAAAACTACAGGCCAGTATCACTGATGACCATAAATGCAAAAATCCTCAACAAAATACTAGCACACAGAATCCAACAACACATGAAAAGGATCATACACCATGATCAAGTGGGATTTATCCCAGGGATGCAAGGATTCTTCAGTATACACAAATCAATAAATGTGATACACCATATTAACAAATTGAAGAATAGAACCATGAGATCATCTCAGTAGATGCAGATAAAGCTTTTGACAAAATTCAACACCCATTTATGATAAAAACTCTCCAGAAAGTGGGCAGAGAGGGAACCTACCTCAACACAATAAAGGCCATATATGACTAACCCACAGCAAACATCATTCTCAATGGTGAAAAACTGAGAGTGTTTCCTCTAAGATCAGGAACAAGACAAGGATGTCCACTCTTGCCACTACTATTCAACATAGTTTTGGATGTCCTAGCCATGGCAATCAGAGAAGAAAAAAAATTAAAAGGAATACAAATTGGAAAAGAAGAAGTAAACTGTCACTGTTTGCAGATGACATGATACTATACGTAGAGAATGCTAAAGATGCCACCAGAAAACTACTAGAGCTAATCAATGAATTTGGTAAAGTTGCAGGGTACAAAATTAATGCACAGAAATCTCTTGCATTCCTATACACTAATGATGAAAAATCTGAAAGAGAAATTAAGGAAATACTCCCATTTACCATTGCAACAAAAAGAATAAAATACCTAGGAATAAACCTACCTAGGGAGACAAAAGACCTGTATGCAGAAAACTATAAGACACTGATAAAAGAAATTAAAGATGATACAGATGGAGAGATATACCATGTTCTTGCATTGGAAGAATCAATATTGTGAAAATGACTATACTACCCAAAGCAATCTACAGATTCAATGCTATCCCTATCAAATTACCGATGGCATTTTTTGCAGAACTAGAACAAAAAATCTTAAAATTTGTATGGAGACACAAAAGACCCTGAATAGCCAAAGCAGTCTTGAGGGAAAAAAGCAGAGCTGGAGGAATCAGTCTCCCTGACTTCAGATTATACTACAAAGCTACAGTAATCAAGACAGTGTGGTACTGGCACAAAAACAAATATAGATCAATGGAACAAGATAGAAAGCTCAGAGATAAACCCATGCACCTGTGGTCAACTAATCTATGACAAAGGAGACAAGGATATACAATGGAGAGAAAACAGTCTCTTCAATAAGTGGTGCTGGGAAAACTGGACAGCTACATGTAAATGAATGAATTTAGAACACTCCCTAACACCGTACGCAAAAATAAACTCAAAATGGATTAGAGACCTAGATGTAAGACTGGACACTATAAAACTCTTAGAGGAAAACATAGGAAGAACACTCTTTGACATAAATCATAGTAGGATCCTTTTTGATCCACCTCCTAGAGTAATGGAAATAAAAACAAAAAGAAACAAATGGGACCTAATGAAACTTAAAAGCTTTTGCAAAGCAAAGGAAACTACAAACAAGACAAAAAGACAACCCTCAGAATGGGAGAAAATATTTGCAAATGAATCAATGGACAAATTATTAATCTCCAAAATATATAAACAGCTCATGCAGCTCAATGTTAAAAAAACAAACAACCCAATCCAAAAATGGGCCAAAGACCTAAATAGACATTTCTCCAGAGAGGACATACAGATGGCCAAGGAGCACATGAAAAGGTGCTCAACATCACTAATTATTAGGGAAGTGCAAATCATAACTACAATGAGGTATCACTTCACACCAGTTAGAATGGGCATTATCAGAAAATCTGCAAACAATAAATGCTGGAGAGGGTGTGGAGAAAAGAGAACCCTCTTGCACTGTTGGTGGCAATGTAAATTGATACAGCCACTATGGAGAACAGTGTGGAGGTTCCTCAAAAAAGTAAAAATAGAACTACCATATGATCCAGCAATCCCACTACTGGACATATACCCTGCGAAAAGCATAATCCAAATATACACATGCACCCCAATGTTCACTGCAGCACTATTTACAATAGCCAGGTCATGGAAGCAAACTAAATGCCCATCGACAGATGAATGGATAAAGAAGATGTGGTACATATATACAATGGAATATTACTCAACCATAAAAAAAGGAATGCAATTGGGTCATTTGTAGAGACATGGATGAATCTAGAGACTGTCATACAGAGTGAAATAAGGCAGAAAGAGAAAAACAGATATATTAACGAATATATGTGGAACCTAGAAAAATGATACAGATGAACTGGTTTGCAGGGCAGAAATTGAGACACAGATGTAGAGAACAAACGTATGGACACCAAGGTGGTAAGCGGCGGCAGGTGGGGGTGGTGGTGTGATGAATTGGGCGATTGAGATTGACATGTATACACTGATGTGTATAAAATGGATAACTAATAAGAACCTGCTGTGTAAAAAAATAAATAAAACAAAATTTAAAAATAAATAAAAGTGAATATAAGGGCATTTACTCATATGCAGAATCATCAAAATGACATAATTCACATTTTATAACTCATACATGCATATATATTTTATTCTTACCAACATTGCAGAAATGCTCCATAAAACTAATTTAACTTTTTTTTTTCACTTTATATGCATACATTCTACCAATACTCTATCTTCAAGTTACTGATGAGTAAGGAAAGACTGAAGAAAAAGGAACATAGATTGCTCTGACTTTCTAAGTCATTTTCAGCATTAGTGGTTGGCTAATACAGGCAAGTAGCAGGAGTAAGAAAGGATCTGATAAGATTCCCAGGTCATTTGTGTTTCTTGGAATGTAACTGCCTTCTTTGTGAGTTCAATTCTTTCTGAACAAGTTCTGGTTAAGTTGGAAAGTGTGGCCCTTCAAGGACTCTGCTTACCTAGTCATAAGTGTAACATGATAGTACTCACTGTGAGTCTCACTGAATTCTCAAGCTTCATGGGTCTGCCAGAATTCTGTTGTCATGGGGCATTACCACACTATGGAAATGGAAAAGCAAGACTAGGAGGGCACACAGATTGTGCATATCCAATCTGCTCACATACAGGCTCTTCTGTTACATCAGACATAACTTGCAAATCACAAGTTCAATGACAGAATTATTAAGAATTTCAAGATGGTAAAAAAAAAAAAGGTCGGTGGCAATTATTTACTGCATAGAGCAGTAAAGGAACATTATAGGATGCCACGTATCTCGGTACTTCTGCTTATTACTGTGAGCTAAATATTCTCTAGTATAACTCTTAAATTTAACTTTTAGATTGAGACCCAAAATATATTTACAACACAACTCTAAATAATTTTCAGAATATGAACTGTAAAATTTGATAGTCATAATTACATAAATTGGCTTTTCCAAGGATTTCCCACACTTTAACAAAAAGAAAAACCCAAAATTACTGAATATGAAGGTTATGCTGTGAGTTTAGTGCAATGGTATTTGCTAATATCTTTCTACAAGCCCTCTTATAAGCAGAACTAAGGAAAAAATTATTAATCACATTAACTCAACTTGATTGAAACACAGTGGTGTTTAGAATGGAGCGGATCCTTCCACAGTGGTATGGGAGAGATGTTCAACTCCTCCACTGACAGAAGGAGATTAAAGTAGGCATGGCACTGTTATAATATGTAACCTTTTTAAACTATGTGCTAGACATTGAGCTAGGGACCTCATTAAATCATTTTTCTTATTTAATATGCACAACAGTACCATAAATAAATATTACTACTATTTAGCTTCCATTTTGCAGGTTAGGAAACTGAATCTCACAGCGGCTAAATAATTTGCTCAAGAACACATAGTTGGTAAGTGGTAGAGCCAGTATTGGAACCAGGACAGTTTAACTTCTAGTTAACTAAAACAGTACATTTGGAAGAGATGAAATTAACAGTGTAGATAATTTCAAACTCAAAAACAATTAAGAAGAATGAAGTCAGAAGAAAGAACTAATCAAGAATGAAAATATGAAATAAAAAAATCTGTGGAACTAAGAATGAATAAAGCTTTGTTTAATCCTAAATAATGCCAGAGGTAAAATTATTGTTTGATTTTTCTAGAGTTTCCAGAGTGCTTTTATAAAGATGAGTCATTCACCTTTTAGTCGTTGAAATTAAACAAAGCAGGGTAATCTTGGGTTCAGGAAGATGAACAAAATGATAATAGGAAAAGGCATAAAAATGAAATATTAATTTCAGTTAAGAAAACACATCTCACACCTTTATTGCAAAACACATGTACTTTCAGTTTTACCACTATCATATTGTACACATAGAGGACATGCATTTAAAAATGTGCCATGGACTTCCCTGGTGGTGCGGTGGTTAAGAATCCCCCTGCCAATGCAGGGGACACGGGTTCGAGCCCTGGCCCCGGAAGATCCCACATGCTGTAGAGCAACTAAGCCCGTGCGCCACAACTACTGAGCCTGTGCTCTACAGCCCGTGAGCCACAACTACTGAAGCCCGTGCACAAGAGAACAAGAGAAGCCACCACTTGTTCATCCCCAACAAGAGAAGCCACCACAATAAGAAGCCCGCGCACTACAATGAAGAGTAGCCCCCCCGGGCTTCCCTGGTGGCGCAGTGGTTGACAGTCCGCCTGCCGATGCAGGGGACACGGGTTCGTGCCCCGGTCCGGGAGGATCCCACATACCGCGGAGCGGCTAGGCCCGTGAGCCATGGCCACTGAGCCTGCGCGTCCAGAGCCTGTGCTCCGCAACGGGAGAGGCCACAACAGTGAGAGGCCCACGTACCGCAAAAAAAAAAAAAAAAGTGTAGCCCCCCACTCGCTGCAACTAGAGAAACCCTGAGTGCAGCAACAAAGACCTAACGCAGCCATAAATAAATTTAATTAATTAATTAATTAAAATAACAATGTGCCATGATAGTTGATGTTAAACAGAGGCAGAAGTCATGGGGCTGATGTCAGTCTTTACAGTTTACCCTTTTTTTCTGCCTAACCACAAGTGAAATCCTTAACTAGAGTTATTAGGAGAGGAAGTCATTAATGTAGTAATAACAAGTTGTTCGCCTAATGCTCTGTTCACTAAGTGGGCAGTTTATACCATAAGTGCCTTAATTGAAGGATTTAGCACAAAATTTTCATCATTTCTTTATAACAAGTCATTGTATTTACTAGGCTTTGTTAGACTGAGTTTCATCTCAAAAATGAAGTTAAAGCTTGTATTACTTTTTAAATTTAATTTTTATTTTATATTGGAGTATAGTTGATTTACACAGTTGTGTTAGTTTCAGGTGTACAGCAGATTGATTCAGTTATACATATACATGTATCCATTCTTTTTCAGAATATTTTCTCATATAGGTTATTACAGAATATTGAGTAGAGTTCCCTGTGCTATACAGTAGGTCTTCGTTAATTATCTATTTTATATATACTAGTGTATATATGTTAATCCCAAACTCCTAATTTATCCCTCCCCCCCACCTTTTCCCTTTGGTAACCATTGTTTTTGAAGTCTGTGACTCTTGTTTCTATTTTGTAAATAAGTTCATTTGTGTCAATTTTTAAGATTCCATATGTAAGTGATGTGATATGTGTCTTTCTCTGTCTGGCTTGCTTCATTTAGTATGGTAATCTCTAGGTCCATCCATGTTGCTGCAAATGTCATTATTTCATTCTTTTTTATTGCTGAGTAATATTCCATTGTATATATGTGCCACAACTTCTTTATCGTTTCCTCTGTTGAAGGACACTTAGGTTGCTTCCATGTCTTGGCTATTGTAAACAGTGCTGCAGTGAATACTGGGGTACATGTATCTTTCCAAATTATGGGTTTTTGAAATACGGGTTCTGAATATATGCCCAGGAGTGGGATTGCTGGATCATATGGTAGTTCTATTTTTAATTTTTAAGGAACTTCATACTGTTCTTTATAGTGGTTGTATCAGCTTACATTCCCACCAACAGTGTAGAAGATTCCCTTTTCTCCACATCCTCTCCAGCATTTATTGTTTGTAGACTTTTTGATGATGTCCATTCTAACTGGTGTGAGGTGATACCTCATTGTAGGTTTGATTTGCATTTCTCTAATAATTAGCAATATTGAGTCTCTTTTCATGTTCTTTTTGGCCATCTGTATGTCTTCTTTGGAGAAATGTCTATTTAAATCTTCTGCCCATTTTTGATTGGGTTGTTTGTTTTTTTTGATATTGAGCTGCATGAGCTGTTTGTATATTTTGGAGATCAGTCCTCTGTCAGTTACATCATTTGCAAATATTTTCTCCCTTTCTGTGGGTTGTCTTTTCATTTTGTTTATGGTTTCCTTTGCTGTGCAAAGCTTTTAAGTTTCAGTAGGTCCCATTTGTTTATTTTTGTTTTATTTTCATTACTCTAGGAGGTGGATCCAAAAAGATCTTGCTGCAGTTTATGTCAGAGAGTGTTCTATCTGTGTTTTCCTCTAAGAGTTTTATAGTATCCAGTCTTACATTTAAGTCTTTAATCCATTTTGAGTTTATTTTTTGTGTATGGTGTTAGAGAGTGTTTTAGTTTCATTCTTTTACATGTAGCAGTCCACTTTTCCCAGCACCACTTATTGATGAGACTGTGTTTTCTCGATTGTGTATTCTTGCTTTCTTTGTCATAGATTAATTGACCATAGGTGCATGGGTTTATTTCTGGGCTTTCTGTCCTGTTCCATTGATCTATATCTTTGTCTTTGTGCCAGTACCATAGTATTTTGATGACTGTAGCTTTGTAGTATAGTCTGAAGTCAGGGAGCCTGATTTCTTCAGTTCCGTTTTTCTTTCTTAGGATTGCTTTGGCTATTTGGGGTCTTTTGTGTTTCCATACAAACTTAAACATTTTTTGTTCTAGTTCTGTGAAAAATGCCATTGGTAATTTGATAGGGATTGCATTGAATCTGTAGATTGCTTTGGGTAGTATAGTCATTTTGACAGTATTGATGCTTCTAATCCAAGAGCGTGGTATGTCTTTCCATCTGTGTCATCTTCAATTTCTTTCATCAGCATCTTATAGTTTTCAGAGTACAGGTTTTTTGCCTCCTTAGGTAGGTTTATTCCTAAGTATTTTATTCTTTTTGATTTGAAGTAAATGGGATTGTTTCCGTAATTTCTCTTTCTGATCTTTCATTGTTAGTGTACAGAAATGTTAGAGATTTCTGTGTATTAATTTTGTGTCCTGCTACTTTACCAAATTCATTGATGAGCTCTAGTAGTTTTCTGGTTAAAGCTTGTATTATTGACTACATTAGGGCCTGGAGTTGGAAAGTGGCTGCTGACAAGGAAGGAAGGTAAGTTTTTATCTCAGGGTCACCTGTTTCAATTTTGCCAAGATTGTGGAGAATGAAAACACAGACAGAGACTTGAGATAACAAAACAAAGAAAGGTGGCAAGGAAAAGAACAGAGTAGGGACATAAGAGATAAACTTACTGAGGATGGAAATAGTTTGAAGATGATGAAAAAGTAGGAAAATTCTGAAAAAAAATTATAATATGAAGACCCTAAATTGTTTAAAGATATTTAAAAGTCAATAGGTAAAAAATATTTATATTTTCTATAGAGATAAATAATATCTTTAATTTTTTAATGTATTCTCTTCCTCTCTATATATAAAGAAAGAGAAAGTGAAGCTAAAGATAACATTCATATTATAAATTGGATATAAATTGGTTGGTCAAAATAAAAACTGCACTGAAATTACACAAGTAAGGAGGAATTTAGACTGTTACACTGGAGAGAAACTAAAATCAACTCTGCAGAAACGAAAGATATTTTTTAAGCCCTGAGGTGAGCTAGTGGAATAACACTGGAAGATGTAAGAGAAGAGATTGATCAGTGGGATGTGTTGAGCATACTGAGTTACTCCTGAGTTTGCAAATGTTTTCTCTGTGATTAGGCAATCTGTGCTTGCTAATTAGTGCCCAATGAAGAAAATAGGTACCTACCATACTGGGAGATTAGGACATTGTCTTCTTTGATGTGTCCATGATAGAGATGGTTCCCAACTCTTGAGAAAGATATTTCCTGGTTTGTAAAACTGGCAAGAGGCTAGTAGAAGATTTACACAAATTTCAAAGGGTCAGAAAGAAAATTTACAGTTGCATTTTTCTAAAATAAATTTTCTAATAAAGGGAGGTCAGGGACCTAGAATCAGGAAGAAACCTGTCTATAGTTTAGTCAAACTGTGGGTAATGGTAAGGCCATCTTGGTCAGGTTCTCGTAAACCATCAATTGGAAATATATTGGGCTGGCCAAAAAGTTCCTTCGGGTTTCTATAACATTGTACAGAAAACCCGAATGAACTTTTTGGCCAACCCAACCCAATATAAACAGTAGCTTTTTCAGGAAAGCAACTTATGTTCTGGATTTCCAATTCATTTTTTACCCCTCATCCAGCAAATATATACTGCAAAACTCTTAAGTTTTAACAATAACTGAACCAAGGACTCCAGATATAAAGATGTTGAATAAGACAATACCTCTGGTCAGAAGGTTCTCATAGGCTAATGGAGGTAGAAAAAAAGTCTTAAAGAGTGTTATGTCTACAACACTGTGGAACACAGAGGGTAGAGCACAGCCCCATCTGGGCGGTTTGAGAAAGATAAGGTTCACAGAGGAAGGAAATCCAGTCCTAAAGGATGACTTAGCAAGATGATGGGGCAATGAGGCATGGAGAACAGTGTACAGGAAATGATAGAGGAGTGAGAAAGCAGCATGTCAGTTCATGGAAAAGCAAATGGCTTTCAGTGGATAGAATTTAGGGAAAACATGAGGCAATGGTGGAGGATGAGAATGTTCTCTGCTCTAGTAAGAATTTGGCCTTCAGCTGATAGGTATCAGGGAGACTGTGATGCTCATATTTGCATTTTAAAAATACACCCTTGTGTTCAGGGTGGGTGATTGGCTGCAGGGGAAATGGGA
The DNA here is from genome assembly GCF_003676395.1 of Aethalodelphis obliquidens. Classification (NCBI taxonomy): domain Eukaryota; kingdom Metazoa; phylum Chordata; class Mammalia; order Artiodactyla; family Delphinidae; genus Aethalodelphis; species Aethalodelphis obliquidens. The sequence continues at coordinate 64,214,035 of NW_020837949.1, read as the reverse complement.
CACAGCAGGAGGCCAGAGGAAAGTGTGAAATGGTGTGGAAGAGAACATGGGGTGAGGCAATACTTAGTGCGTTGAATAAATCAGACTCACCACCTGGATGTGATTGGAGAGGGAGTGCAGGCATTAAAAATGATTTGGAAACTTCCCATTTAAGTTGAAGAGATGTGTAGCTTCTCTTCAAGATAGGGAATGAAGAAAGAGTTATAAGATTCAATTCATGAGTCTTTTACTTCAGTAAGCTGAGAGTGATTCTGGACTTACATGTCTTACAGTTGTTTTAAAGTTCAGATAAGGTGGTTATATGAAAATGTTTTCTAGGAGATCTAGGCAAATATGAACCTCCATTCTTTTCCCATCTCAATTGTTTATTGAATTTATATTGGTTATCAATATATAAGTAAGTATATGAATAATGACTTTCACTATCAAAAGTCAATATGAATTTTTAAGACAATTTCTGAAGAATACAAAAGACATTGTCAACTTAATAATAATTCTTAGGGTTACTGTAGAGTTTGTACAGGTCTGGCAAGAGGAATCTGATCCCAAGGTTAGAATACTAGAGACTTTCTAAATAGTATGCTTTTTTTAAAAAAATCTTGACTCTTTATCTGGTTTCTCTCTACTTTGATTTCTCCTTTCTGCTTACCCTCCTCTCAATTTCATTACACTGATGAGTTTTGATTTTGCAATGGCTTCTGGAGGTACATTGCATATAGTGCTACTGAGACTGTTAAAAAGTTAACCATAGTATAACTGAATCACCTTGCTGTACAGCTGAAACTAACACAACATTGTTAATCAACTATACTCCAATATAAAATAAATTTTTTTTTAAAAGTCAACCATAGCAGTCTCCACATTTCTATGATTTAAAAAAATCAGGATGATGCCAGGGACATTTATGGAGTAGGACTAAAGGTACATATACCTTACGTTAAAATACAGTTCATTATATTTTTAATGTATCAATATTCTTAACTCAAACTATAAAAACCTTCATAAACCAAGGTTTATCTTTTATATTACATTTAAGCTTCACCACAATGAATGCAATAAACTTTCAGTATATACTTTTACCAAGAAAAGAAAATGTCTATCCTCTGACCCCAGTTCTCATTTTGTTTTACTTCTCTGGAAATCTTCACGAATTGTTGGTGTAATTACTTCAAGCTGATGTTTAATTCTCTTATCCTATAGTAGGAAACGCAAAAGAATGAGAGGAGATATTTTAGAAGAGTTCATGAGAGTTTGGTGGTATCCCTAAAAATAGATTCAAAAAGGGGAAATTTGGGAGTTAAAGTGCCAAAATACATGTTTAAGTTGATTAAAATGATAAATTATTAAAAACATTCTTAAGATTATATTTATGGAGAAAAATGTTGAATGGGTGTCACCAACTTAAATATTTAAATGTTTTTGAGTTCATAAAAATAAATAAACCCAAGCATTTTCATTTTATTTCTCAACCTCTTGTTAAAGTGTTTCACAAACAAGTTTGAATAAGATATGCTTCAGTTAAGGCTTCAAAGTAAGATGTAAATTGTAATATGTGGACAGTGATTCATTCATTTACTTCTGTGTTATATATTTCATGTAAAATATGCATTTTTTTAAGATTTGGTTAAAATGCCTAGAGCCTGATGTGGGGTCAGGGGTGAGCATGTTACGTAAAAGCAAAGCAGTCCTTCGAAACTTTTCATGTTGGAAATGCGTGCCAAAAAATATAGTATATTTAATACACAAAGTCAAGCATGAGAAGGATTCTAAGTGTTGGCATCACATTCAGAATAGCAAGAAATTAACCTCAGAAAGATTAAAGAAAAAAATCTGCTGGTTCCTTGACTTCTTTGCAGACAAAGGCTCATCCATTCTTATCTCCTTTGGCATCTCAAGTTCTCCCTACCACCATAACAGTTAAAAAGGTAGACTGGAGAGTTGGTTAGAACTCAGTACAAATCTCTGCTTCTTTAGTCAAACTTCTGCTAATTTGAGACAGTAAAATTAAACTTATTGAGCTTGAATTTCCTTTAAAGTGAAAAATACATATTAATATCCATGTCAGAAATATGCTGTGAAAGATATAAGCTTTCAGTTATAAAATAAATAAGTCATGAAGATGTAATGTATAGCATGGTGACTATAGTTAATAATACTATATTGCATATTTAAAAGTTGATAAGAGAATACATCTTAAAAATCTTCATCACAAGGAAAAATGGTAACTATGTACAGGGACAAATGTTAATTAGACTTATTGTGGTGATCATTTACAAATATTGAATCATTATGTCGTACACCTAAAACTAATGTTATATGTCAATTATACCTCAAAAAAAAGAAGGCTGTTGGCACAATTAGCTGAGATGATGTATATAATATTCATAGCATGGTGCCTGACCAAAGATGAGCAATCAGTAACTATTCATTAAATGAATGTTTTCACCCAGGTATAAAGAGAAGTATAAAGGGAAGTCCCACAGAGAAGTGAATGATGTTAGGTAGGAAATCCAGATGAATTCATTTTATATAGCTGCGCTTTCAAGAGGCAATTCAGTTCTAATCAAACCACAAGAGAATAAAGGCAAAAAAATCTTAGAGCAATGCTTTTCAAATTTTACCTGTATACAGATCACCCAGGGATCTTTTTAAAATACAAGTTATGATTTATGGGTGGGATCTGAGAGACTGTATTTCTAGCAAACTCCAGATGATGCATGTGCTGCCTGTCCACTGAATACACTTTAGCAAAGTCCTAGACCACTTGAATGCATGGTATTTTAAGAAATACTGTACTTAAATCCATATTTGTCTAGTCCAACATTCTGTTTCCAAGAACGACAGCTTAAACTTAATTCATTTATTCACATAGTAGATTATCTAGTGTCTACTAGGTGCCAGGCAGTGTTTTAGGTTCTAAGTATAAAATAATGAACAAGACAGATAAGAAACATGCCCTTATTGAGCTTGTACTCTAGTAGTAGGATCAGATAATAAACATGTAAACAATTAATTAAAATAGTTTCTAGTGGTGGTTAAAACTATCACGAAAATAAAATGAATTTACTGTGAGATTGTGTATGGTCAGTTAAGGCTCCTCTAGCAAGGAGACAATTGAACTGAAACCTGAATGTTGAGAAGCAGTCTGCTGTGTGAAGATATGAAAGTTTCATGAAAAAGGAAGAGAGAATGCAAAGGCAACAGTGAGATTGGTCTGTAGGAGGAAAGGAAAAAAAGTCACTGTGTCTAGGGCATAATGCCATTATTTAGATGCAAGACCGTGATGGGCAATCAGGAGCGATTAGAGGGGCAAACAGGGGCAAGGTCACACCTGACCAAGTTGTGGGACCGTGGTGGGGGGGATGTGTGTAGAGGGGGGGACTGCCAGGGAGGAAAGTGAAGTAAATGCTGAAACCTTGGAGGTTGGATCCAAAGTGGTTCTTAACAGCTCCACAGAGGGTTAAGGTAGACTCTAGAAGGAATTAACTTACAGGAAAGTACACCTGATTAAGCAGAAAAAGGTAAGTGAAAAAGATCTAACATAAGGTGTGAGACACAGGTTGGGGGAAAAAAAAAAGACTAACTCAAAAAGCAAGAAAGGTTAAAATTGTACATCCCTTAGGTTTACACTACAAGAAACAGGAATGTATTATTTATGTCATGCAAATTAATGTAATTGCACACAGGTAGCACACTCTCCTCTAATGTTGCAGGATGAGTTAAATTTTTCTGAATAGAAATGATTAAGTAACTATTATAGAAAACAGAAAACTATAATTCCTGGTTGACTATATGCCCCAAACTTGCCTTACTTTTCACAGAATATTGGAAATGAAAGTGAACGAGAGTAGATAGAACAATAAAAGATAGCAACAAAGGAAATAAGACATATGCAAGCCCCTCTTTGCACTAAGAAAAAAGTCTAGTACACACAAGAGTCATTATGTAAATTGTAGAATATTACATGTTTTGGAGTATAATGATTTTTATATTGTATCTACCATACAATCTATATCATACCATTTATTGGGATGTAAGCCAAACTCTAAAGCCAGTAAAAGCAGAATTAAAGGAGATCTTCTTACAGATCAGAGTAACTAAAGAAGAATGAATAATATAATGATGACCCAACAGTCATTTTAGTGAGTCTTACTTACTAGTGAGCAAGCCTAACAATTTAAAGGCTTGCAAAATAGTGGCTACTAACACGCATTCCAATTGACTTCTGATTTTGCCTAATGATTTAAGGCCCTACAAACTAGTAGCGATTAATGTTAGAGCATTTCCAATTGACTTCTGATTTTCTGTCTTTGTTTTTCAAATACATGAATAAAGGACTGTCCATTCAAAAGATGCTCCTAACCCTCCATCAGTGACAAACAGCTTTGAGTTGTTGGCTTATAGCAATGAAGAAGGGCATGATTCGTCACCCTTTCTCATCTGAATGCCTAATGCCTCAAGTCACACATTTCTGACACACCCGTTCTGAATTATGGATATATTCTGTGGCAAAACAGCAGATTAATTTTGCCTGTTTGTATATTGTTTTACTCTGTTCCATTGACCTCATTAGCACCTGTACTTAACAGCTAAGCCACAGAGTTCAGACGTTTTCATACTGTATTGTGGTCATTTATTTGTAATTCTTCTAGTTTTCTTTGGCATTTATTAACAGCAACAATATTTTCTTCCTCACTGACCTTTTGTATATATCCTTTCATTTACTCAAACGCTAGATGAGTGCCGGTCTCTAGATCTCTGTGAGTAACAGAAAGAGTGGACTGAGATGAAGCTAGAAAAGAAAACAAGAGCCACATCATTTGAGGTCTCATAAACTTTTGAGAAATCTGGCCTTCATCTTAAGAGCAGTAGGAAAGTACTGAAGAGTTTTAAGCACTGGAGTGACACAGTCTTACTTCTGCCATTAGCTTACCTTGTTGTTTTTTGCCCCTTTCCCAATGGGATCACTGTAGCCAGTGGTTTTATACTACCATCCTATTATTTATGTTTCCTGGCTATTTCCAACTAACGGACTAGTTTTTTTTGTTTTTGTTTTTTTGTTTTTTTGTGGTACACGGGTCTCTCACTGTTGTGGCCTCTCCCATTGTGGAGCACAGGCTCCGGACGCCCAGGCTCAGCGGCCATGGCTCACGGGCACAGCTGCTCCATGGCATGTGGGATCTTCCCGGACCGGGGCACGAACCCGTGTCCCCTGCATCGGCAGGCGGACTCTCAACCACTGCACCACCAGGGAAGCCCCGGACTAGTTTTTTAATGAAAGAAAAAGGTTGCCAACTGTACAAAAATAAATTCTCTGGGAGACACAAGAGAGTTTGCAAATAAGAGAATATGAGTTGGTTCAGGAAAACCAATGGTACATGCTATGGATGGACTCATTATTTGTGAATGATGGCTCATCTGCAATAATGAAATAAAGGGGGATGGACATATTTCTTTGATGCTCTTTATTGCAAAGATTAATAATATAAGTATAAAAATCACTTCCTGGGCAGGTATCACAGCATAAAAAACTTGTAACAATGTGCTTGATCTACACACCCAAACACTGATAATAAAGAAGCCTCATTTAGGAATCAATTGATCGATCTATCTGTCTTATCTATGTGTCTATCTATTCATTCCTGGTAATTTTTTAACATTTGGCTATAGTATGCCGTGACTCTTTTGGTTTTGCTTTTAACCAAGAACAAGAGGGAAGTAACCTAGTTTATGTTGGTGCCCACCTGGTTTCAGTTGCTCATTTTACATTATTTAAAAATGATAGACTATTGGTGATGATGTCTTTCCCAGGAGAAGAAGTTGACAGACAGCTGTGCAGAGACGCCATCTTCCCCATCCCTGTTGCCTGCGATGCCCCGTGCCCCAAGGACTGTGTGCTCAGCACGTGGTCTGCATGGTCGTCCTGCTCCCACACCTGCTCGGGGAAAACCACAGAAGGGAAACAGATACGAGCACGGTCCATCCTGGCCTATGCAGGAGAGGAAGGTAAGGTCACCAGGTTCAGAAGGGACTTAGGTTTCTTCCAGAAGTTGGTGTGCATTTTCTTTGTGTAGCCTGGATACGATGGATGTTCTACAAAAATCAACTTCCAGAAATCCAGCAATCCAAGGAGATTTAATATCTGTTGACATATTGGGCAGCTTGCTCCTGTTCCCCCAAATTAACCTTCAAGATAGATCTTTAATAAAAAAAGACTTTGGAAAGTGAACTCACTTTGCCTTTTCTCCCTCCTAATAATTCAAGTTCTTTCTACTTCAAAGTGTTAAACCTGTGAAAAAAATTTGAAAATGACTCTCCACATTGCAAATGTCAGGTTTCATTGTTTTTTCTCTATTTCAGTAGTCAGTTTTCCCCATGAAATCGTATTCTACCTTCTCATAAATAGTAAGCTTTATTTTAAATAATCACCAGCATGACTGTTGCTTGACTAAAAATTACATGGATTTTCTAGCATTCAGGTTCCTGAGCATAGGCTCTGAGATCCAGAATGTAGACTGTGTTCATTTTTAAAATACTTTGCTCCTAAATCATTTCACCCTATTGGGTGAATAAAGCACAGGTTTTTCATATATTCATAGTTCAGTTGTTCAAGCTTTATTGTCGAGTAATACAAGGCTCTTGGTAATTGTCTTTCAAGCTTGTATCCAGATGCTAATTTGGCCTCTGTGTGACTGGGTGATATAATGTCATATTTAATCTTGTCATTCTGGAAAATAACACAGGAGTAAGGAAAACGTAGAAATAAGTCAAGTTCTGTCACATTAAGGCATGTTCTGTCTCAAGAATATAGGCGTACGTTATTTAAATGTTATCAGGCTGAATGACACTTCTCCATTCACATTTAACACTAGTAAATAATGATTTCTATTTGTAGTAAGCACATGTTTCTTTATGTATACCTCCAAGTAATCAATTTTGGAGGAGTTTTCATATTGCCTATTTCATTTTTCTGTTTATGAAGCATTTTAGTGATAGAAATCTGCTAGTATTCTTACTTAATCAAACTTGCTATCTGTGTATGTGATTCTATGCAAAAATACAACTACCTTGGACTTAAGACATAGGAGAAAATTTAACATATTTAAAATAGTCAACCTATGAGAAAATTTAGAATTTTCTTTAAAGTGTCCAAAAACTTTTTCTTGTCACCTCAATATAATTTTAATCATTTGCTACCAAGAGAAAAATGTATCTGTGGAACCTAATAGAAAAATAGAACCTTTTAGAGACAAAATTATATTCCTTATGTTGTCAAACAATAACTCTAACCTTGTATAGATTATATTCAGACTTCACACTCTATCAGCTCAGATCATGTCTTGGGCTTCATTAAAATTAGATCTGTGGTCACCCTGCTTCCTATAAATCCATTATACTCTGCAGACACTTGCTGTGTGACTAGTAATAAGTGACTTTTCGCCCTATGAGTCACATGGCTGAGATTTTGCCATGTTTGCAGAACTCACCAGATCATTATTTCTATAGACATGATGCTTCACACTGAAAGGTCATAGAATGCTTTAAAGGCAAAAATTTATGATTGTTGTTTGGTATGTATCATCCACTTAGTTTGAAAGTGTGGGACTTCGATAATTTTTAATGAAGGCTAATAGCTGCATCATAAGCAGCCCGTGCTGGAAAATTACAGATGTGTATATAGTTAATCATAAAGGCATGAATTCAAAACATACTTTTAAATGGAAACTGTAGAGGAAACTCTGGCAATGAGGAATCTGCTGCTATTTGTCTCTGTTAATAACAGCTACAAAAACTGGTATAATTATGTGAAATATTTAATGAAGAATTTATCTTTCAAAAACGATATAATACCTATTATTTGCTGGACACTGAAACACATTTTCTTTTCTTCAAACTAAGCCTTTTTTAATTCTGAGCTATTTTCTAAATGATTTAGGAACTGCATTTGCAGGAAGTTTTAAAATATGTTTCCCTGCCAATTAGCTAACCCTTTATAATTCTACACAAAAGCAGGTATTTCTATTATTCCCCAAGAATTAGTATTTTGTACATGTCATAAATGTTCTTAATTATCTGTGGATTATCTGTGGATCAGAAAAATTAATGTGATAACCTTAAGGGAAAAGATCACCTTAATAAAATTATATATTGAGTAAACGTAAGACATGAAATTATACAACTTTCTCATGAAATAACTTACAGGAAAAATGTATTTATCTGGATTTACAAAATAAATGCTGCAACCTATACATTTGTACTTTTATTTATCTCAGTAATATAACGTCTTTGTATTAATAAGGAAACATTAAGTTGTACTGCAGTAACAGCCCATAAGTTCAGTAACTTTAAAAAAAAACAATTATTTTTCCCTCTTGGGAATTTTGCTGCAGTGACAGGTGACTCTCCAAGGCAGTCTGTCCTACATGAAATGTCTCAGCATTGCACCTGCATATGAAGGCCTACCTCACAATCCTCATGCTGGAGGAAGAAGTTAGCTGGGGAGTCTATCTGCTGATTTAAAAGCATCAGCAATTAAATTCTTTCATCCAGAAGTGATTTGTGTCATTTCCACTGACATTTCACTATCAAAGCAAATCATATAATCATGACTTGAAGTTGAACCTAATTTTAAGCGGGGCAGGGGAAATATAGTCCTACTGTGTGCTAGAAAGAGAGGAGTGCTGGCTACTGGTCTTACCCCTGGTTTACCTGTCTTTTTTTTTGTATGTCTGTATGCATGTGTGTGTCTACCTCTATGTCTATATGTATATCTATTTCCATATATATGTGTGTGTGTGTGTGAGTGAGATAGAGGATTATTCCATGTGGCCCCAGTGCAGTAGATAAGCTCTCCACTGTTAAAATGTTATGACTTATTATTTCTTTGTTCCTATTAAAAGAATGATAGAATAGTAGAATAGCACTTCCTTTTCCTCATGTTATACTTTCTTTTTGCTTTCCTTCCCTTCCTTTCTAGGCTCTGTATCTCTCTTCCTGAACAATTGTATATGCAAAATCATTAAGTGGAACCAAGCAGTTGAGCATCTGTGCCAGCAGGTGGGGGGTCTGCAGTGGTCCAGGGTGGGTTGTCAGAGCCCAGGCTGAGTGAGATGAGCATCCCCAGTAGGAAAAGGATGGCCTGGCATGAAGTGTCAGAGACACTGAGAAGTCTAAAGGGGTCGGGGTGGGGAGGACCATGGATTATATAAGAGGGTGAAAGCAGCTACCCAAGACAGGATGCCAGAGCACGAGCAGGGTGAAGAGAGAATCCCAGCGTTGAAGCGGCCAGCCCAGTGTGGGGTGTTGGAGCCAAGCAGGGATGAGGAGGGTTTCAGTAATGTGGGGTGGCCGAATGCAGGGTGTCAGAATATGGGCACAGTGATGAAGATATCCTATGGGTACAGCAATGAAGATGGCAGTGAGAGATTGGAATAATCTGGGGTGGGGCAGTGACCAAATAGGTACATGTATTAAACATAATAGGAGTTGGGTTTCTTATTGCTAGAGAAGGGAGTTATAAGTATGTTAAGAAAGAGAACTAGGGCTCCCCTGGTGGTGCAGTGGTTGAGAGTCCGCCTGCCGATGCAGGGGTCATGGGTTCGTGCCCCGGTCTGGGAAGATCCCACATGCCGCGGAGCGGCTGGGCCCGTGATCCATGGCCGCTGAGCCTGCGCGTGTCCGGAGCCTGTGCTCCGCAACGGGAGAGGCCACAGCAGTGAGAGGCCCGCGTACCCAAAAAAAAAAAAGAAAACTAGGATAAACCCTATTGTATTATATTGGAACTTGAAGTTATCAGTGTGAATTCATGGTGTCCAATTTATAAATCTAGGCATAGAAATAAAATACAAACATAAGTATGATATATATTCATATTATGGATGTATACATGTATTAGCTCTGTCCACTGAAATGACATGAGAGCAGCAGGACCACAATAGAATATGTGCATTCAGCACTCAGATCTTGGTGTGTAATGCCGTTCTCCAATGAAAGGAACCAGGGCTTTTTGGAGAAATAGCTGATTCTAAGGCTGAGATAGGAAAAGTACAAGATGTGCCTGGAGGATCTTGTGCCAGAAAGGAAGGAAGAGGAGAATATGTCAAAAGGTCACAGAAGCTAGCTTGAAGGGTCTCCCACTGGCCACATACAGGAACAATGTGAATGCCAAAATAATGGTAACAGCTGGTTATAACTCTTTAAATAAGAGAGGAAACCATGAAACCATATTTGATATAAATAAATGTATTAATTGAAAGTCTGATGAAGAACATTATATTTACAATCTTAAGTATCCTCCTAAATGAAGAAGTTTGACAGACACCACCTTAATCCAGTGATCAAAGTTTACATCGTCAGTAATGGGGAACATGCAAAGCCTGTGTTCCTGGTGTGGTGCAATGAGAACATGACATCACATCTGTAACATCTCTGTCACAGATACATATTGTAGAATCTAATCATGAGGAAAGATCTGACAAACCCTAGCTGAAAGACATTGTACAAAATAACTGGCCCTTAAACTTCAGAAGTGTCTAAATTATGAAAATTAAGGAAAGACTGAGGAAGATCAAAGGAGACTAACAAGTCGTAACATCTAAATGCAACACTTGATTCTGAACTAGGTCCTTTTGCTATAAAGAATATTTTGGGATAGTTGGCAAGCTTGAATGGGTCTGAGGATTAGATGGAAATAATGTATCAGTGTTAATTTCCTGATCTTAAATATTGAATGTGCTTATGTGTAGGAAAATGCCCTTGACTGCAGGAAATACACATTGAAGTTTTTAGGGTAATAGGGTATCATTTCAATAACTTCTTCCAAGTGATCCAAGGGAAGAACTATTGATAATACTTTTAATTTTCCTATAGTATTGAGGTTGGTTCAAAGTTAAACAAAAAATAATAGAATGAAAACAATTTGAATACAATTGCTTTTCATAGCATCTTGAGTAACTTTATGTAACCTATTATTTTGTGTACCGGCAGTACACAAAAATGTCATAAAATGCCTCTTATTGAAATATTGTCATTTGGAAACCAAATCACAAATGATAGCAACTGGAGATAGATAATATACTGGAGAAAGTAAAAATATTTCTTTTCAACTTAAAAAATAAAATTGTGTGTGTATGTGTTTGTATCTTACTTCCAAAGCGTTGACTTTTAGTTAAATAAGATTAGTAATTTGCTTTTTGATTTGTTTGATACTTTGAGGTAAAAATCTTCCCTGTATTTTGTAAAACTACAGGATGGATTCCAAGAGCTACTTCAGAATTATTTCAGGAGTTCTAAAAGGATGCCGTCTTTTAACATTTAAGTCTGGCATGTTTTTAATATAAATAGTAGTAAGTTGAATTTTAATGAAAAATTTTAAACTGATGTTAGGTTTATGGCCTTCTCCATTTTTTAACTTGTGTTACAGATTCTTAACACACTTGGTTTAAAAAGGAAAAATGATTTTCAAAATGTTTCCCACTGAGTATAGCAGTAACTTCTGTTAGTTCTCATTATAGATTCAATTACCCTTACAAAGCAAGAAATGAGAGAATATTTATTTTTGTAAAGTTCAGAATGAACTGATATTATAACTTCAGCAAAATGTTAGTGTGTCTTTACACCTGCTTTGTACATGCAGAGAATGGAGACAATTGAATAAAATTAGACCAAAATTTTTCTCAAATAATTAGTATCTTCAAAAATTATATTTTGCAGTATAAAACATTGGGGAGAGGAATATTTCTATTTTATCTTGCTTAGTTTTTATAGTTAAATGATATTAATTCTAAGAATCAGGGAGTATTTATATTTCCTAGAGGAATTTGAAGAACCCAGGATCTATTTTATGTGTCTATACACACATAACTCTGACTTCTAAGCAAATACTGCCACTTCCTCATCTTCCTACTACTGACTTTGAAAAAGGAGTTCTGCTTCAGTCTGTTCCTACAGGACCACCAGGCAGGATTTATGCAGACTCCACCCTGGGACGTCTTCTACCTTTTACTACAAGGGGAAACAAGTGGAAGGGGTAGGGGCTGCAGCAGAGTCTCTTGAGGTTCTCTATGGCTAACACTCTTCCAATTACATTCCCTGAAATCATGCCATTGCCAATGTTCTTTTCATCCACAGTGTTCTGCTATCAATGTAATTAGGGCTGCAGTAGCAGGCAAAGTTACAAGTATCTTAAAACTGTAATTCATTGTACACTGTAACTGCCTCTTCTTAGCCTGAGCCCCGTCCACTTCCTTATTGCCAGTTACTTCCCTGTGTGGACTGTCTACTCCAATCGACTGCATCAGTGTTACTAATTCCCAGGGTCATGCCTGCCTGAGTACCTTTGCTTTTATTTATTTTTTCTTCTGCTTAAATAAAATCCTCCCTTCCTTCTCTCCCTGCCCAGAACTCTGCTTATTAAACTACTACTCCTTCAAAACTCATATCAATGCCTTATCTCAATAACCTGAGTCATTTTTACTACCCCCAAACTAATGTAATCTTACACTTTTGAATCCCAATTATACAAAATACCTCTTTTAACATAATTATTATATTCTACCTAGAATTATACTCATTTTTTTGCTCAACTTATCCCCCTATTACGCAAGAATTATTTCCAGCCCCTCTAGTTATCCCTTGAAGCGCAGGTAACCATTGCATATTGCAGTCAGTACATAGGTTTCTAATTAATGTTTTGAAAAGGTTATTTTTTTTTTCAATTGGCCGTCTAAATTGTAAGGACTTCAATGCCAGACCCAGTAACACCATAGTTCTGTTAAATGTTTCCTAATCAAGCTTTTAATGATCTTGATGTGGGGAGGAAAAGTCACTTTTTAATTCCTAAGAGAGAAGTTTCACATAATAGTTGGTATTTTTCTATGGACATGAAAGTTTATTTATATAGCAGGATTTCATCAAAGTATTATAAAGTCTTTCTTTTTACTGGAATGATAGAAAATCTAAATAGTCACATTAGTATGAAGCGTATGTTTTTATGTATAAGGATTTTTTAAAAAATATGCTTATCACTAATTTTGTCACAGGTGACATTTTATAATCTCCCCAGTACTACAGAAATGGGAATATTCCCAGATGTCTGGAATTAGATCTTCCTATAAATAATAAGTAAATTCAGTATTGTATCTATCAATTTTTCAACCATAAAATGATTCCCCAAACAACACGACCGTGCTGCAGTGACTGATTACTCCAAGCCATGCTTTCCAGATTGCCACATTGTTATTATAATTAAGACCACATTGGGGCTTATCTGTGCAAGTATCTTAACATCAGCCCCAAACTGCTGATGTGGCTTTAACGTGGATTGGGGCAAGAAAATAGATAGTCTTTATGTCTGTAAACTTAAACAGTTATCTTGTAGCTCCTGGACACCTTATGCTGATGTTGTAGAAGTTCTTATTTTTTTCAAAGCCAAGCAGTGAATTCCAATGTCAAAAAGAATTCAGAGTTTTAAAATCACAATTTAAATAGCATACGTATACTCAAAGTGAAAATGGGCTAAGTAAAGACACACATTATTTTGTTGAAGAAGGATAATTTCACCATTAATATGAAGGTATGGTTAAAATGGTTATGTAAAATGTCTACAATTAGCCTGTGTTTTCCTGAGAAATAAGGCTGGACAAATCTAGAGCCTCAGGGAAATGGGTAATAAAGAGTGCTCATTTATTTCTCCCCAATCCAATTAGCAGGTTTAGGAGTCGTTCCTATTCAAATCCTAAACTTATTGCTTCCAGTGATGGAAGATAGGATATGAACTGTGACAGATGTTTTCACCTTCATGAAGCAGGGGACAGCAATGAAATGCTGTTTAATGCAGGTTATTCGCACGTTGATCCCATGTTCAACACTGCATAAGTGATTAGAAATTGCAGTTAAATTCTCACGTAAACTGCCTACTGATTTATATGCTGAATAGCGGGATGTCCTTACTCACAAATGAAATGACACCTAAAGATCAGCTCAGGGTGTGTTTTTTTTATGACTTTTACCCAAATCTCAAGCTTTAGAGGCCATCTTCCATAATAGGGTCACTAGCTATTGAATCACTTTTTCTTATTTTTTTTAACTTCTTTAGACTTGCTTTCCTAATATCTAAAACCCACCTCTTAATTATGTTCAATATTTCCTCCACTTACTATTACAAATATGTGTGATGAACACCCAAGGTTTCTGCCATTCCACATGAACAACCAGTTATTTTCTGTTCTTAAGATGAAATCCAGAGACTACATAAGTTTGACTAGATCAAATTGTTAATAAAGTAAGCAATAAATTCCTCCAATACTCTGCTTTTAACAATATAAAGCTTTTTATTTTCATAGTTGACATTATAAATAGCATAGTGTTAAGAAACTTCCTAAATTCCTGTTACTGTGGCCGCGTCCTTTAATCTGTATGGGCTCATCCACTTTATAGTTTTTACCTTGTACAGCAGCTGTGGATATTAAATGAGGTCCCATCTACAAAGTACTTATAATGGGGCTAGCACATAAAAAAGTTCCATATTGACAACTCCACACCATATTCTGTTGATTAAAGGACACATCTGTTTTACCCTTCATCATCTCTGTAATTACTACATCTTACAATGGATGTATCTTTTTTAAATTTTTTTTGGAGTATAGTTGATTTACAGTGTTGGGTTTCAGGTGTACAGCAAAGTGAATCAGTTATACATATACATATATCCATTCTTATTTTTTTATACATGCTTTTCCCATATAGGCCATTAAAGAGTATTGAGTAGAGTTCCCTGTGCTATACAACAGGTTCTTATTATGTATTTTATATATAGTAGTGTGTATATGTCAATCCCAATCTCCCAATTTATCCCTCCCCCCCTTACCCCCTGCTAACCATGTTTATTTCCTACATCCATAACTCTATTTCTGTTTTGTAAATAAGTTCATTTGTATGCTTTTTTTTTAGATTCCACATGTAAGCAATATCATATGATATTTGTCTTTCTATGTCTGACTTACTTCACACGTATGATAATCTTTAGGTCCATCCATGTTGCCGCAAATGGCATTATTTTGTTCTTTTTGTGACTGAGTAATATTCCATTGTATATATGTACCACATCTTCTTTATCCACAATGGATGCATTTTAAAATCACTGTGGCCAAGCAGCAGTTATAACACAGTTTTCATTGCTAGTACATGTGAATTTCATTGTTATTCCTGGGAGCAATAGCAACCTCATGATATTTCTGCCAAAAACAAAGAAACAAAAACAGCTAAGGGCCATTTGAGGAAGGAAAGTAAACCGTTCCTCAGTTGCTTGCTTAAACCTCTCATTCATAGACATCTTCTGGTATGATTAAAAATGCAACAGCAAGGGCTTCCCTGGTGGCGCAGTGGTTGAGAGTCCGCCTGCCGATGCAGGGGACGCGGGCTCGTGCCCTGGTCCGGGAAGATCCCACATGCCGCGGAGCGGCTGGGCCCGTGAGCCATGGCCGCTGAGCCTGCGCGTCTGGAGCCTGTGCTCCGCAACGGGAGAGGCCACAACAGTGAGAGGCCCACGTACCGCAAAAAAAAAAATAAAAATAAAAAAAAAAAATGCAACAGCATCAGAACTTAGAAATAGGTACCAGTATCCTGGAAGAAAACGCTGGAGACAACAGGGGAACACTCTTGAAGAAATCCTGCATCATGAACACGTTTGATGCCACGGAGATGATAGTGTAGGAGAACACAAACTTTGATGAGTGTGAGTCTAAAAGCTACTTGAAATATTTGGATTCTGAATGTAAAGAAGTTTTAGGAATACTGTCCCTTTTAAAGTATGTAAAAGGGTTATATTTTTTTAAATTATGTCAGTAGGTCATACAAAGCAATTTCAGTAAGCATACAGTAAAAATTAGAGTTGATAAAAAGTATTGTAGTTTAATTTGGAGCCATTTCTCTTTCTTTGGGACACCTAAAATGATGGTCTATCCCACAGTCAGTCACATCTTAGATTTGAAGAAATATGATATTATCATTACTACATGGCTTCTCCAATAATGCTATGGAAAGTCAGAAGGCATCAGTTGATTTTAAAACCCCTGTTTCTAATCACCCTAAATCCTAATTCATTGAAATAATCAGCACTTTGAAACCTGTAATTAAGGCTTTCATTTTGAGGGATAGCATTTGAAAACACACTGGGTTTTCTCCATCCACAGAGTCTCAATGCCCATGTTTCCCCTGGTTAGCAATTACATAGGCTTTATTTGTTCCTCAGTTTTATCTTCTCTAGTGAATAATGGCCTCTCTCTTTGAGGTCCTCCTGAGTGCCCCAAACCAAATATCATATATACCACATAGTTTAAATTTTAAGCCAGACCATGCCAAATGAGATAAGTTTACTATGCAATTTGCCTTCCTAGCAGTACGCTGGTCACATGTGCTAAGTGGCAGGTATCATTGTTATTGTTAATTACAAGGAACAGAGAATGGTAAGGTTCCTGTTGCCACCATATCTAATCTGCTAATGTTGTCCATTTTTATAGGTGGAGCTCAGTGTCCAAATAGCAGTGCTTTGCAAGAGGTGCGCAGCTGTAACGAGCATCCCTGTACTGTGTACCACTGGCAAACTGGTCCCTGGGGCCAGTGCATCGAGGACACCTCAGTTTCATCCTTCAACACAACTACAACTTGGAACGGGGAGGCCTCTTGCTCTGTTGGCATGCAGACAAGAAAAGTCATCTGTGTGCGGGTCAATGTTGGCCAAGTGGGACCCAAAAAGTAAGGGCTTTAGAATGACAACAGTAAATTCTGTGGCCAGCCATGCAGGGATTGGCTTAGGCTTTACTTGCTTCATGAAAGGAAGCATTTGATTCTTATCATACATACCTGGCCTCAAGAGTAAGACTTCTTGGTTTTGAATGCAGCCACTGATAAAGTTGTAACAGCTTGAGAGCCTTGTACCTGGGATCCATAAATTCTCTAGAAATCTTTCTATGTGGTATCTACTTTCAGTGTTACAATAGCAGTTTCTGCTTTTATTGAGCTAGTGAAGCAATGAAAGAACTGCTTGCTTTTGGTCTGGCTGATCAATAATGACAGTATATGAAGTCCTAGCAGTGGAGGTCATCCATGACCTCCTTTATATCCGTAGGCTATGGAGGCTGCCGATCTAGTTTAATTGGGCAATAGCCTTCTATGCTCTGCCTTTCATTTCCCCTAGAAAGTACTATATCAAAAATACTGAGGCCAAATTATTACATCTTTTAATGGTTAAATGAATAAGCCATTTATTCCCAAGAGAGAGCCTTAGGATAGGATGAGTGTTATAATAAGCAGAAAAACCATCAGTTTCTTACTGTAGTTACCAGTAGCGTAACAACAAGGCAAACAATTTGCTAGAGGGGAGGGCAAAGAACTAGAGAATTGGCATATTGTATGTGCCTTGTGAGAAATATAAACAAAAACATGTCATAGCATAACTGGGCTAATTCTTTCTTAGACAAAGTTAATCAGTTATAAAAATATATGCCAAGGACTTCCCTGGTGGTACAGTGGTTAAGTATCCTCCTGCTACTGCCGGGGACACGGGTTCGAGCCCTGGCCCAGGAAGATCCCACATGCCGCGGAGCAACTAAGTCTGTGCACCGCAACTACTGAGCCTGCGCTCTAGAGCCCGCGAGCCAAAACTACTGAGCCCGCATGCTGCAGCTACTAAAGCCCACAAGCCTAGAGCCCGTGCTCTGCAACAAGAGAAGCCACCGCAGTGAGAAGCCCACGCACCCCAGCGAAGAGTAGTCCCCACTCTCCGCAACTAGAGAAAGCCCGCATGCAGCAAGGAAGACCCAACACAGCCAAAAATAAATAAATAAATAAACTTATTTAAAAAAAAAAAAAAATATATATATATATATATATATGCCAAGAGGAAAAAGGAACTCTTTACCTTTTGAGATATAGACAGCATAAATCTTTTAAAATTCAAATCATCTTAGCCATGTGAAACATGGAAAGTAAAACCCATCAGTTTGCATTGATATAAAAATGGCCTCATAATTTCCAAATACTTGGCTAAGTGCTTAGGTATCATGTGTGATCTTAAGCATACTACTTAACAGATTCTGGCTTCAGTTTTCAAAAATTTTTGAAAGGATTTAATGAAAAGAAATTGTAGTAATGTAAGCACTCAATAAACCTTAGAAATTGTATTTTCTCTTAAAAATTTGAGATAGTTCTTAGTGTTTCAGGGAAAGGATAATAATGTAACTGACATATGACAAACTCCAGGGGATAAATAAGAATCCCATTATGAGTTGTTTTTTTACTAATGGCCAGGGTTCTGGACATTAGCAGTATTTTGTCCCATACTTTATTTGTTTATGTACTTTGAAATTAAGAAATATATTAGAAAATACATGCAAAAAGACTTGAATACACTGAAAAACAATTCCACATGCTTAATAGGTAGCCCCAAACCAATATTTTAATAGAAATAATGCTAAAGTTGTAATGAATCTAACAAAGGATGTTAACGTACAGTGTATTAAAATTCAATAGCAGCAACAACAGAAGCGGAAGTCCCAAGTGCTGGAGAATTGTGGGTCTTTCTGGGACAAGCAGAGAGGTAGAAATATTCACTGTAGAGGGTTATAACCTGACCAACTTGTCCTGGTACAGATTGGAGGGTTGTTGTGCTGAGCTTCTATGGGTAAGCTCACTCTGTTCCTGTTTTGCAGTTAATCACTTTTTAGATGTTGCTGTTGGTATTTTCCTCACTTATGCAAACTACAAAATATATTTCTGAGCAGTGGATGTACATATGCATAAGCCTATGTGTGGAAAAGCCTGGTGGATTAATGTTATTAAATCATTGAGTAGAAAGGGTATCCTGAAGCCCCATGTCAGACCACCACAATAATCCATTAAAAATGTGCTTTACCCTTGCAGCCTTTATTCAATGACCTGGATACAAGTATAGATTTGTTAGATCAAATGGGTTTACTTTGCCCTTAAAGTTCTAAAAAATTAAGCAAATACTGTGAATTCAAAAGAAAATGTTACTACCCTTATGCCTAAATACTAGGTTAAATTCAATGACTGCTTTTCAGTACTAGGCATTTGAAACAAAAATGCAAATAGAAACCTTGTTTTAAACTCTTCTTAATAAAACAGATTACTGTGCGATGGTAAAATCAATGTTATTGATCTTATCTATCCTCCGAGTAACAAACTTCAACTCCTATCACATCTGTTTAATTTGACCTTGAATAAGATTTGGGGGAAAATCAATTCCTTGATTTAAACCACAGACACTAAATACAAACAGTACAAAGGAGAAAAGAAGCATGTTGACTGAACCAATTGCCTCACCAAAGGAAGTCTGAATTCATTTTACTGGATGTAATCTAGGCTGTATAATTTATCTTTGTGTGTTCATTTAATGGCTTTGTTTTTAGTAATTTTTTTCTCCACAGTTAACCAAGTATCTTGCTAAGGAAATTTCTAAACCATATAAAACAGAATTTTAGAGGTTGTCAATGATAACGTAAATTCCGTTGATTTATTGAGGGCTAAAATTTGAAGAGCATGTAATTGAGTAATGCTCTCCCACTGTTAAAGTTATAAAACTGCCTCATTGAGGAGGAGTGCTTCCAATAATAATTACTAATCAATAATTCCATAGTTTCAAAAGAATTAACAGGATTATATGTGGGTTTTGCCATATAATATTTCCTGGTTAAGCATGTAGGTTAAGTTATAATTGTAGTGATTTATAAACTCAATTGTAAAAAAACGTTGCCTTCTATGATTCTCATCTAAATTTCTTTGCTGTCCATGACCTTGAGTAGGCATAGCAATTAGGAAAATCCAAGCCTATACTCAACATAAACCAGGGAGATAATTTCTTTTTGAAATGTTGAATCTAATATATTTTTTAAAAATCCACTTTCAAATAAACCCTGATGTTACAGAATGAGAGAGAAAGGCATGTATCTGTATAGCTGAATAGAACATAATACTTCTGGATGAGATAGGATATGTAGATAAAAAAATTATAGATATATCAAAAATGAAGTGTCAGCAAAGCACTGTAAAGAAATTATGAGAAGGAAATGAATGATGTTGGTTTTTTCACTCATAGTTCAGTTCTGAAAACCTGATTAACTTACTTGTTGAAAGAGTTTATCTTGACTTAACAAAAAATTTGGCTTCTTCTATGGGGAGTATTTTTAAATCCCATTTTTCACTAATTTGCCAAATTATTCCAGCAACAGTTATACTGATTGTTTGGTTTATTTCTTCACTGCCTCTTAGCTTACTTGTCAGAGATTGATATGACCTCAAAAGAGAATTTCTTAGGAATCAGAACATTAAGTACTTTTAGTTACATGAATTATGTTATTATATTTTGTTGTCA
This sequence comes from Aethalodelphis obliquidens, assembly GCF_003676395.1. NCBI lineage: Eukaryota > Metazoa > Chordata > Mammalia > Artiodactyla > Delphinidae > Aethalodelphis > Aethalodelphis obliquidens. The sequence continues at coordinate 64,193,646 of NW_020837949.1, read as the reverse complement.
TAATGTACATCTTCTTCTAGTGTTCCTGACCAACATTTGACCACTAATGATAGTAGAATCAGATTGTGAAGATGCAGAGAAGAATTGGAAAATTTGAAAACCATGTAATAAGTATACAATAAACAAAACAGTATATTTAAAACTCATATATCAGCTTCCTAAAATTATCTTTTAGGAAGTGAAAACCTTATATAGTGTAAGACATTTCAGTGTTTTGTCATTATTTTTCTCTTGTTTTCCTAATAATATATTTTTGGTGTATTTTTTTTAAATAATTTTACTCTATGTCAAGAACAGTGTTTTATTTTTCTTTAAATTACTTATTGGCTATTTTTGTTTTATTTATATTCACTCTTTTTGTTCTAAAAATATTGTAATTTATAAAAATATTTAAAATCCAATAATTTAAAACTAGGAATAAAATGGAAGAAAAGATAAGAGTAGAGACAGTGAATGAAACCAGGAATAAAGCAAAAATTGTTTATCTTAATGAGCTATACACTTTTATTATTTTTTTTACTTATTTATTATGAAATACTTAGCTGTAAATACAATATTGGTTTTTGAGCATATACTATGTATAGAATATACTCCATTATAAATTTATTTGGTGCTAAACATATTTTGTAAAAATAAAGTGCAGAATAACCTGGAAGATTATAATTGGCAATAAGCTTATTTAGTTATACAAAGATGTAGCCTTGGGTCCTTAAATTGGTAATTTGAACTTCCATAAATTTCTTATAAAGCATGTTGCAAAATACAGATTTATTAATGGAGAGATTGTTATAAATGGATAAAATAGAACTATTATATTTTCTTTTACATAGCACAATTACTATAATTAAATTTACACGTCCTGTCTTGAGAAACTTTATTGAGTTTCAGTTTGGAATAATTATTTTGGTTTTATAGCCCTTGTCAAAAGCAGAAAGGATCCTAGAGGTTAAGTTAAATAATACAGATTGATGCCTGTTTAGCAATTTCAGCAATAAAAATTCTAAAGATACTAAATTACCTGGTTTTCTGGATTACTGTAGAGGTCTAGTAGTTTCCCTTTGCTTTTCCCAGGTGTCCTGAAAGCCTTCGACCTGAAACAGTGAAGCCCTGTCTGCTTCCTTGTAGGAAGGACTGTATCGTGACGCCATACAGTGACTGGACATCATGCCCTTCCTCATGTAAAGAAGGTATTATCTGCAGAGTTTTGAAGGAGGTTCACCTAGGAACCCTCTCACTGGGACCTCCAAATTCCTTTGGTTGAGCAATGTTTTTATTCTTACATGGGGCTGGCTGTGTAATCCTGGTTTGGCATGAATGCCATAAAATTTTGGCTTCCTTCTAGAAAATAATACAGCTTTTAGAGTACCAAACAAATAAGTTTTATGCCAAAACTGACTTAAATAACTTTATACTATAGATCAAGGTGAAAGGATTCTAAACTTTATTAATAATGTTTCCTTTAACATTGATTCTAGAAGAATGTATAGTGGCCTTATGTATTTCAAAAAGAATATAGAGTGATCTTCTCAGTACTCATGGCTCTCAACCTACTTAGTGGCAAGAAATAGCCATGGGACCAGATTCAGTACAGTTTCAATTATATGACCCAAAGGATGGGAATAAAGGAAAGAGAAAAATGATCATATTGTACCTCTGCCAACACTTAACATGACATGAGGCATCTACAAGACGAGGATTTGTTCCCAGTTTGGTTTGTTTTTGCTTTCATTACTCACAGACAAAGACCCTTTAATATCATGGCAGATACTTTGTTAATTCTTTACCCTCCAGGATAGGGTCCTTTCTCATTGCTGCTGAGAAAGATGTGAGCATTCTCCAGGTGACTTATGCAGTAAGTGATCACATTGTCTCTCAGTGTCACAAATGACACTGTTTCCTATTTTTTATTTTACTCTCCCGACAAATAGAGACAGTTTTTCTTCAGTTCCTTTTATGCTTTTACTTATGCTTCTTGATTCTCACTAGAGAGACTCAATTTAAGAATCAACTTCTAGGGCTTCCCTGGTGGCGCAGTGGTTAAGAATCTGCCTGCCAATGCAGGGGACATGGGTTTGATCCCTGGTCCAAGAAGATCCCACATGCCGCGGAGCAACTAAGCCCGTGTGCCAAAACTACTGAGCCTGTGCTCTAGAGCCCGTGAGCCACAACTACTGAGCCCGAGTGCCACAACTACTGAAGCCCGTGCTCCGCAACAGGAGAAGCCACCACAATGAGAAGCCTATGCATGGTAACAAAGAGCAGCGCCCGCTCACCGCAACTAGAGAAAGCCAGTGCGCAGCAACGAAAACCCAACGCAGCCCCCCAAAATATAAATAAATAAATAAAAGTTTAAAAAAAAGAATCAACTTCTAGTTTAACCACTGTTTTAAATCACCAGAATTTTTTTAAATCCTGAAGATATTACATGAGATTATAAACTTAATAATGGATAGTTTTTACAGTGTGATTATTTTATATAGTTGAAACATGAGTTCCTTTTCATGCTTTTTCTGTTTTAAATACCCTTGAAATAGCAAATAAATTAAACCACATAGTGCGCAAGAATAGAAAATGTTGATTTGAAAAGTCTTTTAAGGCATTTTAAAAGCTTTTGGGACAAAAAGAGTTAGCATTAACTCTTTAAAAATGTTAATGGCATTAATCTTATTGATAAAGCAATGTCATTGACAATTTTATCCAGATTTTCTTCTTTTATCCCCTTACTTTCTTAAAAACTAAATAATATCTGATATCCTTTAGTTTGGTCATAATCAGCAGTAGGACTGTAGGTTAGTATTTCTCATAGGGTAGTATTTCTGTGATAATTGTTGTCTATTCATTGCTACAATGAAAAAGCTTATTTATTACATGGAATTTATGTGCTTGAAAATTTTATGCTGGATGTTTTATACTTGATGTTTTCTATTGGTATGAGACAGCCCATTTACTAATAATTCCAAAACATAGGCAGTTACATTTATAATGACATGATTAATAATCTCACACAAATTTAACATTTGTAAGTAAAATTTTTGAAAGTAGAAAAAAATTTGCCTTTTTTTTATATTGGGCATTTCCTTATTTTGAGTAAAATATTTCAAAATAACTGTTGTTTTGGTCTAAAGCATTTCAAGAAAATAAAATAAAATAAAATAATAAACTAGAAAAGGTTTCATTAAATTGATTCTAGGATAGACACTCCTCAAAATGAGAAATCAGGTAAAATTGTCTCATTTCATTAGAAATAAGATATTTTGGAATATTGGAATATCCCAAACTAATTTGAAACTAATTTGAGATATTGGAATATGTCCAGGAATTAAGAACCAATTTAGTAGTCTAAGAATTTATCTTATTATGTATTATATATGTCTGGAAAGGGAAGAATAATAGATATAACTTACTCATTTAAAAAAAACCTATCATTGAAAATTAATTTTTTTTAAATTTTGTTTTATTTTTTTATACAACAGGTTCTTATTAGTTATGCATTTTATAAATATTAGTGTATATATGTCAACCCCAATCTCCCAATTCATCACACCACCACCACCACCACCACCCCCACCGCTTTCCCCGCTTGGTGTCTGTACATTTGTTCTCTACATCTGTGTCTCAGTTTCTGCCCTGCAAACTGGTTCATCTGTACCATTTTTCTAGGTTCCACATATATGCGTTAATATATATTTGTTTTTCTCTTTCTGCCTTATTTCACTCTGTATGACAGTCTCTAGATTCATCCACGTCTCTACAAATGATCCAATTTCGTTCCTTTTTATGGCCAAGTAATATTCCACTGTATATATGTACCACAACTTCTTTATTCATTCGTCTGTCAGTGGGCATTTAGGTTGCTTCCATGACCTGGCTATTGTAAATAGTGCTGCAATGAACATTGGGCTGCATGTGTCTTTTTGGATTATGGTTTTCTCTGGGTATATGCCCAGTAGTGGCATTGCTGGGTCATATGGTAATTCTATTTTTAGTGTTTTAAGGAACCTCCATACTGTTCTCCATAGTGGCTGTACCAATTTATATTCCCACCAAGAGAGCAAGAGGGTTCCCTTTTCTCCACACCCACTCCAGCATTTGTTATGTGTAGGTTTTCTGATGATGCCCATTCTAATTGGTGTGAGGTGATACCTCCTTGTAGTTTTGATTTGCATTTCTCTAATATTAGTGATGTTGAACAGCTTTTCATGAGCTTCTTGGCCATCTGTGCATCTTTGGAGAAATGTCTATTTAGGTCTTCTGCCCATTTTTGGATTGGGTTGTTTGTTTTTTTAATAATGAGCTGCATGAGCTGTTTATATATTTTGGAGATTAATCCTTTATCTGTTGATTCATTTACAAATATTTTTTCCCATTCTGAGGGTTGTCTTTTTGTCTTGTTTGTAGTTTCCTGTGCTTTGCAAAAGCTTTTAAGTTTCAGTAGGTCCCATTTGTTTATTTTTGTTATTTATTTCCATTACTCTAGGAGGTGGATCAAAAAAGATCTTGCTGTGATTTATGTCAAAGAGTGTTCTTCCTATGTTTTCCTCTAAGAGTTTTATAGTGTCCAGTCTTACATTTCGGTCTCTAATCCAGTTTGAGTTTATTTTTCTGTGTGGTGTTAGGGAGTGTTCTAATTTCATTCTTTTACATGTAGCTGTTCAGTTTTCCAAGCACCAATTATTAAAGAGGCTGTCTTTTCTCCATTGCATATACTTGCCTCTTTTGTCATAGATTAGTTGACCACAGGTGCGGGGGTTTATCTCTGGACTTTCTATCGTGTTCCATTGATCTATATCTCTGTTTTTTGTGCCAGTACCATACTCTCTTGATTACGGTAGCTTTGTAGTATAGTCTGAGGTCAGGCAGTCTGATTCCTCCAGCTCTGTTTTTTTTCCCTCAAGACTGCTTGGCTATTCGGGGTCTTTTGTGTCTCCATACAAATTTTAAGATTTTTTGTTCTAGTTATGTAAAAAATGCCATTGGTAATTTGATAGGGATAGCATTGAATCTGTAGATTGCTTTGGGTAGTATACTCATTTTCACAATATTGATTCTTCCAATCTAAGAATATAGTATATGTCTCCATCTGTATCATCTTTAATTTCTTCCATCAGTGTCTTATAGTTTTCTGCATACAGGTCTTTTGTCTCCCTAGGTAGGTTTATTCCTAGGTATTTTATTCTTTTTGTTGCAGTGATAAATGGGAGTGTTTCCTTAATTTCTCTTTTACATTTTTCATCATTAGTGTATAGGAATGCAAAAGATTTCTGTGCATTAATTTTGTATCCTGCAACTTTACCAAATTCATTGATTAGCTCTAGTAGTTTATTGGTGGCATCTTTAGGATTCTCTATGTATAGTATCATGTCATCTGCAAACAGTAACAGTTTTACTTCTTTTCCAATTTGTATTCCTTTTATTTCTTTTTCTTCTCTGATTGCCTTGGCTAGGACTTCCAAAACTATATTGAATAATAGTGGTGAGAGTGGATATCCTTGTCTTTTTCCTGATCTTAGAGGAAATGCTTTCAGTTTTTCACCATTGAGAATGATGTTTGCTGTGGGTTTATTGTATATGGCCCTTATTGTATTGAGGTAGGTTCCCTCTATGCCCACTTTCTGGAGAGTTTTTATCATAAATGGGTGTTGAATTTTGTCAAAAGCTTTTTCTGCATCTACTAAGATGGTCATATGGTTTTTATTCTTCAATTTGTTAATATGGTGTATCACATTGATTGATTTGCATATATTGAAGAATCCTTGCATCCCTGGGATAAATTCCACTTGATCATGGTGTATGATCCTTTTAATGTGCTGTTGGATTCTGTTTCCTAGTATTTTGTTGAGGATTTTTGCATCTATATTCATCAGTGATATTGGTCTGTAATTTTCTTTTTTTGTAGTATCTTTGTCTGTTTTTTGTATCAGGGTGATGGTGGCCTCATAGAATGAGTTTGGGAGTGTTCCTTCCTCTGCAATTTTTTGGAAGAGTTTGAGAAGGATGGGTGTTAGCTCTTCTCTAAATGTTTGATAGAATTCACCTGTGAAGCCATCTGGTCCTGGACTTTTGTTTGTTGGAAGATTTTTAATCACAGTTAAAACTTCATTACTTGTGATTGCTCCGTTTATATTTTCTGTTTCTTCCTGGTTCAGTCTTGGAAGGTTATACCTTTCTAAGAATTTGTCCATTTTTTCCAGGTTGTCCATTTTATTGGCATAGAGTTGCTTGTTGTAGTCTCTTAGGATGCTTTATACTTCTGCGGTGTCGTTGTAACTTCTTTTTCATTCCTAATTTTTTTGTTTTGAGTTCTCTCCCCCTTTTTCTTGGTGAGTCTGGCTAATGGTTTATCAATTTTCTTTCTCTTCTCCAAGAATCAGCTTTTAGTTTTATTGATCTTTGCTATTGTTTTCTTTTTTCTATTTCATTTATTTCTACTCTGACCTTTATGATTTCTTTACTTCTACTAACTTTGGGTTTTGTTTGCTCTTCTTTCTCTAGTTCCTTTAGGTGTAAGGTTAGATTGTTTATTTGACATATTTTTTATTTCTTGAGGTAGGCTTGTATTGCTATAAGATTCTCTTAGAACTGCTTTTGCTGCATCCCATAGATTTGGGATCATCATGTTTTCATTGTCATTTGTCTCTACGTATTTTTTGATTTCCTCTTTGATTTCTTCAGTGATCTCTTGGTTATTTAGTAATGTATTGTTTAGCCTCCATGTGTTTGTGTTTTTTATGTTTTTTTCCCTGTAATTGATTTCTAATCTCATAGCATTGTGGTCAGAAAAGGTGCTTGATATGATTTCAATTTTCTTAAATTTACTGAGGTTTGATTTGTGACCCAAGATGTGATCTATCCTGGAGAATGTTCCATGTGCACTTGAGAAGAAAATGTAATCTGCTGTTTTTGGTTGGAATGACCTATAGATATCAATTAAATCTATCTGCTCTATTGTGTCATTTAAAGCTTGTATTTTTTTATTAATTTTCTTTTTGGATGATCTGACCATTGGTGCAAGTGAGGTGTTCAAGTCCCCCACTATTATTGTGTTACTGTCAATTTTATAGCTGTTAGCAGTTGCCTTATGCATTGAGGTGCTCTGTGTTGGGAGCATATATATTTATAATTGCTATATCTTCTTCTTGGGTTGATCCCTTGATCATTATGCAGTGTCCTTCCTTGTCTCTTGTAACATTCTTTACTTAAGGTCTATTTTATCTGATATGAGTATTACTACTCCAGCTTTCTTTTGATATCCATTTGCATGGAATATCTTTTTCCATCCCCTCACTTTCACTTTGTATGTGTCCCTAGGTCTGAAGTGAGTCTCTTGTAGACAGCATATATATGGATCTTGTTTTTGTATCTATTCAGCAAGCCTGTGTGTTTTGGTTGGAGCACTTAATCCATTCACGTTTAAGGTAATTATTGATATGTATGTTCCTATTACCATTTTCTTAATTGTTTTGGGTGTTTTTGTAGGTCCTTTTCTTCTCTTGTGTTTCCCACTTAGAGAAGTTCCTTTAGCATTTGTTGTAGAGCTGGTTTGGTGGTGCTGAATTCTCTTAGCTTTTTCTTGTCTATAAAGTTTTTGATTTCTCCATCAAATCTGAATGAGATTCTTGCCAGGTAGAGTAATCTTAGTTGTAGGTTCTTTCCTTTCATAACTTTAAATATGTCATGCCACTCCTTTCTGGCTTGTAGAGTTTCTACTGAGAAATCAGCTGTTAACCTTATGGGAGTTCCCTTGTATGTTATCTGTCATTTTTCCCTTGCTGCTTTCAATAATTTTTCTTTGTCTTTAATTTTTGTCAATTTGATTACTTTGTGTCTCGGCATGTTTCTCCTTGGGTTTATCCTGTATGGGACTCTCTGCACTTCCTGGACTTGGGTGGCTATTTCCTTTCCCATGTTAGGGAAGTTTTTGAGTATAATCTCTTCACATATTTTCTCGAGACCTTTCTCTCTCCCTTCTCCTTCTGGGACCCCTATAATGTGGATGTTGTTACGTTTAGTGTTGTTCCAGAGGTCTCTTAGGCTGTCTTCATTTCTTTTCATTCTTATTTCTTCAGTCTGTTCCGCAGCAGTGAGTTCCACCATTCTGTCTTCCCGGTCACTTATCCGTTCTTCTGCCTCAGTTATTCTGCTATTGATTCCTCCTAGTGTAGTTTTCATTTCAGTTATTATATTGTTCATTTCTGTTTGTTTGTTCTTTAATTCTTCCAAGTCTTTGTTAAGCATTTCTTGCATCTTCTCGATCTTTGCCTCCATTCTTTTTCCAAGGTCCTGGATCATTCTTCACTATCATTATTCTGAAATCTTTTTCTGGAAGGTTGCATATTTCCACTTCATTTAGTTGTTTTTCTGGGGTTTTATCTTGTTCCTTCATCTGGTACATAGTCCTCTACCTTTTCATCTTGTCTATCTTTCTGTGAATGTGGTTTTTGTTCCATAGGCTGCAGGACTGTAGTTCTTTTTGCTTCTGCTCTCTGCCCTCTGGTGGATGAGGCTGTCTAAGAGGCTTGTGCAAGTTTCCTGATGGGAGGGACTGGTGGTGGATAGAGCTGGCTGTTGCTCTGGTGGGCAGAGCTCAGTAAAACTTTAATCCACTTGTCTGCTGATGGGTGGTGCTGGGATCCCTCCCTGTTGGTTGTTTGCCGTGAGGTGACCCAACACTGGCGCCTACCCAGGCTCTCTGGTGGGGCTAATGGCGGGCTCTGGGAGGGCTCATGCCAAAGAGTACTTCCCAGAACTTCTGCTGCCAGTGTCCTTGTCCTCACGGTTAGACACAGCCACCCCCCACCCGTGCAGGAGACCCTCCAACAGTAGCAGGTAGGTCTGGTTCAGTCTCCTATGGGATCACTGCTCCTTCTCCTGGGTCCCGAAGGGCACACTACTTTGTGTGTGCCCTCCAAGAGTGGAGTCTCTGTTTCCCCCAGTCCTGTAGAAGTACTGCAGTCAAATCCCGCTAGCCTTCAAACTCTGATTCTCTAGGAATTTTTCCTCCCGTTGCTGGACCCCCAGGTTGGGAAGCCTGCTGTGGGGCTCAGAACCTTCACTCCAGTGCGTGGACTTCTGTGGTATAAGTGTTCTCCAGTTTGTGACTCATCCACCCAGCAATTACGGGATTTGATTTTATTGTGATTGCACTGCTCCTACTGTCTAATTGTGACTTCTCCTTTGTCTTTGGATGTGGGGTATCTGTTTTTGGTGAGTTCCAGTGTCTTCCTTTTGATGATTGTTCAGCAGTTAGCTGTGTTTCTGGTGTTCTCGCAAGAGGGAGTGAGAGCACATCCTTCTACTTCACCATCTTGAACCAATCTCTCCTTAGCTTTCTTCTCCTGATTCTCTCAAAGGACATCAATTACTTGCTAGGGGCTAATATAGGGATCTGGGCCCCAACAGTGATCCACTCTCCAAATGACCAGTGAGCACTGACAGCCACAGTGGTCAAAGTCTTGAGGCAGGGGAATCCATGGTGCAGATGAGGGACCCCAGGGTCTGGTCTCAGTGATTTCACTTACAGTAGGATCTTGAGCAAGTCATTCCATTGGGTTGCTGTGCATGGCATGAAAAATATCAGGTTTGAAGAGTTCTAGATTCAATGATACTATAAGCCAGGGCATAAATCAGACAATGATGAATGCTAGAAGAAAGATAAATAAGGGGAAGGAGGATCATGAGTTAATGAATAGGGGTGAAATTTCATCAAATAACATGATTTTTAATTTGATCTCTGCTGATGATTTTTACAGTTCTAAGAGACTGATTTACTCTTCTCTGACCATTTATAAAATACAGAAAATTTTATGTGACAAACTGTGATAACTTATACAAGGCACTTAAAAATTTTTTTAGCAGGGCTTCCCTGGTGGCGCAGTGGTTGGGAGTCCGCCTGCCAATGCAGGGGACACGGGTTCGTGCCCCGGTCCGGGAAGATCCCACATGCCATGGAGCGGCTGGGCCCATGAGCCATGGCCACTGAGCCTGTGCGTCCGGAGCCTGTGCTCCGCAACGGGAGAGGCCACAACAGTGAGAGGCCCACGTACCGCAAAAAAAGAAAAAAAGAAAAAATTTTAGCAGATAGATGAGGGAACAAATAGATTTTGAATACTGTACATGTGTTTATTAAATTAATACTCATCTGTAATATGCATAAATACTTATTGCATTTCTAATTTATTGATTACTGTACTTAACTAGCACATTGATGGCCCCGCAGAGAAGAACTTCTAAAAAGCTTTTAATTGTTTTTAGATGCTTCACTATGTCATTAAACATCATACATAGTTTTTTAAGTAAACATTCACTTTTTTCATTCTACACAGATTTTTCAAGTAACTGCGATTTACCAGGCACAATTTTAAATATAAAGGATATAGCAGTAAACAAGGAAAACAATTTTCCTGCGTTTAGGAAGCTTACTTTCTGGTGGTATGAGACAGAAAAGGCATTTAATGATTGTTCTAATGTCTCAATGCATGTGAAGGATCAAGTGAGCAATGCAGGGTGGGTGAGAGAGAAGAAGATGTGACATCATTTTGGAGACTACAAAAGTGGGCAAGTTAGTAATATGTAAGAGAATTTGTAATAGGCAACATGGAGTACCCATTTAGTCATGCATTTTAAAAAGGAATTGCTCAACACAGTTGCCAGTGTTTCTTCAGCCATGTTTAGCTGCCTGAGTGAAGGAAAGCTGTAGGAAAATAATTAGCATTGGTTAAGGTCAGGGCTTTTCCAGAAGAGTACAAGAAAGGGAGAGAAAAACAGAGAGTCAAGGGTGTTTTCAGTAGAGTGCTTATGTAATAACGAAGTGTGGAATCTAAGGTGGGTTGGGATGGAAGTGAAGGTCATAAAAGGGATGATATAGTGAAAAAGTGATTGGGAAAGTGGATTGGCACTCTTGATTGAGTTTGAATAATTTTTAGTAAGATGAACTTTCACTTTTAGTAAAGTAGGTGAACTAGAAGGTTAGGAGGGGTGACCAGCAATTAATATGTTCGAAGATGAGAATGTGCAGGTATTGATGATGATATCATCAGGGGCATGAACGGAAGAGCTAGTAATTGATACAAGATGCAGGAAAAGGTCATCGGAGGTGAGGAGGTACAGTAATTCAGAGTCCAATGCCTTGGATGGAATAACCATGTGGATGCCCAAACCACCAAAGGGGTTGCAGGGGTAGGAAGAGAAAGGATTACAGTGCGGGATGTTCTATGGTCATTCAATAATGAAATGTTGGTGGATGAGTGCTACAAAGTAGATAGCTGATGGTAAAATTGATGACAGGAGCTTCAGAGGAGTTAGATATTTTTAAAGGTAAAGAGAGGAGAAAAGACTGGGAAATGGCTAGGTGGAGCCAGCCTCCACTGGCAAAGAATGTGAAGGAAACTTTCTAAGAAGAGATTGGAGATGAGAGACAGTGTGTTCCTTTAGGTACAGTGGTGGAAAGATTAGAGGATAGAAAAGAAAGAGAAATTGAATAAGGTTATGCACAGCTTGTATGCTGTGGTCCAGGTATGATGGAAGACACGCAGCGGGGATTGAGGGTGCTAGTTTCTTGTGGTGCGACAGGCATGTTAGATGTAATGGGTTCAGTTGGGATAGTCTCTTGGTGAAAGGTAGGTAACTGCTGTGAATTAAAATGCGTGCTGCCACTAGAATACTAGTCTTCTCTGAAGCTCCTGGGTGGTAGTGGCCAAGGAGTGCAAGAATGCCAGCTCAGGAATCTGCTGTCCTATGAGCAAGAGGTTCTGAGATGAGGAGCTGTGTTTGGCCAAGCTGAGGTCACATCTCACCACCAGCAGATCAGCCCTACCTGTTGTATTTGGCAGCTCTGTGTCGAGTCTCCTAGAACAAAAGGCTTTCAGAAATCTTAAACCTAGGCACTCAGACTTAAAAAGAATAACTATAGTTGCGTATTGAGGAAAAAAAGAAAGACTAGGGGGTTGGCAGAGGGGCTTGCTGTTGGACACAGTGTCAAGATGCTTTGTGTGCTGGAAGAAACCTTTTCTGTTTCACCTGTAGACTGCTGTAACTGAGAATAAGGATACAGTGGTGTTATAGAAGATTAGCCTTTTGTTGTAGGGAAAATAAAGCAATGACATGTAGTTAGCTTTTCATTATTTGGTATGAAATGGAAATAAGGCAAGCTTCATTGAAATTACACTGACTTCTGTGTGCAATTAAAAAATGCTTAAAATTTTGAATGTTCAAGGATAGATGATAGCAAATGAAAATTAATTCAGGAATGAGGTGGTTCTTTTAAACTTAATTCTGTAGGTAAAATCTACATTTTGTAAGAGTTTGAACTTACGAAAATGTAGAGCTACCCTCCTTTTTAAGTCACTTGAAATAGGTAAAATTACAGTATAGTATTGCAGAAAATGGGACAGAGTAGCTTAGGATTCCAGGAAGAACAAGCAGAGTAATTTGAAATATTATTCAGCCCTCTCTCATGATGTGCCTTGAAAAATCAATGCTGGTAAACATCAGTATTGAACAGAAAGTAATTTAATCCTCAAACCAGTGTACTTGTTAATGTTTCCAAATTTTCATAAATCTTTACAAAGGGCTTTATTAAAGATGGAAAATATTTATGCATATAAATTATTTGTAACTCTAATCTTTAAAAAATCAATACTTTTGATCAAATAATACACTTGGCTGCTCAAATTGTGTTTGCTCCTTTTTTTCTTGCTAAATTTATTGACTTGAGGGCTAGCAGGGATATTGCAGAGGCATCTTTTCTACCTTGATGCCCTCAAACAGCACTATGCTAGAATTACCCCTCAAAGGTCCAATAACTGCCTTTACATTTGACTTCTTGCATGAAACGTTTCCCTTTCAATTTCCTCACTGTGCTGCTGCAGCCTGCCATCCGCCTCGCTTCCAGCTTAACCCATCTTAGTTTTGCCTGTCCTTTAAATCCTTCCATCAAGGAACTTCTCCAGTGAAATTTATCTTGAATGTCTTAAGATATCTGAAAAGTGCTGTAGCTGAGTGAGAGACTACATATCCTCTGAGTCTCTATGGCCCATTACCACATAAATGTTTTCTGAATGTATAATCCCTTTTTTCTCTACCTATCCTAGGTAGGTATTTTCAAGTATAAACACTATAGGATTATTCCTTTATTTTTCCCATGCTTATTATTTCCAATGAACAAAATGATACCTTATTTTTTATTAATACTAAAGAACAGACTTAGTACCCATGTGCATAATACTCTAAGGAAATGGATATAAAGGAAAAGAAAATGCTAATTTATAATCCAGTTGAGAAGAAGTGAAATAAATGTGTTTGCTCATTCAGCAGACATTTATTAAGACTTTACGCTGTGTGACCACTGTTCTAGGTGCTAAAACACAAAGATAAATGGAAATTATGTACGTATCCCCACCTCATACAATAAATTGGGTGTAAATATAGGTGGGAAACTCTGAAGATTGTAAAATTCCACACTTGCCAACTCAAGTTATTAGTTAGGAGCCTTCCACTTTTATTAATTTATTTTTTAACATGTACTGTAGCTTTCCCTTTGTCTGCACACTGATTTGAGGGCTCTGTAACTGGTAGAGCTCTAAAGTGCTGTTTCTTTGAGTGTACGCGTAATTTGCTAACTGCGATCTGAGAAGAAACGAACCTCCCAGTGGGTAGAAGCATGGTTGTCATGACACTTCCTGTGTAACCCCATTAAACTTCCTCTCTAGGTGTTATGGCTTTGGAATGTTCCACTTTAATCAGGTCACAGTCTCTCTCCTGTGGGCTGTGCAAGGTTAAGGTATTTGAACTTTTTTATAAGAATGAATGGATTCCCATTGTGGAATCTATTATGGAAGTGAAAAGAGTTATCATGGTGTTATATATCGAGTACAAACTTGTGGAGATTGTGATGAGAAGGCACTAGAATGTTTCAGAGTTTTATATTAGGTGACTTTTTTGCTTTCAAGTCAATAAACAAAGTAGAATTGAAACACTAACATTTGCTTGCTGCTTCCCAAATCTGAACAGCCCTGGGTATATACCAGGTGATATTTAGGTAGTTAATGACCAGGAGCTTCAGTCTATATGGTGCCACTGATGCTGCTCTCATTGTCCCCTCTAGTCTGTGGATCCCTTGGCCTCAATTCTATGTCTATTTTTTATCTGCAGGTTAAAAAGGGTTGGAGAGTTATTGACTCTTAAGAATTTCGACCACCTGGGAAACAAAGACCTGCTCCTCTTTGGTCTTTCCCTCTTTTCCCTGTTAAAAAACAAACACACGCCTCCTGCCTTCCCCCAGTGCTAAACAAATGATAAGAATGCTCATTTAGTTTGTATAGTCTTTTAAAAAGATGAAAGACAGAGCATAAATATAAAACAAAAGGAAAAATAATAGATAATAGTGTAAAAAAAAAAGCATGGAGTCAGTTAGTAAATAGGGTAGAGGGAGGGGAGAAGAAGAGAAAAATTACAATATAAAATCAAAGTTAAGGTAAGCTCCTGCAGTTGAGAAGAAAATTAGCTCTGAGATTCTGGTGAACAAAGCAAAAAACAGAAGCACAGTGCATTCTTAACAGATTGTCAAGGGAAACAAGATTTTTCCTAGCTCTAAATTATTAGAGGAATTGATCACGTGGGCCTTAAAATAAGGGTCATTGAACAATATAATGGATGGAGATAGCATTACCAATTTTATTAAAAGTCCTATTGTCACTTCTTCGATCTTAGATAAATTATTCTTAATATGTAAAAGCTGCAGCTGGCATTCAAACTATTACTGCTACAGTTTTTAAAAGTCTAGGACAATATTTCCAAATACTTTAACTCTCTGCTACCCACTACCTCCACCCCCTAGTTCCATACTTCATTACCTGTAGTATTCCAGCTATTCACTAAAATAGTTAATGCAGTCATTAACAGTACAGGTTTCCCGCACTATAGGAATAATCCTAAAAAGTTACATGCAAATTCTAGAATCTTAAATTGGGACATCCATGGTCAGTCATTCCAGTAGATCTCAGCCTAGCTGTTTATCACCGTTTCCTGGCAAGCTTTGTAAAAATCAGATTCCCACATCCACAGATTCCCACATCCAGCTCCCAAGAGATCCTTATTTAGTAGTTCTGGGTACATGCCGAGAAATCTGCTTTTGGTTTTTGGTTTTTATTTTTTCAAAGAAATTCTCCTATGTAGTCAGACATTTAGGAATCACTAATCTGATCCATTCTCCCATTTAATACAGGAATCTTCAAGTCACGCTGCTAGGAGTCAGTGGCCAGACTGTGTTGAGGGATACCCTGACTTCATGTCAGAGGATGTTCCATTACTGGAAACTTCTATTTGTCAAATCATATTTTTCTACGAACACAATGACTTTAAGGATATTTCATTTCAGTTCTGATTAAACTTTCACTGTTAGGGGCTGCTAACCCTTCTAAATTTCTCTGTTTCTGTAGTCTACATATCAGATATTTAATGATCTTGAGAAAACATGTAAATGCATCAGGGGAACTCTAGTAAGGTAATTCTTTAGGGAATTCTTTTGTAAGCAAATTCATGACATATGGCTACTCATCTTCAAAGTGTATATATTGTAAGTTGTCAAGTATGTATTTTATTAAAGTTGTCAAGTCTTATATATCATCTGTTTCTCATACTAAAAAAATTCTGAGCATCTTTATATCAGCAGTACTGTCAATTTGATATCTTCATCGAAGGTAAATCTTAATTATTTCCATTGTTTTTGTAACATAATTTGGAGTAACTTACTTATAGTAATTATCGCTATTTTGAATGCTTCTCTATAAATTCTGCCTCAAGGAAACGACTTTCATTTCACTACTTACAGCTCGGATGTTTAGGATGTGACCTGAATTAAAGATCTTAAAGTGTTTAACATGAATAATAAATGACTAGAATAATTTACGAGTTATACATTTCAAATTAAGTGAATAACAAAGAAATAGAATTTCACATTAAAACATTGAATATATTCTCCTAAGAAAGATTCATTAGATGTGTATGAGTCCCATGTGGTAAACAGGGCTATATGAAACGGCATGAAAATAAACTTAAGGCAGAGTAAAACAGATTAATTAGATCTGTCATATTTCTCAAGGGGGAAGAAGCATACAAAAGAGCAATTACGTTGTAAGTGAGCATTAGGAAGACTAGCTGACTATGGAACTATTTTCTCCATTCTTCACATTTTTAAATATACATTGATTGGCTTTCAATATAAGCGGTCTTAGGGAGAATTTAGGAAATGACTAGACGAGGCCTCTCAGTCAGGGATGTCAAAGCACATGGAGCTGGAAGCAATGTAATTTCTTCACACAGGCTGGTATTTGGAGATTCTTTCATCAGTGCAGAGAACAGAGGTTAAAAAGCTGCCTCATTCCAGGGGACTCCGGAATCAGGAAGCAGACTCGGCACCGGGTCATCATTCAGCTGCCAGCCAATGGAGGCAAGGACTGCACGGATCCTCTCTATGAAGAGAAGGCCTGCGAGGCCCCTCAGGTGTGCCAAAGCTACAGGTAATGGAGTGAAGGAAAAGCCTTCTGAGCGATGCACTAAGCAAAATACTTCAGGTTCATGGTTTTTCTGACAATGAGAAAAGGAAGCCAACACTGCCTGCAGACTCAGGGGAGTTGAGGATGTTTATGACTGTGGGTCCCATCTCTTGCCTGTTTTAAAGAGCTGCTTTGCTACTGAAATCATCTCCAGGGACACAAATACTTGCGTAAACTTCCAAGCTGTCTTATAAGCTTTAGGAGCTTGAAGAGTTTCTTATGTTGATATAATCTATAGAAAATGCAGAAAAGTGATTAATAATTATGAAACATATGCTTTTGGAAGCAGTTCTTTTTCGCTTACAGGAATAGCCTAAGCCTTCCTCCCCCGGCTCCATAGAGCACCTATTCCTCATAAATGCTGGCATTCTGGGTCATGGAATGACATCTTTGTCTCAGTGATGTTAGTAAGATGTCTGTTTTGTTGAACATTTGTGGCCACCTCAAGGAAAATTAAGGTTATTGAAGCTATATGTCATCATCTTGATTATTAGAAAAAAATTTTTCCATAACTATTGAAAAAAGTACCTAATTGAAACTTGATGTGGTGAATAATTGCAGTCCTGACAACAAATGAAATATTATGGCATCAATTGATGGAATGTGTGACCCCAAAATAATAACTTAAGATGAAATTGATGGCAAATTTGTCATCTTAATTTATCTGTGTTTAATTCTGAGATGACAAACAGTATAATTGCATGCTTTCATGATGAACATTAACTGTTAGCCCAAACTTATTTATTTGGGGGATTTGTTTTTGTGAAGTGTATTATAAATTGCAGCTTCTGAGTTACCCCTACAATGCTAATCAAAAGACCACTATATATACAAAAGGCTCATGCATTGAATGCAATTTTATAACTTGAATGTAAAATAAATATACCTTTCTAAAGTGGAACACATCACTTCTGGTACTATCTGGATACATCTGCTGGCAGTCCTAATCATTAAAAAGGCTAAATATGGGACTTCCCTGGCGGTCCAGTGGTTAAGACTCTGCGCTTCCACTGCAGGGGGCATGGGTTCAATCCCTGGTTGGGGAGTTAAGATCCCGCATGCCTCATGGTGCAGCCTTAACAAAAAAGAAATAAAAATAAATAAAAAGGCTAAATGCTATCAGTAGAGTCCGTTCCTTTAGAACTTGACAGTGATGGACTCTTGTCTCCACTGCAGTAGGAAGTACTTTTATTTTTAGTGCTGCTTTTTATAATTCCTTGATGAAGATCTAAATTAAATTTAGATAGGACTTTTTTAAATAGATCTTTATTGGAGTATAATTGCTTCACAATACTGTGTTAGTTTCTGTTGTATACCAAAGTGAATCAGCCGTATGCATACACATGTCCCCATATCCCCTCCCTCTTGAGCCTCCCTTCCATCCTCCCTATCCTACCCCTCTAGGTGGTCACAAAGCACCCAGCTGATCTCCCTGTGCTATGCTGCTGCTTCCCAGTAGCTAACTTTTATATTTGGTAGTATATATATGTCGATGCTCCTCTCACTTCACCCCAGCTTCTCCCTCCCACGCCATGTCCTCAAGTCCATTCTCTATGTCTACATCTTTATTCCTGCCCTGCAACTAATTTCATCAGCACTGTCAAATAAATTCCTGTTTGCAGTGGTCAAAGTCATGCTTCCTTGGCATTGTGTATCTGTGATTTACTAGTATGTTTGCTTCTTCTCTATGAGGCTTCTGTTCTTTCCCTGTAGGTGGAAGACTCACAAATGGCGCAGGTGCCAGTTAGTCCCTTGGAGCGTGCAACAGGACAGCCCTGGAGCACAGGAGGGCTGTGGGCCCGGACGGCAGGCAAGAGGTGGGAGGCCCCATTCCACGTTGATTTGCTTTGCGTTTCTCCAACAGCACTAACTTAACCACTAGCTTGAAGAGTTTGTCATTTTGATGCTATGCTAGGCAAACAGAGCAAAGCAGTTAAGAATCTGCTACCACCCATTCTACCTTATACCAGAACACGGAAACCTGACTTTTTAAATTGTGTCCTTAATTCTTTGACATTAGTTCCTAACTCCTCTGGTTAAACTTTCCCCTCATTCATACCTAGAAGATGATCAGACCAAGCTCTTGAAAGCGTTATGACATAGATTGTACACTGCAGCTTTTTGTTGTTGTTGTTCTTGTAGTTAGCTTTTGGCTCATGGGATTCCATAACACTTTGCTTGTCACCTTAACAATCAATAAGATCCTTACATCATTGCCCATATGCATTATATACGTGATGCATAAAATGTAATATAATTGGTTAACTTTCCCAGAAATTCTCAGTAACGACATCCTTGTCATTGTCATGGCGACCCCCAATTCTGTTCATATTTAGTACTGATTTTTAAATGGCAGATTTATGTACTCTAAACCGCCCATATGTGGATTGCAATCTGTCGACGCTACTAGATAACATGGTTTCTTGCAGAAATGAGTGATGGAAATGTTTCCAACTTGCCATGATTATTTACTAGATATTATGGATAATACTTACATTCCAAGCTTTGGAACATGTTATTTATACATGCAGCAAATTCAATCTGTAAAGAGTACATGATTCTTTTTACTCATGTTGAGTTTTAGAATGTAATTCTTGCTACATATCTAAAATGTAGCTGAATATGTAATTGAATACACAACCACCTTTTTTAATTCATAAAAACATGCTTTGCACCCTCATTTGTAGTTATGTATTGGATGATGTTGTAGAACTCTGAACACACAGAATTAGATTCCAGTTTTTGCTGATTTGATCCGGGACCCCTTTTCTTTATAGTGAAAAGATTGCTTTTTTTAAATTTGCGAAGAATAGCTTCTTTTTTGTAAAAAATCTTCCATTATGATAGTCATTTTAGGAATCTTCATTTGAAACATAACATTTAGTTTACAATTAATATTAACTGTCCAGTGATTTTTAGGATTTTATTTTATATGCTTATTTTTCATTATGTATCCTCCACCATCAGCATCTGCTAAAAAATAACTCTCCCTTTACAGTTATAGAGACTTAGGTATTTAGAATTGAAAGTCATTCTCCCCATCTGAAACCATTCATGGAGAAATTGAGGGATATCAGACTTTCTTGTCATGCCTTGCTAATTCCTCCTTGAATCAAGCATACATTTGCATACAGTGTGGACCCTACACAGAGTTTATGATGAAAACAGGCGTGAGTTTGGGAATCAAAAAACGTAAGTTTTAGTCCCAGTTCTTTCACTAATACAATGTGAGTTTTATTCATCCCTTTACCTTTTTGGGTATCAGTTTATTTAGATGGAGAAAAAAAGAAAAGAGGGCTGGACCAAATGATCTTTCAGGATTATTCCAATTTTCATATTCTACAGTCTATGCACAGATGATATCCAGGGAGCAAAGTGTGACATGAAGTTAGGTAAAAAGATGAAAAGCATATTTTTGTAGAATACCACTGGAGGAAATCTAAGATGTGGTGGAAGCTGCGCAAGTGTGAAAACAGCTTTAGTTTCAAACTCTGTTACTTAACTGCACAACCTTGGTTTATTTCTTTCCTCCCTCTGAGGCTGAGAACATAATGATCCTCTCAGCGCTTTGCACATATTAAATCTTCATTAAATGTTAATTCCTTTCCCCTTCCTGTTAGATCATGGCCTCAGTGAATGTGTGCATAGATCACTGTAGGCATAAAAGCAACAATATTAACACGGGTCTTTTGTTTTTTGACACAATCTGTATAAAAACGTTTCTTTCTGTGATTACCAGTGATCTTTTCATTTCCAAATCTGAAAAGCTCTGCTTATTCCTCATCCTAGGTGACTACTTTGTAATATCTACCCACCTCCACTGTGACAGGGATCTTCGGCTCACTCAGTGCCACTTTCTCCTGCCTTTTTGATGGTTCCCATTCTTGGTTTCCTATTACTGGTGCCTCTTCCTCTGCCTGTACCTAAGTAATGCTTCCTCATCTTGCCATATTTGTCAGACTACTTTTTCTATCAGCAATCTTATGGGATATCTGGGAAGAGAAAGTTTCATTATAACAAGTAATATGTGCATAAATATACTCAGAAGAACTCCTTTAACTTCTATATGAAGATAATCTTTCTTTGTTGCCTTGATAAATATTTTTTTCTTAGAGCCTATATTTCTATGGAAACATGAAAAGGAGAGAATTAAGAGAGTAGAGATATCTTTACTAATGGCAAAAAGGCAAAAGATTCTTTTTTTTGATGGTCATGGCTGTTTTCAGAACTCTGCATAATTGACCTGTCAGACTCTTGCTATTCCCATCTTTGCCCTTATCCAGTCAGAGACTTTAAAAATGCCGACTTGTGCGATTTTTTTAATAACTAAAATAATTGTGTAGTAAGGATTAATATCAGTCAGCAAATACTGTGGAGGAGCTACCCCCTTCCTCTCTAATGCTTCAGACTTTCTGATTTCAGGCACTCACATAACTATGACTGCATTCAGAAGACTGTGTAGAAAGAGCCATGAGTGTCAGGAAGGGATGAAGATGTTCAACCCAGGGAATTTAATTTGTTTAGGGAAATGAGATCACTGGTAACATCACCCAACAAGTATGAGTTAAAAACTGAAACCAGTCCGTTGCAAAAGCAGTCATTTGACGCTAAAGAGCTTAAGAAAGATCTAAAGGATGAGCTGGGACTTGACTTGTACCGTAATGTTAGAATAAGTAGAAAAGAGAAAAGAATACAAAATGAGAGCAATTCTGTAAGTTAAGCATTTGAGGTAAGAAAAACAAAAACATTACATGTGTTCACAGAAAAGTGGGTAGATTGAACCTCTGAAGATGTGAGCTGGAGCCTGGGGTAATTTTGTAGAGGACTATAAATGTCAGGATCGGTATTTTAGACCTTGTTCAATAAGTGGTAGGAGCAAGGACCTGATGAAAGCAGTGTTTTATCTGTCAGCGTGTACAGAATAAGTTAGAAAGATAAGACACATGGGTCTGGATGCCAGCCGGGACGCTGCTGTAGCAATGCAAGGTTGAAGTAATAAGGGCTCAGATTGGAACCACTGTAGTCGGAATGGGTAAAAATAGATGGATTTTCCACATACAATAGAGGAAAGTAACTTCAGGACTCAGTAGCAGACAATAGCAGCAGAGGTAGACCTAAGTAAGTCAAAGATGATCATATGATTTTTAACTCCAGTATTTTCAGCTTGTATAGCACAGGGAATTACTGTTTTAAAGAAGGTTAACAAATACTCTGTATGAATCTTCTCATAACTGGAAATCTTATGAAATCTTGAAACAGATCAAATTTAGCTTTTGAATTGAGGTGGGCTGTAATTGTAAAACACTGCATTTCAAGGCTCAGAAAGAACAGGATTTATCTTGGCTTTCATTCTGATGTGGACTACATTTTGAAATGATAATTTAGATTTCTTCAATTAAATAAAAATATCATATGAACCAAAAAAGGAGTTAATTTACTAAGTATGCATAGAAAAGAAACAATGTATGTCTCATGTACTATGCCTCACTCAGCAGAACACTTACAAGGTCACCTTTTATGATTTGTTTTCTCTAAAATGACTTGAACCTTCCCTGTTAGTAGAAAAATATATAACTCTAAACTTACCTACCAGCTTCTAGCAAGCCATCCTTGTTGTTCCCTTTTGAGTCACCTGCACCTACTTTTAGCCACCTGTTAAAAAGTGGTCATTATAGACAGACTTTCATTTTTACTCTTAGTACTATTAATAGCATGATTGCTCCAAGTGTAGGAACTATCCCTGATGCATTTCAAAGGAGCTGGGAGGCAGTTATGTTCCCAGAGTCTGTTTAATGAGTCACTAATGGTAACTGCTTACCATCTCAGCATTGGCACTCGGTGTAAAGCAAATCATTGAGAATCAGCCTTACCCACAACTGAGTTAGAATGACCCAGGCATAAGAAGATAGGAAGATTCTACTACAGTCAAGTAAATGCAGTCTTGACCAAGTCTACATTCTGTGTATTTCAAAACTATGTGAAAGTGCTTTCTGTGGAAATACTTTACATTAGAACACAATAGGAAGTTAGAAGTAGTAAAGAATTTTAGCAAGGCTTTGAATATCGAGGATGGTGTATTCCAGGAAATTTTATCTAATGGTATAAGAATGAAAAAGAGAGAGGAGAAAGAGGTATTTTAAAGATGGAATTAACAGGATTTTGCAATTTTAAAACTTAAATCATTCTTGAATCTCACAGGGAAATTTTAGAGGGCTTTTGAAATAGGCATCTTTCCTATAATATTGTCAATAAAAGAAATGAAAATAACGTGAAGTTATGTCCGCAATCTATTTAATTTTTAAGTGTATAAACAGGTTCTATTTGCTTCATGCTATTCAAGTCACTTGTGTATAAACTTTTAATGGAACTGTAACCTCTGCTGTCTCTTCTCTCTGCTCACATTTCTACAATTCAGATGGCATTTAGGGGGCTAAGTTATTGATTGGCCAGTGACTGAAACATAGCCACACTAGCCGTAGCTAGAGTTATCATTACATTTGCATTCAAAATAAAAGAGGTGGCCCATATTAATGACAATTTTGGACAATTTACTTATTTTTTTCTCTATGACTGCCCTAAAGGACAATGTCACTACTACTTAAAATGTGTGTGTGTGTGTGTGTGTGTGTATATATAAAACTAATTCCACTGTTTATTACTTTGTGACATATTTATACCAGGAATATGATGAAAAAATATCATCGATTAGATGCTGGGATGTTATAAAAATAATTTCAAATTTACTCTTGCTCAATCTCTGTGTTGATCTTAATGCTATTTCCTGCCAAGTGTACTTTCTATAAATTAGATGGAGCTAGAGTTAATAACCCCAGGGCCAACCCTACCTATCGTAATCCCCCACCCGCTCTGTATCCTTGCCTGCCAAGGAATGTCCACTGTAATGTTAACCTGTCACTAAGATTTGACATCAATCTCTTTATGTGGAAGCCAGCATGATTCAGATGTATTCTCAAATCCAGACCACAGAAAAAAGAAAAAAAATTTAATTATATGCCTCACACGGCAGGGACCCTCCTGGTCCTGGGAGTCCTCACCTGACATCACTTATTCGTTAAAAAGGTTATTCAAGGAAAGTCTAGGAATAAAAAAGAAAGTTCTAATTTTCCCTCCACCAAAATTAAATCCACGTGAATTTGTAGAATATGAGATATAAGTATTTAACTACAATTTATGCCGTTATTTTTTGTGAGCAAATATGCTTAAATCTTGTGCTTAAATTAAGTAGCTTAAACTATATTGACACCTTTCGCATCACTCTTTTGCTTAAATTCTGGTCCACTTTGTTCTTTTTAAAAGATTATACCTTAGAGGCATTTTTGAAGTTAGGCCCAGAATATCTGGGCCAGTTTATCTCAGTAACTCACATTAATCTGTTAATTTTCAGAGATTGTTATATAATAGGAATGAAAATAATGGAAGTAGAAAAAGAACTAGGTAAAAAAGAGTCAAAGAGCTTGCTTTAAAGAAATTTTGCACAGCCGTGATTTTTAAACTTTTCTTTGGACTAATATACTTATTAATTACCGTGTAATATTTCTGTACTCTTCATTTATATAAGCTATTATTTAAATCTTCTAGAATTATTTCTACTTTTAAATGGCTTCCTCTAATTTTCTGTGACTATTAGCATTCTAGTTGATTTGGGGATTTTGGTTTTGTTTTATCTCTCTGTAAGAGTCCTGTCCTAAAATGATGATTAGCATTTGCTAGTTTTTAAATAGTTGATAAAATAAGCTTGACACTGGGATGTCTGTCTTTGTGATGGTTCCTCAATGCCCAGTTAGTTGGTTCGTTGTGATGCAGTTAACCCTTTCCAGATCCCAATCAAGGATCTAGCTGACCTTGGTCTAAGCTACTCCACAGGGAGCTGATTATTATTTCCTAGTAAGTCCCTAGAGAAGGACTTTTGCATATATTATAAGCATCAATAAGACTAGAGATCATTGGTAACTATTTAGGATTAATAAGAAAGAAAAGTACATTTCCTTCCCTTCTGCCAGAGTTACATTCACAAATTGTAATTAGGAAGTGTAATTTGGCAAACTTGTCAGTGAAAATCTCTTCCACACAGAGAAAGACCAGGATCATTAAATCCACCTAGTAAACAACTGGAGCCCTCTTGCATTATTTATAGGTTTGGTCTTATTTCTAAGCACAATTAGGTCTCTTGGTAACTAGCTCCCACTCACATTAAGCTTTTTCTTTTTTATTTCCACATGATTCATTCTCACTATTGTCATTTTTTTTTGTAACACCATAGGAAAAAAATCACTCCTCTAATTACTCAGTCTGGTGAACATACTCAGTCTGCAGTGCTACCCAGATGCTGTTGCTGTGGGATAAACCGTGTTAATATGGCTCAGTTTAATAAATAAGGTCTCAGAGCTCCTTGAACTCTTTGTTACAAATAATCCAACAGTTTTCACTGCACTCGGGCATTGATCTTATTCTGTTTCCTGTAATGAACTTCCGTGTGCACATTTTAGATCTCGTCATTTATTTCACTCTGATTATTCAAACGAAAGGACAACATGGTCTTGCATGCCGAAGGACAGTCCACAGACCAATAGAACTCCTTCTTTTTGTGCATCCTGAATAATAAGGGTGTTTCATTCCTCTTCAAGAAAATGAAGACGAGCAAGTCCATTCTGAATTCTATTAGATTTTACTTCAGAGGTGCATTGGTAGCCTTCCATTTACATACTCACATATGCATAACGCAAATATCCATGTTCTTTTAGCTCAAACCAATGTTATCTATTCCCTTTCATTTCAGGAACCTTTATTAGTCTCTTTAAAACATAGCTCAAAATTCAACTTACATGAAAACATTCTGGAATTGACTCTACTTATTCTACTTATTAATCATTTTTATTTAAATTCATGGGAAGTTTCAAAGATACACAAAAGTAGAGAGACTGTGGTAATGAATACTAGTCGTGTAGTCATCACTCACACAGCTTCAACAGATTTTAACATATTGTCACTCTTGGTCATCTGCCACTCCTCATACCCTTAAAGAGATTTTGCTGGAGTATTGTAAAGCAACTCCCAGGTAAGGCATACATCATCCATAAATACCTAATATTTTTAAACATAGCAAGAGTACTATTATAACACTAAACAAAATTGAATAATTCATACCATGTCTAATATTCATACCACATTTAATTTTCCCCCATTGTCTCAAAAATGCCTGTTTACAATCAGTTTGTTCAAATCAGGGTTCATAAACGTCTCCACATTGCATTTGGCTAGAATATTTCTTCAGTCACTTTTAATCTAACAATTTGAGCTCCCTTTTTCAGAGCATTTATTTGTTGAAGAAACTGCCTTTCTTGCTCATCTTTCCAACATTCCCTCAGTATTGATGGGTTGAGCTTGCCTAGCTTAATTTATAAGTAAGCCACAAAGTAGTCATATGAATGTCTCCTAGGTTTTCAGCCTGCTGGAAGTAGCCTGTCCGTGACCCTTAACTTCTGTGCTTCATATAAATAAAATAAAATTTAAATAAAACAGATGGATATAATCAGCATAGTATTAAAGATGGAATTTTAATTTAAAATAATTATTTTGATATATGCCGACCTCACTAAGAAGCTTTCATGGTAATTCATCCATAGGGCAACATGGGTTTTGGCCCTTCTTCCTAACAAGGCCTCAGCCCAAAAAAAAGTTGCATAATCATTATACACAAGATATGCATCCTGCACCTGTAAATACAACTACAATTGTCTGGGTATGTGTAGCTTTCTGGTGTGCAAGGAAACCATGCTTAGGATGACGCATCTTTTCTACAGTTAAAACCACCCTGGTTTCAGTGTCTTAAAAATGATTTTTAAGATTTATAAAGTTGAGAGACCAGATGGTTTCCTTTCCAAACATTTATGTTTTCTTCACCCTAATAGCAGGAAGTTCATTTCAGATTACATTCCTGTGTTTGAATTGTTGTATTTCCTCCAAGTCAGAATAGAAACAAGTTGAGATGTGTGATAAACGTCAATATATTGTACAAATGGTACCGTTGCTACTTGTTTGGATCACACTGCATGAGTAATTCACTCCAGGTACTCTGTCTAAATGCTCAGATAAGGGGAGTGACGTGCTGAGTGGGTTTCTGAGTACAGATCTGGGAATTTTACACATCGTTTCTTTTCACCTACTTGAGATACTTTTTGAGATTTTTACATACGGCAGGTATATAGGCTTTAGATTTATGTAAATGGTATAGATTTGCACAGAAGAAATTAGTTTCTGGAATTGTATTGATAGTGGTTTTACTTTATTTTATTTTGGTTTTTTGGTGTCCCTTAATGTGACGATGGTTGGAGCAATTATGAAATGAAATTTATAAAAGAGAACCTTAGAGAGAAAACCTTAATGGAGAACTTAAGGCAATTTCATTAGTTTAAAAGATTTATAGTCAAGTCTCTATTTCAGAGAACCAAATTGGAATGCTTAGATAAAAGTAGGCTTATTTCAAAGAACATAAATTTAATTTTGTAGTTTTCTTTCAGTTATAAACAGTGTGACCCTCTTCATAGCTTAGAGTTCTGATGGCCAAATTTCTTATTTTCCAAATTAATCATTCTTGAGGTTCCTACATATTCTGATCAGTAAAAGCCTCATATTTTCCTCTTTATCCATCCTTCCTTGGGCAACTTTGCCCACAAACTATCAGAGCTTACTATGTATAAACTGTTTAAGCAAGTGTAGAGAGAATTGCAGAATCCCGTCAGCTTATTAATATACTGCATTTTATGGATTCCTCCTATGCCAATCCACAGATAACATTCTTCCAAGCTACATGGATGCTGTTTTTGGCCCACTCCTTGTACTCCAAGTTTAAGCTCCCCTTAGTTCATTCCTACACGCTCAGCCTTTGTTTCCCAAAGCTTGGCACAGTGCCAGGGAGATTGGGGTACCAAAGGACCTTCAGTTTTAGTATCAAGTCTCAGGTAAACATATCCTAGTGACTCGAATACTCAGGCTCATAAGCCTTAAGCTTGAATGCGCATAAGGATCATCTGAGCAACTTGAAAATAAATGCATTTTCCTTGACCTCACACACAGAGATATCATTCAGGAGCTCTGGAGTGAATCTAAGAATCTTCAACTTTAACAGCATTCCAGGTGTTTCAGTTGCCAGTGGAAACACACTACCTGCTGCTGCGTGTTTGAATCATCAGGGAACTTTAAAAAGATGTTAATGCCTGGGACCCTGTCCTCAACCAATTAAATCAGAAGGTTGGAGTCTAGCAAGGGCATAGACATTCTTCCAAAAGCTATCCAGGTGATTTTCATCTGCAGCTCGATTTGAGAGCCTCTACCTTACACTGGTCTGATAACCACAGTGCACCAGACAACTCCTCTCCCAAGTGGTGAGAGTCTCTTTGGAGCACTTAATAATTTTTCCTGTCACATAAGCTTCCTAAAGGCTCCCACAGTCCACTCAACCAGGTTTTCATATCTGTAAAATTCAGGGACCCCTGTCTAGTCATACAAATTGGCTCTT
This sequence comes from Aethalodelphis obliquidens, assembly GCF_003676395.1. Taxonomy (NCBI): domain Eukaryota; kingdom Metazoa; phylum Chordata; class Mammalia; order Artiodactyla; family Delphinidae; genus Aethalodelphis; species Aethalodelphis obliquidens. The sequence goes on along the minus strand of NW_020837949.1, from coordinate 64,165,560 downwards.
CCAGTGTTGTGCATATTAAATGAAGAGATATCTGTAGCTAAGAAATAGGTGAGTTTTCACCTACATTTGCACAATTATGTAACTTTTCCTACAGCAGTTGCGACAAGTTGTGTTCACCTACACAGAGAAAGGCTTCCTTTGCTAAAATTGTTAAATCTTTGTACACACCCCATCACACAGTCCTATACTACTGGGTGTTAAATTTTAGTGTACAGATCCAGAGAGTCTTGTCCAACCTGGGGCCCTGTGTGCACTAACTGTAATTTAGGATCAAAATGCCAGGCTCCTTCATCTTAGTTTCATGATGATAGAATTCTGAGCAGGGCAGAGACCAGCTGTAGTGTCAGCCTAGAGCACAAACCTGAAAGTGCCCATGTGAGTCAGTCTGACTGGGCCATTTAAGCTAGTCCAATGAAGACTTAACTTCAGGACCGAGGTCTAAATGTTTCATCTGCTTCCTCAATAAAAAAATGAAGTATTTCTAAAACCAACAGTGGGAAATGGCTGAGGGAGAAACAGAACTTAAACATCACTTGCTCTTTTTCATTAAGACCTGTTACCTTTAAGCAATTCTACATTTATGTTCAATACATAATAAAACTATGACTTGGTTTAAAAACTTCAGTAGAACAATGTCTTGGGGAAAATAATATATATAAACCAAAATTACTTGACTATTTTTGGAGAGGTCATATGTAATTGTTGGAAATGTCAATTATGATGTGATAGATTAAGATTGCTAAAAGTTTTTGTCTTCATTTTAAATTTGTGGTTGTTCTTTGTGCGTGTGAAGAATTTGTACAGGGAAGTGGGGAACTTTGACACCGCCTCCTCCCATTAACTACTAACCACTTCAAAGCCATCACAACAAACTTTGAGCATAATTTAAAAAACAAAAACATGCTTTCTATGCAAATGGAGCTTCACAAGTTTCATAAGTGTTCTCTCTCCACCCAAACCCTCCAACCAATTTGCTGCCATTAAGACCTTTCTGTATAGAAATCCCAGAGTGGACAACGGTATGAAAACAACTATTAAAGGTATGGGGTGTCTCCCAGCACCACCATGAATATGTTTAGTTCAACATAAGCTATTAGCAGAACCCATGTATTATTTATTTGTCTCTTAACTCATTTCTAAGTATATTCCACATGTGACTTGAAATCCTTAACAGCATCTAATAAAAACTTCTGTGTGTGTGTGTGTGTGTGTGTGTGTGTGTGTGTGTGTGTCTGAGGGTTATCTGCTATTTTAAAAATCCTATAGGATCAATTTAATGACTACTGTGATCACTAAAAACACTCCTACCAGATTTCTGCTGCAAATAAAGAATTAAAAGAGGACTCCTTTGACTGAGTAAGAAATGTTAGGTTAATTCCTAAATTACAGAGTAATTACAGACATTCAGATTCATGATAAACAGCTTTTTGCTTTTCCTTTAGCCATTACTTGTCGAAAGCAAGATGGTGGACAGGCTGGTATCCATGAGTGTCTCCGGTATGCAGGCCCCGTGCCAGCCCTCACCCAAGCCTGCCAGATTCCTTGCCAAGATGACTGTCAGTTTACCAGCTGGTCCAAGTTTTCTTCTTGCAGTGGAGACTGTGGTGCAGTTAGGACCAGAAAGCGCACCATTGTTGGTAAGAATAATTGGGATGCCAAAGCCAACACTTGTCAAGGCAGAAAAACACAGTAAAAAGTCAGGCCAAGATAGTTCTGACAAGGTATTTGGAAAATGCACAGATATGCATTATTATTGTTATACTAACACATGAATACGGCAATGGATTCAGAGCCGTATTTTGATGTAAGTTGGCAGTGACAGATGCATTATGTACCTTTAGTAGAAAGAAAAAGCAGCCTTGAAAACTGAACTCTGTCTCCCTATACAATACGCGGTAGATTAATTTTTGGTTTAAACATGTACCTTTGGTGGATTACCTACAGACAGTGAAGTACTTGGAGAAAAGTTTTTTAGGAACATGGGGAAAGGTTGCCACTTCACTTTCTTAAGCCATTCTCACTGTCAGCCTCAGATTATCCTTCATATCCTAGACGAGAAATATGACATTAATTCTGTACCTGAAAACACATTTTAAAAGGTAGTCACAATGACAGAAAGCTGTAATATAACGAGCAGGAACAGGATCCATCATATTGAACTAAACTCTGATGCACTCAAAAATATTGTCAGTGGCAAAAGAAACCTAAAAATATTGGTGCTAGTAGAGTATTCAGAATTTAAAGTTGTAAAATGATCCAGCTGTCATAATGAAAACTGTTGAAAATTATATAAGGCAGCTTATGAAAGTTAGAGATAAATATATGTAAAACATATGTAATTAGTTACATGCAGTATAATTAAAAGTATATAACATATATGACATAATATAAATTATGATCTAATTAAAATAATGATATTTTTCAGGCACATATTACTGTTATACTCAAGGTCTTTTTATTTTAAAAGGGAATTTATTTCAATTTATTCACAAACCATTTCTAATATTTTTATTGTGATATTAAATATCTTAATTTTGATTATTATTATTTCCTACATTAATCACCAAGTATGTCAAAGTGATTATTTTTCAGAAATACTGAAAGATGCAAAATCACAATCAGAAAAGTAAATGCAAAAACCTCACTTTCTGAATCGTAATCCTGTATAACTAAACCATCTATTTGGACTTAACAAAAGAGTTACTTAACTGTACAGGTCAGTGCAGTGACTCTCTCTCTCCATTTCATATTTTTGCACATGTTATGAAGGAGAGAATTGTGCAGTTACCTCAAACTCCCTGGTCAGTGAAAGCACATGATCATTTGAGAGGATTTTAATCATTTTGAGGAGTGTAAAATTCAGCACAACAGTTAGTGTCTTATTCAAAATGGGCTATTTTTAAGTGAGAAAATAAGAGAAATTTCACTATGCAAAGCACCCAGAGCTAACAAAAGCCTACATAGAAAGCACTACAGAGGGGGAAAATAGCATTTATTTATAGGCTACTGTTGAATACAGTTAAAAATAAAGGATGTTTAGGAAAGGAGAAAACTTAGGGATGCTTGATATTAATGATGATATTTTCCAACTTAATTTTCTCCACAGGAAAAAGTAAAAAGAAGGAAAAATGTAAAAATTCTCATTTGTACCCCCTGATTGAGACGCAGTATTGTCCCTGTGACAAGTATAATGCACAGCCTGTGGGGAACTGGTCAGACTGCATTTTGCCAGAGGGGAAAGTGGAAGTGTTGCTGGGAATGAAGGTACAAGGAGACATCAAGGAATGTGGTCAAGGATATCGTTACCAAGCAATGGCATGCTACGATCAAAATGGCAGGCTCGTGGAGACATCCAGATGTAACAGCCACGGTAATCCAACTTTTCTTCACTGTTATACATTTGCTGTCTTTGGGGGCGGAGGTGAAATGCAAGTGTATCAGAATGGAGAGAAATGAAAGTTTACAGGAGTGTGTTCTAAATTGAACCTTAGGGGCACCGCTATGTATGTATTACTATATCATTTATATGTAACAGGACATTCGGTGGCACTTGTCTTGTTGTCTAGAAGTTGGCAACTAAGTCCCAAAGTTGGTGATAAGGAAGCCTTACATGTAGGCAAAAATGGTGCCAGAAACTTCCCTTGGGGCAGATGCAGAGTCTACTGAGTAGGCTCAGCAATCCCCACAAGTCCGTGTACAGAAAAGGAGGGAGGAGAAGAGAAGATTGAATTTAATTTGAGAATAAAGTGTTAAACTAGACAGACTTTTAATAACCGAACTGGCAAGATTTGTGATGTGCCTAAGATATCAAGTGGCAGAGGAGAAAGACTGAAAGCTGCAGTTGGTGAAAACTCAAACATCTCATTTATTCCTCATTAAGCTGAGATTGGCCCAAACAAACAGAAATAGAGAAAGGGACATACACTTTGGAAACTTTTGATTTCCAAACAAACAAAAAATCAAAAAGAAGCTAAAATACTGTGACAATAATTGAATTGCCCAAAGTTTATAAAGAGTGGTTTTGACCAGAGTATGCAGTGAACTCTTTCGTTCTACATCATAATATAGTCAGCCTTAAGCAATATTTCTTCATTCTTTTATGTTAATGTATCTGTCCTTTTATTATGGAATGAGATCAGTTTACAGTGGGTCAGCCTGAATCATGGATGTCACATATTTGCAAACACTGGACAGTGATTCTCCTCTCTTCATGGAGGAGACCTAACAAAGATAAGTTAAATTACTGGGAGAGAGGGATATGGTAGTTACCACCTTGCTGAAGTAAATTCTGCTGTTGGAACAGTGCTCCTCCAGTTTTATTATATGGTTCAGAAAACAAGATGAACTAAGAGGACCATCTCACATATATAAGCCATTATGGGGTATCATGGTGACACATTTATGGAATCTCTTAAATCTGTCCCCAAAACAGTTTTCAGAAACCCTGACTTTTATTTTTTACCTTATCTCATAATTACTGTTTTATCAAAGTCTAGTGATATAAGCCCCCATTATAAGAGTCCATTATGTTGAAGCTCTAGATATAAGTATTTAGCATGCATGCATTGCTATGTTTAAGATTATTCCATGCATTTAGAACAATAACTAAAAAGAGTTTAGTAAGCCTTGAAAAACTTCTGTAAGAGTAATTGAGTTTTTTATTCTCTATATCAAATAACATAGGTGCTATTAATTAGATACCAGGAAAAATGTAAATGCACTTCGCATTCTGAGCTGATACAATAACGTAGAAGGTCATAGTTAGTCATTAAAATGTAAAAGTGAAGATCACTTTAAAAATGTTTCTCCTGAAATGTAGCATGTAAGTGTTTGCTCGCATTTTAAATTGTTATGCTTGGTGAATCGCCAAGATAATCGTTTGTTTTTAACATAACCTTTGAGCTTTCAAAATGACTCATATATTGTCGCTTTTACCTTGACCTGTTAATTAGATGCATGAGAGCTTCAGTAAGACACTTAAGAGTCAATCTTATTTTTAGAAAAAAAAAAAAAACTTTAAAAATATCCTGTGACTCTCACGAAAATGTTTGATCCCTTGAAGAAAATAAAAGTACAGAAAAACTGAAATTGGCCAAAGGCAGTAGACTTTCTGCCTTAGCACTGTCAGTTCAAAGCATGAAGAATTCAGTAGTGTATTCTAGAAGAAAAGCACATGTAGAAAAAAAGATGGGTCCCTGGCAGCACTGAACTTCACGGAGCTTGTGAAAGGATCTAAGATGTTTAAGTGAACTGTTCCAGTTTAGTTCTTTGTGTCTATCCAACATCACTCCTTTCTCCTTAAATCTGATCTAAGATGGATGTCTAATGGGATATTTTAGCGTCTACTAACATTTTTACTCAAAGTCTGAGGAAATTGAGTGTCTCTTGCCTGATTTGTTTGGAATTACTGCTGCTGTTCTGTCAATGCCGATAGTGATAGTGGAGTGCTGTCACTTTGATGCTCTATCCTAGGCATGCGCTAACTTGCAGTTTCTGTGAGCACTGCCTTTGCTCAGCCAAAGCAGCTTCCAGATGAATGGTGGGAATGGGGTTTAAAGTGGCTTTCAAGAAAGTCTCTTACGGCTTTCAGTTTAAACATAAAATTGATCCCCACGTGCATGCAGTACAAAGACACTAATCCCCTACCCTATTCAATAGTGGCCTTATGGCATTTCTACTTAATCTATGTTATCCATCTGTGGATCATATTATCAGTTATTATACTGATAAAACAGTTTGACTTTCATCAGCTTAAGTATATTATTTTAGGTCATTTCCCATGTGGTCACTTTTTTTTTTTTTTAATGTCTGAAACTCGAGGCACAATTCTATTATGTCTGGAATTTTTCATAAGAATAGACTCTGTACTGAAAAGCAATATATCGATACAACAAAAATCAGATCTTAAAGTATACCTTGGGAGCCACATAAGTGTTCATCCATCCTGATATATGGTATTAAATGTAGTTCCTGCATAAATGTTGATATATAAATACATTTTTGGCATTTATCCTGATATCATAATACAAATTATGTATATTTACTTTTGGTATGAAATCTTGAATGGTGTCACTATTAGCAACAGATTATAAATCATTAAAAAACCAAATTACACATTTTCTACTTACTGCTAGAATACTCTGAGATCTTAATTAATTGGTTCACTAGAAATTGATTGCCTTGGCACATAGTACTAGGTACTTCTCAAGTTAATCACTTCTAAAATTTCACAGAACAAGAGGTAGAATTTCTGGAACTTTTTTTATTATATCATTTAATCTTGATATTTTAAAGAATGTTAGAGGTAACCTAGCTTATGCAAGGTGCACATATACAAGACTTTCATTTAAACATAAGTGATAGAATTTTATTATGCTGCCCCTCAATCCTACCCAGATCTCCCAAAAGCCCTTATTCTGCTCTACTTTTTGTATTTCAAAAGCATGTATCACTCTATAACATACCATATAATTTACTCATTTATTGTATTTATTATTTATGTTTTATCCTGTACAAAAATGTAGATTGATGAGGGTATCTTGGACTACTTTATTCACTCATGTATCCCAAACACCTAGAACAGTAGTAGGTGCTCGGTAAATATTTGTAGAATGAATGAATGAGTGAAGAGGTGGAGAGAATTTTTGTAGCTGTATTTTATCCACAATCAGGCTTGGACACTTCCTTTTTTCCGGACGGTGTCCTTCCCTCTGTGTCACAGTTCTGGAATATAATCAAACAGATCATTGAGAACAACTAAGATCTTTGGAATAAACTATATACATGCCACAAACTTTCTATATGATATTCATCAAATATTTATGCTTCTCTCCTCCTACTAATTGGTAGGTAGAAGAAATAATAGTCACACACCCATTCCACTGAATTAGTCCAGTAATATCGATATTGGTAAGTCTCTTTATTCCAGTTTAAAGCTTATTGTTCAGAATTGCCTGCTTTGTACAACACCAGATTTGGACAACAGCTTAATCTCTTGGTTTATATTAGTAATTGTGACAACTTGCTTTTTCCCAGCCTGTGTTTACAACTTTAATTGGGAGTATGGAATGTTCATTTAATTCTCTTTGTGTCCACTCATCTTTCCTTGAGAAAATAAGGAATAACATTTCTATTAGATTTATCTCAAAGGCACACTTTGAAGGCAAATTGGATAAAGTGTAAAAATGTCAGATGCTGAAGTCTTGAGCTCTTTGAGTTACATAATTCCTTCCAGACACTTCTCTTCAGTCTTTACTCTCAGCAAATTTGTCTTTGCTCTTCCTTATAGGGAGTTTAAGCCATAATGTACTATCAATAGATATTCTAAAATTGAACTTAATTTTATTTGTGATATTTTATCATCTGTTAACATCAAGTAAGCAGAAAGGCCTATCTGATATGACTGTTCTTCCTGAGCCCCTGCTGTTTAATATACATAGGTCTCCTATCGCCTAAAAGTAATATGTTGCTTTGATACCTATCAAATACCAATTTAGAGAATCCATGAGGAAACTCAAGAATCAGCTATTTGGTTAGATGACTTGTTACCAAATGTTTTCCTAAAGGGCCAGATAGCAAATATTTCAGGCTCTGCAGGCTAAAAAGTCTCTGTAACAACTACCCAATTCTGCAGTTATAGAATGAAAGCAGCCATAGACAATATATGAGTGAATTACACAATTATGTTCCAGTAAAACTTTATTTACAAAAACAGGCTGTCAGCCTGTGCTGTCATTTGCCAGCTAGGATTTAAACCCTTCTTACTCAGAAAGCCATCTACAGAAGAGCAGCATAGGCATCACAGAAAAACCATTGGAAATGCAAAATTCAACCTACACTGCAGACCTTCTGCATTCTGACAAGATCCCCAGGGGGTTCTATAACACATTTAAAGTTTAAGACTACTTCTCTGGGTCATGCAGACACTCACAGGGTTTGGTAGGGATCATAAGCTTTATTAACCTTGGTGTGAAAGACCTGTGAAGATCATTTCCTAGAGGATCACAATGTGATGCTGTCTTAGGCAAAATATCTCACAGGAGATAGTTCACTTGCTTACCCGCTGTGGGCAAGAGAACATAAGGGAACTTTTGAAATTTGCAAAGATGTGTCTTTATAAAGTGAATGCCTGTGTAGGTATGATTTTGAAAACAGAATGAGTCTATAGGATCTTCTGTGGAAAGGATATTGGCAAGTTAATGATTGCCCTGAGGAAAGTTTTTTGGTTCAGATAGAGAAATAAGAGAGAGCTCTGGGTTATTTACTGCTCTGTTCATAAGCAGAATACAACATTATATTGAAGTGTTGTGTGCATTTGACTTTGTGCACTCAGTATTCATGATCCAACGACTCTACAATTCTCAGTACTTTGTACTGCCATTTGACCATCATGCCGGCATTTAAGCAGCTGTACTACTTATTGTAGGTCACATTACACCCTTTTAATTATTTTAGTTTGTCTTTTAACTGTAGTCACTATTGAATTGTTCAGCATAGTTTGTCTAATGCCTTATTAGTGTAAGATTAATTTCCCTTTGACATTAAGTTTTAAATATAATGATTTATATTAATTCTTCCAAGCTTTCTCTCTTTGCCTAGTATGTTTATGAATGATATTACAGAGAACCATCTGAACATTAATGAATGGCTTTATCAGTTGGTTTTCTAAGCATCTGTAGGATTCAAAGTATGCCCGTTAAAACTTGATATTTTGTAAAACCCTTGCTGGCACTCAAAGTCTTTCTTACAGGTTGTTTCATAGGTAGTTTGCACTACAGCACTAAGTATTACGATAAAAAGAAAGCTCTACAAATTTTACAAGTGAAACAAAAGCTTTTTAATAAAATATTTTCATATTATAACTATAGCTGACCCTTATATGGCAGCATTTAACATTACTGCCTAATAGCCTAAGCGATCTACATCCTATTTCACCAGCCTCCCAAAGTTATGATGTGGATGATTTTAAAGCAGGTATCATGTTTAAATGATATCCCTTGATGTTGTAAGGAACTGTAAATACCAGATGCTGCCTTATTCGGTCATAAATTCTAGTATACATGCCACAGGTGTGGGGTTTTTTTTCTATTAGAATTTACAGGAACAAAAAAAGACCATCAACAAAACTTAGAAAAGGAATACATCCTGGGTGTATTTGTGGTACAAGTGCCCAACTGAATTTTTTAAAATTCAGAGAGTACTCAGTCTACAAGTAGATTTTAGTTCAAGAGCATGTACTTTTAAGACATTGTGGAACTCAGGGTACATCTGATAAAAATAATTATGAATATGAGGAGAGTAGATTCTGAGGATAACCTACATGACCACTCAACCATAATATACCTGGAATGTATTCCTTTTTGTAATGGGATTTTATAGAAGATGATATAAGTTTAATATTAGAGGTTAATTAGAAACAAAATTGAGTGAGAAATTGTGCCCTATCGTAGTGGATGCTTGTATTTGAGGAAGAGCATGTTTGATTAAACCAGGGAGAAAAGGCAATAGAGTTTTGTAAATAAGCTGAAATGGACTTCTGATTTCTCTGAAAAGCTTTTTCAGTTGGTGGTTTTTTTTTTTAATGTCTAATTCATTTCAGAATTTAAATCTTTCATTTGATAGTACAGATGAAGCTAGTGTTGCTTTTGCAGTCATCATTCACAATTGAGATCTTTTTCCTTTCAAATGTAAAAGACAGGCAGGGAGTGAGGAACAGACTTTTCCTGAAGTAGCAGTTGCAAGTTTAAAGAACCAGGGAAATAAAGAAGGGGCTACTGTGGATATGTGGGTACAAAAAGAAAGCAGGTGTCTAGGGTCGAATTTAAATAAGGTGTGGATACCAGCATTATTTTCTGACAGGATCCCTGAAGGGGGACTATAGAGGTGATGAGGGAGACTTTCCTTGGAAATTTTCCTGCAGCTACCATCGTGTCGTGTGTGATGGAAAAACATCTGGTGTTATCATTTGATTCTGTGTGCTCCATGTCACCGAGACCTCAACTCATCTGTTACTTACTTACAAGGTTTTCAAACTGGGCTCCATGGAGCCCCTCAGGCCAGGCTGTCAAACATAGCCTCCAGAATATCCCATACACCTACTGGGTTTCCAGCTTTTTAGGAAGAAAGTGTTTCACTGCTTAAAATAAATTTAACTGCCAAGAACAATTCATTATTTGCAACAGCAACAAAAAAATTTGTTTATCTTTGCCTTTATCAACAAGTTCTGCTATTATGTTTTACTCCACATCCTTTCTGTTGGTCTCTGACCCCGTTTTCCCCTTAATGCCTTAAAGGAAGGATAACAATAATTTTAGTGAAATGGCTAGGAGTGGTAATCTTGCTGATATCTATGATAATGTTATTGATATAATCACAGAGTTGTTCATTACTTGTGTTACAAGGTTTCATAATTCATAAAGATACTGACCCTCATATAGATTCCTGTTACATTAATGTCCTGCAATCCAAAATAATTGTAAAGCTCTCTGTCCCATTAGTTGAGTTTAGTCTCATTCTTAAAACATAGGTCTTAAAACATAGGTCTTTTTCTACTTCAAAGCATCATCAGAATGGTCATGTAGTGAGTAAAGCTTATGCATAAGGAATTTTCTTTGGTAAATGCATGAAGAAGGCACTATATATTAGACATAAGCCATATCAATGGGCTCAAAAAGTAACCTGACCCTTTTCTGCCTCCGCTGCGGCGATGGCGCCAGTGAAAAAGCTTGTGGTGAAGGGGGGCAAAAAAAAGAAGCAGGTCCTGAAGTTTACTCTTGACTGTACCCATCCTGTAGAAGATGGAATCGTGGATGCGGCCAATTTTGAGCAGTTTCTTCAGGAAAGAATCAAAGTGAATGGAAAAGCTGGGAATCTCGGAGGAGGTATTGTAACAATCGAAAGAAGCAAAAGCAAGATCACTGTAACTTCCGAGGTGCCTTTTTCCAAAAGGTATTTGAAATATCTCACCAAAAAATATTTGAAGAAGAATCTCCGTGATTGGTTACGCGTAGTTGCTAACAGCAAAGAAAGTTACGAATTACGTTACTTCCAGATTAATCAAGATGAAGAAGAGGAGGACGATGAGGATTTAAACTCAGTTATCTGGAGTATTTTGTATGAATTCTTAAATAAAATTTAGGAAACAAACAAACAAAAGTAACCTGAGAGCACACCAACACATCTGTGGACATTTTAAAGTTAAATTTGAAAGGAAGATCTGTACTTGTAGTTACTCTTCATGTTTATCCCATTTCTTCGTAGTCGCATTGAAGGCCAATTTAGCCCTTACAGGAGATTTTAGTTAATTTACAGAAAACAAAATGGTCTTTTAAAATAGTCATTAAAAAAATGTCAGGAAGTTTATCGGCATAAGTTTCCTCTCCGTTTGCCATAGGTTTGACCTTTAATGCTTTAAAACTTTAAGGTATAAAATAATTTAAAAAGAAACTTTCTTAAGTTTGGGGGTTTTGTTGACTTTTGCATTTTTTTCCATATCTGGAAATGGACATAAAAGGCCCGATTAAACATTAAAACTCTGTACAGCTCAAAACATGAATCCAGTTTTAATGCATTATAATTACAACATATCATGATGATCTGTTGATCTTTTTCTCACTGGTCCAGTGAGATGCTATAGGAAAAAGTTAATAAGCATAGACTGCAGTGTCTGAGTCAGTCTCCTAGAGATTCACAGTTCATATCAGAAAAAAAAAAAAAAAGAAGGAAAGCTCGGGGTGAAGAGACCTGCTTAACTCAACAATTTTCCAACTTATTTGACCACAGAATGCTTTTTATAAAAATTATGTTTAACACTTACTAGAATCCAGCAAACTAGTGTTTAAAGATTATCCTTTGGAAATACTTCAGTGTCAGTATATGATTCTTGTTGACTGAAAGAACAGTGCCCTGCATTGGATCAAGTTAAAAAAAAATCACTCTACTAAATTTCAAAGTTAATTTATTTCCCGTTATTCCATAATCTGAACACTCCATCAAATATGATGTTTATATTGCTGACAAAGCCCTACTTCCAAAGTGGGTTCTTAGAACGTTTTTCTGATTTTTAATATTAGTTAATATTTTAATATTAGTTAAAGTTATAAATGTTAAATTTGGGGTGAAACGTCCATAAATGCCTTAATGTATGTAATTATTCCCAAAGTTTTAATTTGGTTGAATAAGTAAACTATAGATACGGGCTCTTTCATAAATAAGTTTACTTCCTTTTTTAATAAAATATACATCTGAAAGTAGAATGCAATTCTGACACTAACCACCTGGATTTGGGCCAAACTTCACAGGTTAGGGGGCTCAGTCCTCTACAAGACTGCTCTCACTTCAGACACTAGCTGTGCACTTTCAGGGTCCCCACGTCAACCTCACTTCTGACCAGCTGGCTACAGATTTGGGGATTCCCACTACCCCCTCAGGTTCAACAATTCACTGGGACGATTCAGAGAACTCAGGAAAGCACCATTACAATTGCAGTTTTATTATAGCAAAAGGATAAAAATCAGAACCAGCTGATAGAAGAGACACATAGACGAGGGCTGGGAAGGTCCCAAACACAAGGCGTCCATGTTGTCTCCCCATGGAGCTAGGAGGCATCACCCTCTTGGCCCATGGTTGTGCTTTACCAGGCTGAGCTTTTGTATCCAGAGCTTTCTGGGGGGTCATATTATGTAGGCATCAGTTGAATCATTGACCACACAGTTGAACTCAATCCCCTCTCCCCAGAGTTCGGGAGGATATCAAGTGGCTTAAAGTCCCAACCTTTTAAACACATGGTTGGTCTTTGGTTTGGTGGTATAATCATACCCCTTCCTTAGACATCTTCTTATCATAATTTCACATGTAGTCCAAGAGGCCCAACAAGAATAACAAAGATACTCCTCTCACTCAGGAAATTTCAGGGCTTCGAGGCTGCCTCCCAGGAATCAGGGAAACAGACCAGCCAAAGTCTTTGTTATACAGCAGAGAGTTTTAGAGTTTGCTATAAGAAATGGCCTTGATGGTGAACTCGTACATAGGTATGCTACCTGAATCTGAAGGTGCCTAGTCATTGGGTAATCTCCCAGTATTGGAATAGCAACAGCTACAAAATCCCACAGCAATTAAAACTAACGTTGAGGGCTTCCCTGGTGGCGCAGTGGTTAAGAATCCACCTGACAATGCAGGGGACGCAGGTTCGAGCCCTGGTCCGAGAAGATCACACATGCGACGGAGCAACTAAGCCCATGTGCCACAACTACTGAGCCTACGCTCTAGAGCCCGTGAGCCACAACTACCGATCTCTCATGCCACAACTACTGAAGCCTGTGCACCTAGAGCCTGTGCTCTGCAATGGGAGAAGCCACCACAATGAGAAGCCCATGCACGACATTGAAGAACAGCCCCCGCTCACCACAACTGGAGAAAGCCTGCATGCAGCAATGAAGACCCAATGCAGCCAAAAGTAAAAAAATAAATAAAATTATTAAAAAAAAAACAATGTTGAAATGTTCTGAGAAAATCTGTATTTCGCAGATATGAAGAGATATGCCTTCATATATATATAAAACAAATAAATATAAATGAAATAGCATTTCATTGCGGTTACATAAATTTACCTGAACACTTCACTATGAAAATTTTGATTGCCCAGTGTTGATTCATAACTTTTCATACATTGAATATAAGAATCTGGGTAGAACAGTCAATTATAGGAGTTTGGATATATACAGAGTAGTTTAGTTTCAGTAGCTTTTCAAGTTATCAGTTCTTAATATATATACAAAAGAATATTCTGTTCATTTTGAAAATATTTTTAAATGATATTTTTCAGTATTTTCAAATCCACAGGGACCACAGTAGATAAAGTTCTAGCTAAGTGTTCTCATTCACGATTGCAGTCATGTGCATATAACACACATTTAAGTAGGAGAGATTTTTCAGGTCTCTTTTGAGATTAATCTAGATGTTTCAGATAGAGTGCCAGCGTTGCTCATTCACACAGCTGTAAATCAGAACCAACCAATATTTTCCACGTGCTTTCAAAATGAATTCTTTAATCTATCAACAGTGCACCTTTCTACAGCACAATATAGTAATCGTCAGGGTTGCTGAAAGCTACTTTATCTGCACATTTATAATTCAAATGAATGAGCTGACTGGATATATGTCAAAGGCAGTAAGTCCTCTGGTTGCCACATAAAGCCTGCTAGTGTTCTGTATTCATTTCAACCTGAAAGCAGCCATCAGAATAGATATAGATACAAAAAATACAATCAGAAGCCACGAGTTTGATTTTTCCATGTGTCAGGTTCAGTATTGAGCTACTAAAGGTTTTTTTTTTTTTTTTTTTTTTTTGCGGTACGCGGTCCTCTCACTGTTGTGGCCTCTCCTGTTGCGGAGCACAGGCTCCGGATGCGCAGGCTCAGCGGCCATGGCTCACGGGCCCAGCCGCTCCGCGGCATGTGGGATCCTCCCGGACAGGGGCACGAACCCGTATCCCCTGCATCGGCAGGCGGACTCTCAACCACTGCGCCACCAGGGAAGCCTGCTACTAAAGTTTTAACACCCTAATTGTGAAGTCGTTTATTTTATTCCAGCATTCCTCAGGAGCCATAAATTGCTACAAGATGCCAGCAGTTTATTTAGCCTTAAAACGCTTCAAATGCTTCTGTCTTCTATCCCCCATGATTGTTTGGTGTTAATTGCCCTCACAAATGATCTTAGCAGAGAAGACAGGGGAATGCTTATCTAGCAGTTCACTAGTAGCATTAAGGGTTTTAATTGTACTAGATAAACATGACAGGCAATTATTGAATGTTGTTACACACTAGAAGATTAAAATGGAATGCTAAGCATTATACTCTTTTGCAGTTTTGTCTTTATCTCAGTGCCTAATTTGTATCTTTCAACAATTTAATAGATTGAGTTTTATTTGAGAGACGTCCTCTGGAATACTCTATTGGAAGATCCAACATATAAATTTTATATCTGCTTACTTGAAAATACAGTGTGAATCAGACTAAAGTCAGACATGACATATTTCACCAATGCCGTAATACTTCAACAGATAAGATGGAAAGAAAGAATTTCCATTTATCTGTTACTCTGAAGTAGTGACATGAAAACTCATGTGATTCTATTTTCAACTATAATTACTGAATAACAAAAAGGTTAGAGGTTTACTTTTGCAGTCATTTTGATCTTTAGCAAGGTGGAAAATGCAATTCTAGAAATATTTCAATAATTTATTACCTTTGAAATACTAGTGTCCTTTAACTAAGCTATTGATAATATTTGGAAATAGTTGGGATTTCTTCTTAATTCATTGTCTTTTACAAACATTAAATAATCTGGTTACAGATGGCATTCATTGGGAAGTGACTTTAGACATTTGTACAGTTTGATTCCATTTCTTAAACTATTCCTATGAAACACAAATTATTACTGGCCCTATCAGGAGTTACATTTTTAAGTGTCGCACACTTTATAGATTTATTTACTGGCTGTGTTGATTGAAAAGGAGAATGTTTTTCTCCATATTTTAACTCAAAATAGTGAGCTGGGCTTGTTTTCCCACCTCAAACCATACTTAAAGTCAAAGTATGAGCTTTAAGTAGGTCATGGTAATCTGTTTGAAGAACAGTTATGCTTTTCAAAATTTTGGTAAACACTATTGTAAAGTACTTTTTCAGTTCTCTGTTGGACTTCCCTCTGATTATTATCAATACTCCAAAAGTCTTCTTCAATATCAGAAGTACATTCAAAACTCAACATTAACATCTTCTTTCTGTCTTCAGTATCTCACAGCTGGCAAAGCCCCGGCTGACACATCTGCCCCCTTGAAGATTCTCTGAGACTAATTCCCACTTTTGAGCATTCTTTCATTGCATCCTGCTCTTCATACCAAATTCATGATCCCATCTTTTAAAAAGTTTTCTTTTATACTTACAATTTGCTGATATAATATGCGTATCCCCTGAGGCATCAAATTCACTCCTAGGAATATGCCTAACAGAAATGCATATGTATGTTCACCAAGAGACATGTTCTAGAATGTTCATAGCAGTACAGTTGATAATAGCTTGCCATTGAAAAATACTCAAATGCTCACAAACAATAGAATGAATTAAAAAACCATAATATAGTCACACAGTAGAGTACTATATACATTAATTAGAATGAATAATCTTCAACAGCATGCAACATTATGGATGAATCTCACATCACAACGTAGGGTGAAAGAAGGCTAGCACACATGGGTATGTGCTGTATGATTCCATTTACATAAATTTTTTTAAAGTAAAACAGTTCTAGATTGTAAGAAATCAGGGTAGTAGTTGCCCATGTGAGAAGAGGTAGTGATTGGAAGGCAACACAAAAGAGGGTTCTGGAGTAGTGTGGGTTTCATGCATGTGTTCAGTGAACTTTATACTTTTGAAAGATACACTTTTGTGTATCGAGACTACAATAAGTTTAAAACAGGTGATGTGTATATTTGACAAAAATATAGAAGATAATATAGAGAGAAATATACCAGAAAACTACTTCTCACCCAGATTTTGCTGATTCTTCCTGTGTCTTACAACAGAGTTCCTTAATTTCAGTCCTGTACACACACATACACACACACACACACACACACACACACGAATAAGTACAAGTAAAACTGGTGAAACTTGAATAAACTCAATGGATTGTATCAATCTCAGTATCTGGGTTGAAATTATACTTTAGTTACCATTGTAGGAAACTGGGGAAAGTATGCAGGGGACCTCTCTATATTATGTCTTACAAATATATGTGTCTACAATTAACTTAATAAGAAAATTTTCAATTAAAAAGAGAGGGAGTGATGAATAAACACAAGAAAATATATTAATTTCCAAAAATCAGGCACTATCCCAAAGGAACTGTATTGTAATGTCTGGGGTTGCCAGAAACCTGTACTTTTAACATGTGTTCCAGGTAATTTATAAAGCAAGGCTAGGATATACTATGTAGTAAGTTGGCTAGCTTTTTAACACTGTATCAAGTCAGGACACTTTGGGCACAAGCTTATAGATTAGATCTGTCATACTGGTTTTTAGGTGGTCTTATTTCACTGTAATAAAAGAAATCAGTATTTGTTGGCTCTCTTTTAAATCTGTCTAGAATAAAAAGAATAAAATACTTAGGAATAAGTTTAAGAAAAGAAGTGCAAGACATACACTAAACACTACAAAACAGAGAATACCTAAATAATGAATACCTAATATATAGAATACCTAATAATAAAGAATACCTAAATAAATGGAAAGAAATTCCATGTACCTGGATTGTTAAGATAGCAATACTCCCAAATTGATCAAACTATTCAACACAATTCCTATCAAAATCTGCCATTTGGGGCAAAAATTGACAAGCTGATTCAAAGATATATGTGGAAATGTAAGGGACCCAAAACTTTCTTGGAAGAAAAAGAACAAAGGAGGACTCAGACTTCCTGATTTCAAAACGTACTACAAAGTGACAGTAATCAAGACTGTGTGGTGCTGGTATAGAGATCAGTGGAGTGATAGTTAGAAACCAGATATAAACCCTTACATTTATAGTCAACTGATTATCAACAAGGGTACAAAAACAATTCACTGTAGAAAAAATAGTATTTTCCACAAATGGGCCTGGGGTAACTTGGGAATCACATACAAAGGAATGAAATTGGACTGCCTATGTTTTAACATATACAAAAATAACTCAGAATGAAGCATATACTTAAATATAAGAACTAAAACTATAAAACTCTTAGAAGAAAAAAATGGGTGTAAATCTTTACGTCCTTGGATTAGATAATGGTTTCCTAGATAGGACATCAAAGCACAAGCAACCGAAGTAAAAATAGATAAATTGGAATTCATTAACATTTAAAACTTTTTTTCTTCAAAGGACACTAAAATAAAAAAGACATAATAAGTTTTGACAAGCGTAGGAATTGGAACACTCATACCTTGCTAGTGTAATCGTAAAATGGCACAGTCACTTTGGAAAACGGTTTGGTACTTCTACAAAAAGTTAAATACACTCCAAGATATATACCCAAGAGAATTGAAAGCTTGTCCATACAGAGACTTGTACACAAATATTCACAGCATTATTCATAATATACAAAATGTGGAAACAACTAAAATGTCCATCAGCTGATGAAAGGATAAAAAAATATGATATATCTATACAATGGAATGCTATTTGGTCAATAAAAAGGAATGAAGTACTAACACATGCTATACCATAGAAAAATCCAGAAAACATTACATTAAATGAAAGAAGCCAATCATAAAACATAATATTTGATTTCATTTTATAAATTGTTAACAATAGGTGAATTCTTAGAGATATAAAGTAGATTAGTGGTTGCCAGGGAGGGGAAAATGGGAAATGACTGCTAATAGGTATAGGGTTTCTTTCTGTGGTAATGAAAATGTTCTGAAACTAGATGGTGGTCATGGTTGCATAACTCAGACTCTATTAAAGACCAGAACGTGAGCTGATTTTTATAGTGTATAAATTGTGTCTCAATAAAATTTTAAAAAATCTACCTAGAGTTCCTAGTATAAGTTGTTTACATTATAATGATTTTCAAAATCGAATCTTTGATGTTGATGTAAAATGGTAAGAGCAGAGTGTTTTCTTGTTTCAAGAACAACCACTCCCCATAGTATGACAGACGACAACATTCGACTCTTGACCAGAGGAATTTTGCTCTTTCCACTTACTTACCTTGAGAACAACAGTGATAAACTGATACTGTGAAATGCCAATGTCAAGGAATGTCAAGGAATGCCAATGTCAAGGAAATGTCAAGGAAAATGCTCCCATTTCTCTAAATCTGTAGACTCTTAAGTTAATTGTGAGATTTGATGGAATGAGTACTAGACTAGACCTCAGAAATCCTATCCCTATCTCTTACTGTGTGACCTTGCACTTGTCAGTTATCTCTCTGTATTTGTTTTCTTATCTGTCCAGTAGAGCATCAGTACATGCCCAATACGTTTATAATATCTGCAAGAGAATCAAATGAATACAAGGTATGAAGGTGCTTTGAAATTGACAGCACTATAAAAATATGAGGCATTGTTTATTTAACATCCTTCATTTTTCTTCCTCAGACTTGATTTTCAATGAAGGGGAACCATAAGGTGCTAAGTTAAATGGTTCCTTCTGAATATTGGTTGAGAGGGTCTGGCTTTCTTCTTGAGGAAGAATGTTGCATGGACTCAGCCACTTGAACTTGTGTGACATTAACAGATAGGATTTTACAGAAAACTGTTAAAATTTTTTTAATGTATCAGTCTGGCCACATGAGAATGATATGGCAGCAGACAGGTTATTGTCAATTAAACACGAGCTGTCAGGAAGTCAGAAATGTTGAAATATGGTGAGCGTGAATCCTAAGCAGATCATATGACAGCTGCTCAGCTGTTATTTTAACAGAGTGACTGTATGTATGTGTTATTTTCCTGCAGAATTTAATTTGAGTCCCTAACGACAGAGACATCTCTGCATTTGCATGTTGCTGTCAAGTCAAACTTGGACCTTCTAAATGAGCTAGAATGGTGGGTAGTAATAGGCAAGTGACATGTGGACGAGATGGCTCTTGTCTCATTTTCCTCCACTCAGGTTACATTGAAGAGGCCTGCATCATCCCCTGCCCCTCAGACTGCAAGCTCAGTGAGTGGTCCAATTGGTCACGCTGCAGCAAGTCCTGTGGGAGTGGCGTGAAGGTTCGGTCTAAATGGCTGCGTGAAAAACCCTATAATGGAGGAAGACCATGCCCGAAACTGGACCATGTCAACCAGGTATTTTCTACCATTGGGAATATTGTAAAATATTTTCTAGGTGCACGATAATCTTTTTTTAATCCAAAATAGAGAAGAATAAATAATAGACCCTGAATAAGAAATTTGACCCACTTTATCTTTAGAATGCCTGAGTAAATTATTAAAATCCCAAATCAGATAGATGATCTCTGTATTCTCAAGAGATTTATTTAGTGCATTGTATTATATGTATATGCATATTAATATAATTCAATGGAAATAAAAATGAAATCTACTTTTGAAATACTGTTAAGGTATTTAATCTGTTATTATACAATAATTTGTGCACTGAGATCAAGATTGTCTTTTTCTGATAGATCCGCTAGACTCTCAGAAAAGACATCTCAGTTACCAAGTACATAAATTAAAATCAAAGAAAGTGTATGGGTTTGGGTCTAAAATTGGGAAATATATTCTGTACATTTACTTAAGTTTGATCAATATGAAATATGTTAAGAAAAAAG
Source organism: Aethalodelphis obliquidens (assembly GCF_003676395.1). Classification (NCBI taxonomy): domain Eukaryota; kingdom Metazoa; phylum Chordata; class Mammalia; order Artiodactyla; family Delphinidae; genus Aethalodelphis; species Aethalodelphis obliquidens. The sequence goes on along the minus strand of NW_020837949.1, from coordinate 64,145,252 downwards.
AAATATACTGGACTTCCTGGTGGCGCAGTGCTTAAGAATCCGCCTGCCAATGCAGGGGACACGGGTTCGAGCCCTGGTCCAGGAAGATCCCACATGCCGTGGAGCAACTAAGCCCATGCGCCACAACTACTGAGCCTATGCTCTAGAGTCCGCAAGCCACAACTACTGAGCCCGCATGCCACAACTACTGAAGCCAGTGCACCTAGATTCCACGCTCTGCAACAAGAGAAGTCACCGCAATGAGAAGCCCTTGCGCCGCCACGAAGAGTAGCCCCCGCTCACTGCGGCTAGAGAAAGCCCACGCACAGCAACAAAGACCCAACGCAACCAAAAATAAACATATATAAATAAAATAAATAAATTTTAAAAAAAGAAAAAAGAAATATAAAAATGGCATCAAAGTAACCGTATGTTAATCTATCAGTTTGGTGATTGGCCTTTTCAGTCTTATGTGGATCTTTGACTTCGGATACACACCTTGTTAGCGGCAGTTCATAGCTGTTACTCATGTTCCATTGGAAATAAAATGTCCAATGGGGAGAATTGTGACTAGTTTAATGTAATATAAGATTCATCAGACAGTTATTGCCATGTTTGGCCTACATGTGAATTAACAAAGAGTGAATTTCACACAATATGTGTAGGTATTAAGAGGTATGTTTAAATTTAAGTCACAAATGAACCAATTCATATGTATGAACTAACCTGAAATATGTAGGTATGTCTCATACACACACAGATTTTCTAATCCCCAAATTACCCATACGTTTGCCTTCCCAAATTAATCTAAATTTGTTCATCACAATAAAAGTAAATTATAGAGAAAATAAAAATAACTTTTGAATAAATCGATTAAGGGCCAAGAAAGTGGAGAATTAAATTGCATAGAAAGGACGCCAAAAGAATGTTGATTTTTTCCCCCCAAAGAAAAATTGCTGAACTTGCCCTTAAATACAACTGAAGGTGAATAATATACTGCACTGCTGCCATCTACTGGTAATCGAGTTTCTCTGTCCTAATGAATATTTCCAAAGAAGAAAATGCATGACCCCGATTAAACAGAATAACGGAAATGTAATGTTTATAATACAAAAGAATATTATTCTGCAAGTTTTGAAATCTTGAATTTCCAATAGTAAATTTAAATTTTAATAAATTTTTATCCATGATTCAAATAAATTCTACACATTTTCATACCTTTAGTGTGTATGTGAACAGCCAGATTTTAAAATTAAAATGAGCTATGTTTGCCTTAGCATTTTTTAAATAGTGAATTTGAAGAAGTTCAAATTGGTTGTACCAAGTTGTCCTTGCTTAAAAACTCTTCAACCTAAGCCATTTCTCTGTCACTCTGATATAATCTAATGCAGAGTATGATAAGGACATCTGAGTATTTGTTATCAGCCTACTGGTGGTATATTGAGACATCAACAATGGAAAAATCAAAGCTAAAACAAGAAATAACAGATTCCTGAATCTTTGACTTTGAGCACAAATGTTCTACATTAAAAAATAGAAACTTCTAGGGATTTATTTGTTAGTAAAATGTTAGGAAAGTAAAGAATATGCAAAGGTTTGTGTAAGTGTTGAAAACTGTAAATCATATAGATTTTTACTGCAGTTATACGTTCCTCAGTAATTAAGTCGTACTTTGCCTTGGAAATGATCTCTGAGGTTCCATTTTCCAGTTGAGAAAGCAAATCCCCATTTCCTCAGAAATATGGGTGGATGGATGGATTAAAATCAATATATCAGTCAGTCAATCAATCTATAGATAGTCCACTCACAATTTGAACCACAAGATATTTGCAGTCATATATTGATTCCCCATGATACGTATTTTGATGTCTACTCAGTTTGATTTCTTCATCCTGCCCATCAAATCCTTTCCTTAACTTGCTGTTTGCAGTACTCATTTGTGTATCTTAATTTTAAACAGTAATAAGGAATTGGATTTTCTCTTTTAAGGTCTAAGAAAGATGTTCTAATCATTTACCAAAAAAACCCCCACCTTTTATATATGGGTAATATTTGAAACTTAGAACATGAGTTCTTCTCATCAAATATACTTATCTTTGTTTAATTTATCTTTGTTTCTCTCTCTTTTCTTCATTCCTGGTGAACACTACTCCAGGCCCAGGTAAGAACTTTTAAACCTCATCGTTCATAATAGAGTGCTGTTTGTTTTCATTTTACTCCTGACATCAGAGAATGTATTTCTTTTCCTGCTATTTCTCTTATCTTTTATAGGGGAAAACATGTTTTCCATAAAATTTTTCTTCTGCAGCTATTCCCTTTGTTTTCCTAGCATATTACATGTGTTTTCTCATTTCACTATCAGGGCCTAAGGTACAGGGATAGTGGAGAGCAAGCATAATTCACCACCCTTGAAAAGGCAATGACCCCTCCTGTTAATGGTCGCATGCTTCTCGGAGAGGCAGAGGTGCAGGTGGGCTCAAAGCGGTAGCAGGAGGTGGCTCTGAACTGATTTGTATTCACTCCAGTGTAGGAGATTAAAATGAAAGCCATCAAAGGATTAGGAAAGGTGGCATTTTCCCTTCAGTTGTTCCCTTCTCCACAACTTGTAGGGTAATATTTTACTAAATACTAAAATAGTATTTAGTCCTATTTTAATACAGCACCCAACGTGAAGGTGATAACTTATGACAGTAATTACAGATTCTCACTCCAACAGTACACACTTTTTATTCCTATGTGGAATAGGTCCACTTTATTCACTTTACTTGGATGTTTAGTAAAACTAAAATTTGCACAAAAGAATGGCTCCAGAGGACTATTTATATTTTCTGGAATTAAATAGTTATATGAAATATTCATGTAGTTTGTGTGTGTGTGTATGTAAAATAGGAAATAAGAGTTATCATAGACTTTGAAATGATTTTAAGAGAGACATTTTTCTTTAATGGTTGAGTCAGCTCTGTTGCAGTGGATTATGGTCCTTTTTTTCATTTATTTAGTCATTCTTCTTTCTCATTGAGAAAAGAGCATAATTGGTTCATTGTGCTAAAAATCCTGAAACAGCCAAGCACACCACCCCAGACCTGGGGCTGCAAGCCTTTCTGGGCACCAGAGCAGAGACAATTTGCTTTGTTTTATGTGGCCCTCACCGCTTTGTACCTGTGTAATATGAGACCAATTTCAGACCTTGCTTCCAAGGTTTAGTTAGTTTTAAGATAGCTTTATTTCATATTATTTATCTTCTAATTTAGTTTCATATATGGAACACACACACAAAATTCTTATTGGTATACATACTTATTTGGAAAACAGGCCAAATTAAACTTATTTGAAAACAGCTACTTTTATATGCTTACTTAATTCATTAATTCTTTTATTCATTTATTCATCTTACTCAACAAATCTCTATAGAATGCCTGATATATGAGCAAGCATCCTGGGCTAAGTACTGAAGACAAATGAAACTGTGAACAGGACATATGGCCCAGGAAATTACAATGCTATGTGGTAAGGGTCAGTCTAGGAAAGTATGGAATGTGTCTGATGTGGTCCATGAGGTCCAATCTCCAGCTGCAATGTGATAGAGGAGCAGCACAATACAACACAGCCGTACCCTTCACTGCTAGAACTCTCAAGAGATCCTCTATATTCCTGTTTTAGAATAATGAACAGTAAAGGAAAGGCTTCAGAGTAGCTAAACAAGAATATCATGATAACTGTGATATGAAGTGTTCCCACTTACCTCATGGGGTTCCGTGAGGTGAGGTCATTGAGAACCGTGTGTGTTTCAGGTGTATGAGGTCGTCCCTTGCCACAGTGACTGCAGCCAGTACGTATGGGTTACAGAGCCATGGAGCATCTGCAAGGTGACCTTTGTGAACATGCGGGACAACTGTGGAGAGGGCGTGCAAACCCGAAAAGTGAGGTAAGGCCAAGCCTAGTTACACAGAGAAGCAAAGGCACAGCCACCTCCCGATTTCTCATGTGCCAACATGAGCTTGCCCTCCTCCCAATCTCCTGAATGAAATTGTCTTCAGTTTTATTTTTATGGAGTCTGTGTTCATAGAAAGCTCTAAGGGGATCTGCTTCCAGCAGCAGTGTTTCATCCTCTGCCTTCTGATTTTAGGAAGCTTTGCTTCAAGGTACTCTTGCAGGGAAAGGGCTGCATATTGAATGCGAGGTGAATGAATGCAGATTTTCCAACCCCAGTAACTTCTTCCTTAAAGGTCAAATACATTTCTAACTGTATCTTAGTGATAATCTTTTGTAAACTCTTTATCCTTTGTATCAAACTGGCTATCTTTTGAATACTCTCATCTGCTCTAGGAAGCCTTCCCTAAACCTCCCCGCTGGCTAGTGCCTCTCATTTGTTTTCTGAACCACACTGTCCGGTAGGGCAGCCACTAGCCACGTGTGACTATTTCACTTTAAATCTATTAAAATTAAATAAAATGCATTTCCTCAGTCACACTAGACACATTCTAAGTGCTCGATAGCCAGAGGTGGCTAGTGGCAATTCTGTGAGACAGCACAGTATTTACATTGTCATAGAAAGCTCTACTGAGCAGCCTTGTTCTGTAATACCCCACATACCCCTCACTGTTTTGAAAGATCCATCTACATGTCTGTCCCCTTTATTAAATCCTGTTTCTCCAAACTGAGACCCTGTCGTATTCACAGAACTTCCCTAAAACCTAATACAATTAAATTATTGTAATAATTGTAATACAATTAAATTAACTCATTAACTTATCCCTACACCATCTACATATGATCCTTAAGGGTCTCAAACCTGGGAAACAAGTATATGAGGCTTTATTATCTCCACTTTACAGAGTAGATTCAGAAGTACTTACTAAGTAGTGTGCTGAGAGCACACACCTAGTAAAGTGACAGTGGCATTCAAACTCAAGTCTCTTGTCACTCTTTAACTACAACCAGTTTCTTCTAACTCTGCTGAGTGACACACAGTAAAGAAAAACATAAAAACATCCCAAACCTGACAACAACTGTTGTGAAGAATCCCATTCTCACTCATGACATAATTTTTCATGAATTTAAGATTCCTATTTCTTAATCTGTTTCAATAGGAAAGTAGAACAAGTTAACGTTTATATCATAAAACCTTGGCACACTATGTAAAACATTTCTTCCAGTAAAAATAGTCTCTCTCTCTTTTTTCAAAAGCCCATCTGAACTCTCAAGTTATTTTACGGAGTAACTTTTAAAGGTGGATGAGGTGGGGTGGAGGTAATGAGTTAATAGGGAAACAGGGAAGAAAAAGACAGAGATTCTGTTTTCTACCAATCTTCTGCCAAATTTAAAATTTCTCTTTTAAATATAAAAATATTTTTCTTATATTAAAAATTTGATCAGGTTGTGTTTTTTGTTATTAAAAAAATTATAATAATGAACTTCTTTCGGCTTTCCCTTCGGCTGTGTATATGTTGCTTCTTTTTGCTTTGTGAATAGGTATTCTCAACATTTCCAAACACATCTTAAACACAGTGACTTTTCTAGGCAACTTATTTTTCCAGTAAACATTTTTAATGCAAACAGAGAAAATAGAAGATCAGTATTGATTGGAATTTCTGATTGTGTAATAATGTTTCTTTCTTGATTCAGTAGTATACCTCCCAAACCTTACCCTCTGCTAATTAAGGTCAAATGTCCTGTTAGATGCAAGCATTGGGTGACATTTCAGGACAGAAGAGTCTATAAGAGGGCAGGTTTCAAAATATCTCATTCTTTCTCTTTTAGGATGGTGTGACATCAAAGACTGTGTAATAGTAGTAAATAGTAAATAGTAAAGACTGTGTAATTCCTGCTGGGAAGGAATATTTTTTCACTAACATTTTTGTAGAATTGCCAGCACATGATGATAATAAAAACCAAACAGATTTGGTTATTTCTATTGTTGCTTTTGAATTTTCTGCAGGCAATGCACCCCCTTATTGCTACAACTGTGGTGGGCATCTGGGCCCACCCTTGGCCTCCAACTTGGTGGTGGTTTTCTAAAATAGTTCAGTATTCTCACAGCATAATCCCTTCTCCTATGGAAAGGAGAAAAGGCCAGGAATTTGAAGAAAGCAAATGAACTTAAAGTGCTTCCCTTTGGGCTCAAGACTTGATCCAAATATTTATTCTATTCTGCAGTGATAAAAGTATCATTAATAGTAACTCAAATAAATAAAACATAATCTGAATGTCAACAAGAAGGGTTTTTTAGCAATTGTGGCACATTCAAAAGATGGAATTCAAATGTAATCATTAAAAATTATGTCTTAGAAACACAGTTAATAACACAAAAAGATTTTTATAATGTATTGTTGATGTTTTTCCTAAATGGTACAGATAGTAGGTGAAGTTTGCTCCTGTTTAATGAAATGAAAATATATGTTTAAATATAGTAGTCTGTTAAGAGTGGTTATCTCTGATAGAATGTAGTGAATTTGTATTATTTCTTGTGATTTTCCTAAAATGAATCTATTACCTGTATAGTAAAAATCGAAGGAAAAGAAATACCTTTGAAAACAAAGTTTTATGCACATAACTACTTAATAGAGTATTGAACATCTGTCCTTAACTTTGAATCAATAGGTAATTTTGCAAGTTAATCCTTGTACATCATGTCAGGGCCTCACATTAATGTAATCTTTTCTTAGCAAATCCAACTTTGGAGACTGAACTGTCCCGTCTGCTCTGTCCTCTCCTAGCTGCCGTCAACAGAACATTTTTAAAATGCCACTGAAGCTAGAACTTTTTTCCTGGGAAACTAAAATTCTCCCAGAGAAATTTATAATTTATTTTTTTCCTTCAACAATGAAACTATGTAAATGTCTGTCTACATTTGCATATTTTTGTGATTACCTTTTATGTATTTATTCAGTATCAAAAAAAATGCAGAGGTGGGTATTTGTGTGGCTATTTTTCCAGCTTACAAACCCAGTTAAGACATAACCAACAGCTTAGTTTTCCAGTCTTTGAATGCGTTCCACAGGAAAACCACATTTCTCTTAAAATTAGCAGCGCTGTATAGAAACGTGATTCTGCAGAGGAGATTTGTGAAGATGCAATGTCCCTACTGATCGTAAATCCCTGAGAAAAGTTGACATTCCAGATATAATTGGTAATGTAATGCAACCAACAGTTTAAAACATTGCAGTGGGTTTGAGAGGCTTAAGAGCTCAAGCCTTCCTTTTCATCTCCTGCAATGCAGTTCTCTTCCCAAACCTATTAATTTGGTTGACCTTCTCTGAGTTACAAATGAGGGATAAAGTTTTTCTCTTCTATTCGAAAAGTGCCTTGAGAGATTATTAACTACAGTAAAAGTTAAGTCTGGTACTAGCCACATTAATTAGATTCCCAAGAGATGACTAAGGAGCCCTTTATGACTGCTTACAATAGAATGAAATGTAATAAAATGTTTGAATTTGTTCTGTTAAAAGGAAAACTAAGAATAAAAAAGGTCAAGATATAGGAAGATCCCAGCAACCACGTTTAGAGAATTTGTGCTATTATTCTTATGACTGTCTCTTCACTTCTGCCTTTCTTTTAAGGTTATCAGCAGATGGGAAGCGAAAATTACTTTTGAAATGACAAAACAACTTGATAAATGCCATCAGTTACTTTCTCAAAACCACTTACTGAAATCTCTCCCTAGGAGATTTCAGTGTGCCTTGTCTTCCGTCATATATGAATCTGCCTTCTCCATGGAATTCACCATTTTCCTCAGAAGAAAAACATGCATTATATTCCAAAATTGTAACCCATCTATGAATATCTTCGGTGAACTCATTAGTTTCTGCATCACATATGGGTGTAAATGACCCTCTCCTTTAAGAGGAAGACACATAGTTTATGTACACAGAGTGTATACACAGTGGCTATAACTTTAAAAGATTATGATACATGCAAGCATAGATTTTTAAATCATTAGCTATACAACTAGGTATGGGAGGCAGAGATCCTTTTACGTCTTTATGTTTGGAGAATTTTATTCATTAAATGCAAAGCTTCCCATCCCCCATCTCCATGGTGATGTCTTATGAAAAACCTTGTACCTTACGGGTTGGCCATTGTTCAGTTGTCCCAGTTCCTTCACTGATAGGTATGTTTTCTTCTAGATGCATGCAGAACACGGCGGATGGCCCTTCTGACCATGTAGAGGATTACCTCTGTGACCCAGAAGAGATGCCTCTGGGCTCTAGAGAGTGCAAATTACCATGTCCCGAGGATTGTGTGATAACTGAATGGGGTCCGTGGACCCGATGCACTTTGGTGAGACAATTAACCATTTATTAATGTAGAATTTGCTTAATTCCTTACCACTAAAGCTTTAAAAATATTATTAAGAAAATAATAGCTTGGTTACTAAATTAGTTACCAAAGCAAGGCGTATTTTTGGCTACTTCATTCTTATGACTGTGCCATTTAAAATCAGCAATGTTTGGACTCACACTGAAACAGCTCAACCTCTTGCAAGCTTTATGCTCCTCCACCGTCCTCCTAAACCCAGCACAGGCTTCAATAGTTGTGGCTCGTGGGATCTACAGCGCAGGCTCAATAGTTGTGGCACAAGGGCTTAGACGCTCCGCGGCATGTGGGATCTTCCCAGACCAGGGATTGAACCCGTGTCCCCTGCATTGGCAGGTGGATTCTTAACCACTGCACCACCAGGGAAGTCCCAAAATGCCTTTACATTTGCTTATGAATTCACAGCATGTTAAAAACTGCAGTGGTGATAATGATTCCCTCCAGGTAAAGGGAAAAAGAATGAAAATCTAGTAAAAATACTTTAATGGTGTCAGGTTATTATCATCCCTTGCTTTTTGCCCAATCCATTTAAAATTGTAGGAATAGTCTTTCACACGGTAGGGGTATGGCAGCAGGAGTATTGACACTAAAACGCAGAAGATCCTGGTAAGAAAGGGAATAGAAAGAAGAGAGCTGTGCATCAGTGAATCTCTTTCCACACACTGACTCTTGAGCCTCTTTGGGCCTGGAAAGCCAGCTGAGAGTTTCCAATCACACAAAGCTTCTAGATTTCAGCAGCCCATAGGGCCTCTTCCATGGGACCCTGGGAGGAGAGTCACTTGAAACAGAACTGGCTGATGATGTGGGAAATTTGGCTTACCCTTGTGTACCTTTGTAAAGCTGCACACTTCAGAATGGCATCGAATCATGGAAAAGATACATCTAATGTGGAATTAATTTGCTGAAATATAATATGGGACAGATACATGTTTTCAAGGAGAAATTAATTTTCTATTTCAGTGTTAACATTATTAAAGATGCTGATTAGCAGCCAACTGATAGAGCAGGAACAAAACAGGGCTGGCAGTTGACTTGGATACAGGTTAAATTGCAATTAAGCATCATCTGTTTCGGGCTTCCCTGGTGGCGCTGTGGTTGAGAGTCCACCTGCTGATGCAGGGAACAAGGGTTCGTGCCCCGGTCCGGGAGAATCCCACATGCCGCGGAGCGGCTGGTCCGGTGAGCCATGGCCGCTGAGCCTGCGCGTCCGGAGCCTGTGCTCTGCAACGGGAGAGGCCACAACAGTGAGGGGCCCGCGAACCGAAGGAAAAAAAAAAAAAAATCAGCTGTTTCACAAGCATATGCAAATGATTTTCTATTCTATTTAATTCCATAGCATCAGATTTGAAGTTACTGTTTCTGATCTTAGTAACCAAATGTTTTCAAAACAACACTGTACCAGTAGGAGAATGGCAACCAGTCTTTTTAATTCATGCTAAGTTGTGTTTGTGTGCATATATGTGTACACATTAGGAAAATAAAGGTTGTATATAACTAGTTATTTAAAGTTCACCCTTAAAACCATTTTTCAGGTCCTGTCAACTCTATTAGATAAACAGATAGATTATAATTTCTGTATTAGTTATTAGTAGTTATTAGTATTAGTATTATTAGTATTGTTAGTTATTAGTATTCTACAGTAATTAATATGACCATATGTATGTGTTTGTGTATGGATGATGTGATGTATCTATTAATATTCGACACATAGGCTCTTCTTCTCCCAGTTTTACTGAGAAATAATTGACAGACATCATTGTATGTTTAAGGCATATAGCATGATGGTTTGATCTACATATATTGTGAAATGATTACCGCAATAGGTTCAGTAGCATCCATCTTCTCAAATAGGTATGATGAAAAGAAAGAAGAATAAAGGAAAAGAATTTTCTGCTTGTGATGAGAACTGTTAAGATTTAGTCTCTTAACAACTTTCCTGTATAACATACAGCAGTGTTAGCTACAGTCATCGTGTTGTACATTACATCCCTACTACTTATTATCTTATAACTGGAAATGTGTACCTTTTGACCACTTTCCTCCAATTCTCCCTTCTCTCCTACCCCCACTTCTGGTAACTGTAAGTCAGATCTCTTTTTCTATGAGTTTTGTTTTTTCTTTTGTTTTTTAGATTGCACATATAAGTGAGATCATACAGTATTTGTTTATCTCTGTCTGACATTTCACTTAGCGTAATGCCTTCAGGGTCTATCCATGTTGTCACAAATTGCAGAAATCCTCATTTTTTATGGCTGAATAATATTCCACTGTATAACTATACTACAACTTATTTATCCATTCATCCATTGACGGACACTTCGGTTTTTTCCATATCCTGGCTATTGTAACTAGTGCTGCAATAAACAAGGGGGTGCAGACACCTTTTCAGGTTAGACACATCCCTTAAGCACTGTCGACTGAAGAAACACACACAGCTTAAAAGTTGCAAGTTAAGCTTTATTCGGGGATCTTACTGAGGATTATAGCCTGGGAGACAACCTTTTAGATAGCTCTGAGGAACTGCTCTGAAAAGGTAAAGGAGGAGCCAGGATAAACAGGAGTTTTTTGCTGGGAAAGAACATACAGTCAGACATCAAAAGATTACTGCTAATCACTAAAACAGACATCTCTAGTTAATGACTTTAGTGCTTTCCTGTGTATAGGAAGATGCAAGAATCTGGGCTCATTGAAATCATTCCTTAGACATGTATCTTAACTGTCTTGGGTCAGTATCCAAAGCACAGAATGCTACCTCTTTTCTTCCATCCTGTTTGGCTTAGGGCACATCACCTGCAGCAGCTGCAGTGGCTGGTGCCTTGATCATTGTAGAACTGAGACAGCAGGCAACATTCTTTGTGTACTGGAATGGCAGACAACATTCCCTGTTCCCAGCATCTTAGAGCTAGCTGGAACATCAGAAACTCATCCAGCACCTTGATTTTATAAATGAAGAAAGTGAGGTGCTATGAGATTGTTTAAGTTAGCCAGTGTCCCAAAGGTTCTAGCTCTTGCTCCAGTGCTCTCCCTAATACATTAGCTCTTGTGTGGCTGAGTATTCACCTTTCTGAGGAGTTATATTATTCTTTGTCAGCCTTGCAATCAAAACAGTTTCCGGCAAAGGTCAGCTGATCCCATCAGACAACCTGCTGATGAAGGAAGAGCCTGCCCTGATGCTGTTGAGAAGGAACCCTGTAACCTGAACAAAAACTGCTTCCACTATGATTATAATGTAACAGGTATGTGAATAGTCATCTCCTTATAGAGTTAAAGGCCAAATCCCACGTCTGTCAGCTCAGCAGCATTTCCGGAAGTGTTGGTCAACTCCATCTGCGTGCCTTTTGGACATGCTGCTTCCTCTCCCAGAAATAATTCCGTATTAACTGAAAGAAATATTTATCTGCCTTATTTTTCATAAACATCAAAATAGAGAATGAAATGATCACGCAAACATTAGCTCTTAAGGCAGACGGAGAATAGTCTAAGGGTTCCTATTTAAGCCACCCTCCCACTTTCAGAAGGTGCACATAAAAGGTATATCTTCCCATGGGTATCAGTTTATTGAAAGATGTCTTTCTTCTTCAGAATGTGTTTAATCACTGTGAATACTGGGACAACAGTTCTTTCCGTGGGGGCAGTTCATAGGCATGATTAGTCTGCTGTAAAGACATCAGCAATCTTAAGCTTGCCAAGAAGTGCGTGAAGAGAATATAAACATTTCAGAGATATAAATATTATCAAAGGTATAGGAGAAAAAAGATAGATGAGGGTTTTTTTAGAAAAAAAAGGCTTAATCTAAATTCCATTTCTTTCCCAAACCCTCATCTCACACCATCAAGGCGTATACTCTAGGAAAGAAGACTTTCATGGTTTGTATGACTTAGGGCAACACTGAAGCTTACTCTGGAATTTTTCCCAAGTAATTTTCACACCAAAATAAACCCCAGAGACTGTACAGTGACACACAGCAGTCAGATTGACTTTTTGCTTCTTTTGGTTTTTCTTTTCAGTTTCCTTTCATGACACAATGAAATCACAGTTCTCTGGGGCATGCTACGTTACCCTGGAAAGAAAGAATTATTTTGCAAAAGACGTATAATAAAGGGAATTAAATAAATATGGCCAAAGTGATTTTGAAATAAATAAGCGTACATTTTACAGTATTCTACAGTACGGACAGTAAGTGAAAGACAGGTTTATTTGGATATAACTACCTAAAGTACGAGCCATTAAAATTATGATTATTTTGCTTAAACAAAAATGTTGAAATGTAAATTTCTACTTTCGTTAGGAGAAAAGTTTTTAAATGACATTTGATCTGCAGGCCACAGCCATTTCTACAGTATCACCAAACAGCTAGCTAGCAAGATTGTCAGGGAGACATCTGCCTCAGGAATAGTCCCTGTAGCGATGTGCAACGCCAGCATTTCCATTTGACTCCAGATATGTTCAAAGCCTGGGCCCATACGCTCTGCGTGTGGGATGATTGATTGCGGGGCTTAGGAAGCAGTTGTGAATTAAATATGGGATTCAGGTCATCCGAGTTTCATTTGAAATCCGGTTCATGCATAGCCTTCTGTTCTGATATGCTCCCTTCCTTCCAGACTGGAGTACGTGCCAGCTGAGTGAGAAGGCAGTTTGTGGAAATGGCATGAAAACGAGGATGCTGGATTGTGTTCGAAGTGATGGCAAGTCGGTTAACCTGAAATATTGTGAAGAGGTGAGGGGATGCTTTGTTATGTCTTTGCGAGTAAATTCTTCCCTAATAATTTCAATTCATGCTGAGCCAAGTGACCTGACCAGCGCTTTATGCAGCTCGTTGCCAGCAGATGTTTTCGGCACTATTCAGAGGCTGCTAAACACTCTCTTGAAAAGAGACACTGTCCAACACTACTGATTTCTACACATAATTTCCTGTATTTTGTTCTGCTTGGAGCCCAAAGGTATGCTAATTAGCCTATTGTGAAAGAAATGCTCGGGGAACAATAAGTAATCAAGGTGAATAAAGGCAATAAATCTTAATCAGACTACTCATCATCTTTTGTAATTTCATATGAATTTTGTGTTGCCTGGGACACCTGCCAAGAGCCATCATTTATTCTCTCTGTTGCAAAACACTGATCACATGTGGTTTGGTAGCAGATTTTGATATTAGGACCTAATACCCAGCTGTGAGAGTCTAAGACTCAGGTCTGGATAAGAGAGAGCTTGAAGTTCAAACAAAGGAATAGAGTCTGCCATCAGTGTCTTTTAGGTACAGAGAATTGTAACTGTTAATTCTCCAATTTACAAAAGTAATGTTATCATTTCTAATATGACCTTAGGAAACGCGAGAAAACATAGTTGTTGTCCTTCGGTAGTATTCATGAAGCTACGCTTTGGGTTTTGATTATTTTGTCTGGTTTCCAGACCAAAAGGGCACTCACATTCCTGACAGATTTTGACTCCTCCTGCATCCGAGGCCACTGGGTTAAACATGAACCAAGATAAGCAACAGCCTCCACAGACCTGCAACACCCGGGAGGAACTTATAACCTCATTAGGGTTCAGTAGACTTGGGACCATGACGTCTGTCTACACATTCTAGGGGATATTATAAGCTCGTGGTAAATTATTCAAACTCCTAAGGGAAAACTCAAGATGGAAGTATTTTAATCCATTTGATATCTTTGATATTATCATGTGGACCTAATTTAACTATCTGTATCTCTGTCCATGGGAACAGAGCTCCCAAGTGTGCTGAAAACAAATTGTTTAGTTAATAAATTGCTCTGTCATCTTATAACATAACTTAGTCAATTACTGCTTTAGATTTCATCAGAAATTTTATACCTGAATCAGTCTGGCTTTGAAACTAATAACATTGAAGTGATGTGACCATTATAAAAATAACATTATTATTAATGAATGTTATTATAGTTATATACAGGCTGGAGAGCTTTCTGTGGTCTACCTCTACTTGCTTAATATGTCTCTTTTTTTGCAAATGCACATGTAAGTGTCCTCCTGGGTCAGAATGAGATAACTATTAATAGCTCTGAGAGCTTTTAGAAGGCTAAACCCAAATCATACAAGACCAGTTTTTAAATATCTCATGACTACAGGACAAAGATATAAATAGGGCCTTTTATTTCTTAAGTGAAATAAAGTGGATAAAAACCTGAGAAATAATTTTAAGTATCCAGGAGCCTAGATAAATTTACTTTTATGTACAAATATTATAATGTTTGAATACTGTGATGACAGGGGTTCAAATCATAACATTTTAGTAAACCCTGTGTTCAGGGAGAGCAGTGCTACTCTCTGCAGGAATTGGATTAAACAACTCATATCCCATTTTATCCACCCTAAAAAAGCAGTAGACTTAAATAACAGCCCTGAGAAAAGCTGGCTATCTTTTTTAACAGGAGATTGCCTACCTACTAATACATGTGCAAACCCTGAATTGAGTGTAATAGCAGTAGCTAACTCTTGCTGTTTCTCTAACAGCCCAAAAGAAAAATGGCATTACTGTCCAACAAAGAGGAAAATTAGGGTTAAATCCATCCAGCATTTATATAGCACTTTTGTCTTTGATGTTTTTCAGACATTAATTCACCAGATACCTAATAACTGGTTTCTCCTTTCCTATTCTTTTATCCCTGAACATATGTTTAGATAAATGATAGATTAGATAGATGATAGGGTAGATAGATAGATAGATAGATAGATAGATACAGAGAGAGGAGAAAAAGAAGCTACAACAAATTTAAGAGAAAAAATAGTACAGAATTGAAATGTCTTACTACTGGGTACCCAAAGTATCTGTAAACAGACATCCTTTTTAACCCTCTAGCAAAATAAATAAACCAGTAGTAGTTGAATTCTGTGATTCAAAACCTTTCTCCATGAAACTATTAGGTACCTTAAATTTAACACATCATTTTTATCGTATCACCTTAAAACTTCTAATCTCCAGTGATTATAAGTGATTTAATTTAATTTTAAATTAAGTGATATGGTAAAAGTTTTCATACCAAATACTCAGCTTTGTCAAGTACTACTGATGGAGAATATAATGAGAGTGTTTACAGAGGGATCTGGTACATAAATCGTCGATCTGATCCTCTCTCAGTGCATAACTTAGAGCCAAGAGTTCTACTTGAACCGCAACATAACATTTCAGAAAAACTTTCTTTTGCCATTTTCTGCTCTATAAATTAGACACTATAAACTTACTTTCATGCAGAAATAAAAAAGGTCTTGAAAATCCCCAAGGATGACTAATTTAAAAAATTGCACTTTCCTAAGAAGCCTTATTTTTTCTATTTCAGTGCCACTTTGTACCTTTGACTTTTTAAATGTTTGAATATACAGTGGATGAGTTTGAAATCTCATCCTTCATTTTAAACGTAGAATACTTAAGTAATGCTACTTAATGCAGTAAAATGCACAACATTATTATCTGATGAGAGACTAATGCCAAAATAACAATTACACCACAGTTAGCTCCTGAGATCAGTTCTGGAAGAGAAAATCTTTTTTAAAAAATAATAAATGTATATAAAATATTCATAATAAAAATTCTAGTGACCCACCCCTCCTTTTGAGAGAGGTAGCTTACTTTAAAACTATTTTATATTATTTTAGTACATTATATTTTTGGTTTTGAGTGGCAATTGGTCTTTAACCTCGCTCTTTTTTCAGTTTGACATGCACATGTAAAAATAAATATCCCCCAAATACAATTATATATTTGTATAGTGATGATATTCTTGCTTTTTAACTAATAGAAAATATTTGTGCTTCCACCTATTTATTCCTCCTTTAGGGAAATTCAACTAATTTGGAGATTAAATCTTCCTTTTTTCACTTTTTATATAAAAAATTCAACTATATATATATATATAAGTATATTGAGTAAATGGGCTCCTCTGTTCATCCTGTTCTTTTTGCTCCCACTCTCCTGGATTGAGCCACTTTATATTTTTAACAGTTTGGGTCTTTGTCCTGCAGACATCTTTTTATTTTATTATGCATATTGCTTATTCTTCCTCTCCTCTCCTCTCCTCTCATCCCCGCTCCAATCTTGCCCTTCCTTCTTCCTTCCATCAACACTGCACTGTGGTCATGCCTTCCTGTCAGTACAAATAGATCTACCTCTATCCTTTCAGCTCGGCCTGGAGAAGAACTGGCAGATGAACACGTCCTGCATGGTGGAATGTCCTGTGAACTGTCAGCTTTCTGACTGGTCTCCTTGGTCAGAATGTTCTCAAACATGTGGCCTCACAGGTTTGTTTGTGCTTTATTTGGCATTAGACTGATGATCAAGGAATATGAAATAAAATGTCCCTCTTGCTTTAAGTCATATCAAATAATCTGCAGAAAGGTTGAATCAGGGTATCTTTCTTTCCAAAACATCTAAGCCTTACTTGTTCCTCTAATTTCGGAAGAAATGTCTTTGACGCCTTCTCCCAGTAAGATATGTGCTTGGGCTTCCCTGGTGGCGCGGTAGTTGGGAGTCCGCCTGCCGATGCAGGGGATGCGGGTTCGTGCTCCGGTCCGGGAGGATCCCGCATGCCGTGGAGCGGCTGGGCCTGTGAGCCATGGCCGCTGAGCCTGCACGTCTGGAGCCTGTGCTCTGCAGCGGGAGAGGCCACAGCAGTGAGAGGCCCGCATACCACCAAAAAAAAAAAAAAAAAAAAAAGATATATGCTTGCACAATTGTAGTGTATCACTGAGGTTGCACCACTTTGTATCTCTTAAAGGAAAAATGATCCGAAGAAGAACAGTAACCCAGCCCTTTCAGGGTGATGGAAGACCATGCCCTGCCCTGATGGAACAGTCTAAGCCTTGCCCAGTGAAGCCCTGTTATCGGTGGCAATACAGCCAGTGGTCTGCATGCCAAGTGCAGGTAACCAATCTCAAAAAGTTGTACGGAAGTGTGTATTCTTTATCTGGAGAGACTTGGTTTCAGAAATATTTGCAGAGCTTACAGATAGCATGTTTTCTGTTAAAGATTTTAGGTACCTTGCCATTTCATAACTGTTTAATTAGTTTCGATAACAAGCACTCCCTGTCCTGTATTTTAAAACCATTTGGAGACTGATTCATTTTAATGAAAATTTATTTGCCTGTCTTTGGCTAGAAAACAAATAAATTGTTCATGCTATGCTTTATAGCTACTGCCCTAAAGGACCTCTTCCCTAGGGTTTCAAATGTTCCTTTAACTGCTCATAAATCAAAATCAATGGTGCAGAGATGACTGTAAGCGATAAGCTAACCAATGAATTATTTTTTTTTCCTAATTATTTTTTCCTCCATTTCAGGATGCCCAGTGTGGCGAAGGGACCAGAACAAGGAATATTTCTTGTGTAGTGAGTGATGGGTCAGCTGATGATTTCAGCAAGGTAGTGGATGAAGAATTCTGTACTGATATCGAACCCATTATAGATGGTAATAAAAAAGTGGTTCTTGAGGAAACCTGCACCCAGCCTTGCCCAGGTAACAACAGCAAAACAGAATTCGTACTTTGGCCATTCCTTACCAGGACCAGGGTGGAGAAGGGGTTGCGTGTATAAGTTTAAGAGATGTCAACAGTCTTCTCTTTCAGTAATATCTGTGCCAACAGCTAGACACTGTAGCGTGGATGAAGGGGGGCACTGCTCCTTACTGCCAGGTGGGGGTGAAGTCCAGTTCTCCTACGTGGCCTCTGTTGACACTCACCCCCCTCGAGTTTTAACTTCTGCAAAGAATGAAAATTAAGGCCTTAGGCTCATGCTTGACAGGGAGAGTATGAAAATTCTACCCCTAGATATATTAGCTAAAATATATTAGCTATTAGATATAATAGCTAAAATTCTACCCCTAGATAAATTACCATTCAAGAGTGAGAAAAAATAGTATTATGGAAGAAAATTTTGAATGAAAGAAATTCTGATTCAGTGTTGGACACAGAGGTACAAGCAGGAAAATGTAGAAAGCAAACGTATATCAAGCAGTTTAGAAATAAATAGCAGGAAGTGATAAGTTAATGATTAGGAATTTGGGCTTGATGCAGAGGACTTTAGGGTAGATAGAAGGTCAAAATAACCTCAGTGTCAAGCATGACCCTGTGGCCTTAAGAAAGATATAGGGGCAACAGTGTATTGGTGGGCTAGAAAAGAACAAGGTTGGAAGTGAATTGCCTATCTTTTTAAATTTTCATTTTATATTGGAGTGTAGTTGATTGGCAATATTGTGTTTCAGGTGTACGGCATAGTGATTCAGATGTGTGTGTGTGTGTGTGTGTGTATATATGGTCTTTTTCAGATTCTTTTCCCATATAGATTATTACAAAATATAAGTAGAGTTCCCTGTGCTGTACAGTAGGTCTTTGTTATCTATTTTATATATGGTACTATGTATATGTTAATCCCAAACTTCTAATTTATCCCTCCCCCCCTCACCTTTTTCCTTTGATAACCATAAATTTTTGACATCTGTGAGTCTGTTTTGTAGATAACTTCATTTGTATCATTTTTTTAGATTCCACATATAAGTGATATTATTATGATATTTGTGCTGCAATGAACATTTGGGTGCATGTATCTTTACGGATTATGGTTTTCTCTGGATATATGCCCAGGAATGGTTTTGAAGTTCATTTCTCTAATAATTAGCAATGTGGAGCATCTTTTCGTGTGCTTCTTGGTCACCTTTATGTCTTCTTTGGAGAAATGTCTTATTTAAATCTTCTGCCCATTCTTTAATTCTGTTGTTGTTGTTTTGGGTGGGGGTGTTCGTTTGTTTGTTTGATATTGAGCTGCATGAGCTGTTTGTATATTTTGGAGATGACCTTGTCAGTTGCATTGTTTGCAAATTATTTTCTCCCATTCTGTGGGTTGTCTTTTCGTTTTGTCGATGGCTTCCTTTGCTGTGCAAAAGCTTTGAAGTTTCATTAGGTACCATTTGTTTATTTTTGTTTTTATTTCCATTACTCTAGGAGGTGGGTCAGAAAGGATCTTGCTGTGATTTATGTCGTAGAGTGTTCTGCCTATGTTTTCCTCTAAGCGTTTTATAGTGTCTGGTCTTACATTTAATCCATTTTGAGTTTATTTTTGTGTATGGTATTTGAGAATGTTCTAATTTTATTCATTTACACATAGCTGTCTGGTTTACCCAGCACCACTTATTGAAGAGGCTGTCTTTTCTCCATTGTATATCCTTGACTCCTTTGTCATACCTTAGTTGACCATAGGTGGTTTATTTCTGGGGTTTCTATCCTATTCCGTTGATCAATAGTTTTGTTTTTGTGCCAGTGCCATACTGGCTTTTTTTCTCTTTTTTTTTTTAATTTTTATTAGAGTATAGTTGATTTACAATGTTTTGCTAGTTTCTGCTGTACAGCAAACTGAGTCAGTTAAACATATACATATATCCACTCTTTTTTAGATTCTATTCCCATATAGGTCAGTACAGAGCATTGAGTAGAGTTACTGTGCTACACAGTAAGTTCGTATTACTTATCTATTTTATATATAGTAGTGTGTTATCTGTGACTATTTCTGTTTTGTAAATAGGTTCATTTGTACCATTTTTTTAGATTCCACATATAAGCAATATCATATATTCGTCTTTTTCTGACTTACTTCACTCAGTATGACGAATCTCTAGGTCTGTCCATGTCACTGCAAATCGCATTATTTTGTTCTTTTTATGGCTGGGTCTCTACAGACAGCATATATTTGGGTCTTGTTTTTATATCCATTCGGTCCGTCTATGTCTTCTGGTCACAGCATTTAATCCAAACCACTTCAGACCGAGGGACACATACAGACTGAAAGTGAAGGGATGGAAAAAGATATTCCATGCAAATGGAAATCAAAAGAAAGCTGGAGTAGCAATACTCATATCAGAAAAAATAGACTTTAAAATAAAGACTATTAAAAGAGACAAAGAAGGACACTACATAATGATCGAGGGATCAATCCAAGAAGAAGATGTAACAATTGTAAATATTTATGCACCCAACATAGGAGCACCTCAATATATAAGGCAAATGCTAACAGCCATAAAAGGGGAAATCAACGGTAACAAAATAATAGTGGAGGACTTTAACACCCCAGTTACACCAATGGACAGATCATCCAGACAGAAAATTAATAAGGAAACACAAGCCTTAAATGACACATTAGACCAGATAGACTTAATTGGTATTTATAGGATATTCCATCCGAAAGCAGCAGAATACACTTCCTTCTCAAGTGAACATGAAACATTCTCCAGGATAGACCACATCTTGGGTCACAAATCAAGCCTTAGTAAATTTAAGAAAATTGAAATTTTTCCGACCACACGCTATGAGATTAGAAATCAGTTACAGTAAAAAAAACTGTAAAAAACAGAAACATGTGGAGGCTAAACAGTATGTTACTAAATAACCAATGAATTACTGAAGAAATCAAGAAATACCTACAGACAAATGACAATAAAAACACAATGATCCAAAACCTATGGGACACAGCAAAAGCAGTTCTAAGAGGAAAGTTTATAGCAATACAGTCTTACCTCAGGAAACAAGAAAAATCTCAAATGAACAACCTAACCTTATACCTAAAGCAACTAAAGAAAGAAGAACAAACCCAAAGTTAGTAGAAGAAATCACAAAGATCAGAGCAGAAATAAATGAAATAGAAACAAAGAAAACAATAGCAAAGATCAATAAAACTAAAAGCCAGTTCTTTGAGAAGATAAACAAAATTGATAAACCGTTAGCCAGAGTCATCAAGAAAAAAAGGGAAAAGAATCTGATCAATAAAATTAGAAATGAAAAAGAAGTTAAATGGACACCACAGAAATATACAGGATCGTAAGAGACTACTACAAGCAACTCTATGTCAATAAAATGGACAACCTGGAAGAAATGGACAAATTCTTAGAAAGGTACAATCTCCCAAGACTGAACCAGGAAGAAATAGAAAATATGAACAGACTAATCACAAGCACTGAAATTGAAACTGTGATGAAAAAACTTCCAACAAACAAAAATCCAGGACCAGATGACTTCACAGGCCAATTCTATCAAACATGTAGAGAAGAGTTAAACCTACACTTCTGAAACTCTTCCAAAATCTTGTAGAGGAAGGAACACTCCCAAGCTCATTCTACAAGGCCACCATCAGCCTGTTACCAAAACAAGACAAAGATATTGCAAAAAAAGAAAATTAAGAATTTTCTTAATTCTGTAATAAAATTAAGAAAATTAAATGTAAGACAGAATACTAAAAACTTAGAGGAAAACATAAGCAGAACACTCTAACATGAATCACAGCAAAATCTCTTTTGATCTATCTCCTAGAGTAATGGAAATAAAAACAAAAATAAACAAATGGGACCTAATTAAACTTAGAGGCTTTTGCACAGCAAAGGAACCCATGAACAAAATGAAAAGACAACCCACAGAATGGGAGAAAATATTTGCAAACAATGTGACTGACAAGGGATTAATCTCCAAAACTTACAAACAGCTCGTGGAGCTCAAAATCAAAAAAACACGCAACAGAATCAAAAAATGGGTGGAAGACCTAAATAGACATTTCTCCAAAGAAGACCTACAGATGGGCAGAAGGCACATGAAAAGATGCTGAACATTGTTAAGTATTACAGAAATGCAAATCAAAACTACAGTGAGATGTCACCTCACACCAGTCAGAATGGCCATCATCAAAAAATCTACGAACAATAAATGCTGGAGAGGGTGTGGAGAAAAGGGAACCCTCCTACCTTCCTGTTGGTGGGATTGTAAATTGATACAACCACTATGGAGAACAGTATGGAGGTTCCTTAAAAAACTAAGAATAGAGCTACCATATGACCCAGCAATCCCACTCTTGGGTATATATCCAGAGTAAACTGTGGTTCAAAAGGATACATGCACCTGATGTTCATTGCAGTGCTGTTGACAATAGCCAAGACATGGAAGCAAACTAAATGTCCATTGACAGAGGAACAGATAAAGAAAATGTGGTACATATATACAATGGAATATTACTCAGCCATTAAAAAGAATGAAATAATGCCATTTGCAGCAACATGGATGGACCTAGAGATTATCATACTAAGTGAAGTAAGTCAGACAGAGAAAGAGAAATATCATATGATATCACTTATATGCAGAATCTAAAAAAAATAATAATGAACTTATTTACAAGACAGAAACACAGACTTAGAGAACAAACTTATGGCTACCAGGGAGAAAGGCAGGGAGGGACAGATTGGGAGTTTGGGATTGACATGTACACACTGCTATAGATAACCAACAAGGACCTACTGTATAGCATAGGGAACTTCGCTCAATATTCTGTAATAACCTAAATGAGAAAATTTGCAAAAGAATGGATACTTGTATGGGTACAACTGAATCACTTTGCTGTATTCCTATAACTAACACATCATTGTTTATCAACCATACTCCAATATAAAATAAGATTAAAAAAAAGAAATCTGTGGTAAACGATGTGAAGAAAAACTGCAAGATCCCATAGTAGCATAGAACAGGCAATTCACCATTTTAATTAAAGCAATTACAAATCCAGGAGGAGGCTGGTCTTCTCTTGTAAATTACAATCTATTCATTTTCATTCCTCTCTTGCTAGTTTTCTCCAATGATGGCTTTTGAAAGCTAGTAGCATGTGAGCTTATAAGCTTTAAAGAGTAGAATACTGAAGTAGGAAATGCATTTCAGACACTTAATATCTTTGGTAGGCAGAGTGTAGTTTTATTATTACAATGTTTTATATGGTCAAAATATAAAAATATATTTAGTACAAGTCAGTGCTTCACACTTATTTGCTGTTATTAAATCTTTGAAGCTTGACATGGATTATTCTGGAGTGATAATTATATAATCCACAGACTACCATTAAAAGATTTATTGAGTTTTGTGTCAAAATACACTGTCAAGTGATACAAGCACAGAGATAAAGCCTATTAGTAAAAAGGTATATTTTACTTCCATGTAGTTTGCAGTCACTGAGGTGACGTTACACTACATTCATATTGACAGTTTCTCTATCTTGCATAATTAAAAACTGAGTAAGCCTAAAGTAGCATTTCCTAGGGGATATAAATATTTATAAAATTTTCTTTAACTACTTAAAAATTCTTAGTTTCTTTTTTCCTTAGCACTTCCAAAATTTACTAGAATTTTCTTCAT
This sequence comes from Aethalodelphis obliquidens, assembly GCF_003676395.1. Classification (NCBI taxonomy): domain Eukaryota; kingdom Metazoa; phylum Chordata; class Mammalia; order Artiodactyla; family Delphinidae; genus Aethalodelphis; species Aethalodelphis obliquidens. Next base: position 64,121,785 of record NW_020837949.1, on the reverse strand, counting down.
TTTAGGATGACATTAGACAGAGTAATAATGACACACTATAGTAAAGGTGTACAAAGATCACTCCACTTGAGTATTATACATGTATCTGTTAGTCAGTAATTCATGTCTTTCCAGGATTTCTTAATCCTGGCACAAGAAGTTTTTTCATTAATCAGATCTCCAGGTAACTTTGTGCTAACGTTAGATATCTTCAGTATAATATAAGGCAATATAAATTATTCATGTGATATGGCTGGAATAATTAAAGTGATAAGAATCCCTTATGGATTTGTGTTTATGAAAATGTACTGCATCCTCTGAACAGTATCACCAAGCAGTCAGTCCTGAAGAATGAATGAGTATACGAGAAAGGTGTATTTCATTAAATCTTCCCTGTTCTGAAAATGGTTGAAGATGAACACGTGATATACTACGGCCCAACAATTCCTATATAACTGTAACTATTTTCTAGTTATATACTCAAAATAAATGCATATATAAGTTCACCAAAAGATGCATACTAAAATGTTCACAGCAGCGGTATTCATAATAGGAAAAATTTACAACTCTCCACATGCCCACCCACAGTAGAATCGAAATGTAAATAGTGGTATGTTTATAAATAAAGCACAGCAGTAAAAATGAGCAAGTTAGAGCAACATAAATATGTGATGGTTCTCAAGACATAAATGAGTGAAAGAAAGCAGACATTAAAAAAGGACATACGGTTCTATTCCATGTAGAGCATGAGGAGGGTTTCTGAGATTCTGAGAATGCTCTGTTGCTTGATTTGGAGGTTGGCTACATGGGTATTTAATCAGACTGTGAACATTCAGCTATCTGTGCATCTATAATGTGTCATCATTTCGCATGTATATTACTCTTCAATACATAATTGAAAAAAAGGGAGGAAGCTGACTGAAGGTGTAGATCAGAGGACACTGTGTGCATTATTGCCACTACTGCAGCTGCTTGGTTAGCTGTCCCACCTCCACAACTTTGGTAAGAAACAGAAACCAAGCATAAATACCAGCTTTCTCAGCCTTGGACTTCAAGCTCTTGGAAATTTTGAACGCCTAGAAGACAAGTCCTGTGTATATTTCGATTTTCTTTTAATAGTACCAAGTGCTTAATAAACCGTTTTATGATGATAATGACAAGGGTGATAGTAGCAGGTTTTAATCAAGTATTGTTGTCACTTAAGGGAAATCATGATGGACAAGTTCCTTCAAACCATAGTTTACCTTTGATATCATTAAGCAGCACATATGCTATACTCAGTAACATCCACTCAGAAAATAACACTATTAATACAAACTTACAAAACCACATACAAACTTGCAAATATTAAATACTTATACAAATCTTACTATTAATACAAACTTACAAAACCACATACAAACTTGCAAATATTAAATACTTATACAAATCTTACAAATATCATGAATGACTGGCATACCTAAAAACACTGCTCAGTCGGGTTAAACATAAAATGATAATCTGGCTGGCTATTCTTTATGGGTATAAACTACAAACTTGTGTTTTGCAGGTGACTGTTATTTGAAGGAGTGGTCTTCCTGGAGCATGTGTCAGCTGACCTGTGTGAATGGTGAGGACCTAGGTTTTGGTGGAATACAGGTCCGTTCCAGAGCAGTGATTATACAAGAGCTAGAGAATCAACATCTGTGCCCAGAGCAGACGTTAGAAACAAAATCATGTGATGGTGAGTGCTACCATTCATAAAATCTATTTATTTTAGTTTTGTGTTGATAAGCAAAAGTATAAGATATAAAATTTTCTGTTGAATAAGCAAATTTGCTAAGATATCACTTAAAGGTGAGAATTCAGGGTATGACTCTGAATTCTAAATATTTAGAGACTAAAAGTCTTGCCACCCTTCATAAATGAAATATTGTAAAAATATTTCCAAGTTTTATGAGCTAAAGAAGGCTGAGATGATTAGGAGCAAGTTATTTGTACACCTGTAGCAACCCTGATGATGTGTGAATGTAAGAATATCCTCAATTTATTTAAATCAAAAGAGAGAAAGAAAAATTACAAAGCAACAGCAAAATGAGATATTTTACTATATTCTCAGAAATTGATAAATTGATAAATCTAAGTATTGGTAAGGATTAGTCTAAATTTGACATACAGCATATATAAAAATACATCTTTATATGTCTGTGTGTATATGTGTACATACACATAGAGCCATGCACCCAATATAAGCAATAGATGACATTCACAAGAACCACAGAGCATTAAAATGTTCTAGTTTGGGAACACAGAAGAAATCTAAATGAAAAAAAAAAGAATTGTTATCTAGTGGAGAATGTCTTGCTCAACAAACAACCCTCTCATTCCTGCTTGTGTTCTGAAGCAACTGAGTATGACATATATTAGCAAATAAGAGCCAAAATAACATCTATATTGCTGAAAAGTTGAAGAAAGCTTAGAATGTTGGAGAACAATGCTTAGAATGAAAGCCAATTGAGCTAGATGCCTTAACCCAAGAATTATAGAATTATCTACCTTCTTAGTTAAGTCTTCCCAAATTTACCAACCAGATAAAACATTTCATATTCCTGGGTAGGTAAAGGAGAGAAAGGTCAGAGGTTACAGTAAATGAAATAATTCCCAAGAAAAGAAAAATAATTGTTTACCCTGAAATGACAATGAAATAAAATTAGGAATCAGTAAAAATTGCCAAGAAATTCTCCCCATGCCCACACAGAAGTGAAAACCGAAAGCTACATTTCTAGAGCATTACATATCAAATGTTAATGCAGGATGCTTTACATTCTTATATAGGAGGGAGAAAAGTTTAATAAGAGCTAGACTTTCAGGCTTCCCTGGTGGCACAGTGGTTGAGAGTCTGCCTGCTGATGCAGGGGACACAGGTTCGTGCCCCGGTCCGGGAAGATCCCACATGCCGCGGAGCAGCTGGGCCCGTGAGCCATGGCCGCTGAGCCTGCGCGTCCCGAGCCTGTGCTCCGCAACAGGAGAGGCCACAACACTGAGAGGCCCGCGTACCGCAAAAAAATAAAATAAAATTAAATTAAAATAAATAAATAAAAAGAGCTAGACTTTCAACCCAATTTAAAAAAAAAAAAGGGAAATAGAGTGTATACAGTCCTAATAGAGTGTATACAGTCCTGATAAATACAAATTCAATGAGATAGAAAACAAATAAACAAGATAATCAACAAAGCCAATAGCTTGTTTTTTTGACCAAACTAACAAAATAGACCACCTCATGCAAAATCAATGAAGAAAAAACAAGGACAAAATTACTACTACTAATAAGATAGTGTTTAAAAATATAATTCTATGAAAAAATTTTGCTAATAAATGTAAAAACTTGACAACAATTTAGAATGTTATCTAGCAAGAGTAATAGAGAAGCTAAACCATAGATTCTGCAACTATTAAAAACACAGGTCTATCAAATATTCTCACACATGCACAAACACTAAAACCTAAATGGCTTTAATTATGAGTTTCATTAAAATTTAAAGAAACAGACAACTCCCATTTATTGTGAAATTTTAAGAAATAAAACAAAGTTGGGTAGAAAAAAAAGATGACGAAAATCTCCCCAATACAACACCAAAATCACAAACAAAAATGAAAAACAAAAATTCTTTTAAATCAAAATTTGAATCTTCTACACTGTAAAATAGATCATAAACAAAGTTACCAGACAAGCCACAGGCTTAGAAAAGATATTTGTGAAGTCAACTTTAAGGAATTAGTGTCTAGAACAACTATCCTAAATCTTTTCAGCATTCCAAGACAATTTCATACTTGTAAAATTGCTGAGCACCCCAAACTGCTTTTCTCTGTGAGTTATATATATCAAAATTTTTCATATTAAAAAATGACAACTGATGTTTTAAAATATTTGATAATTTATTTAAAACAATCATAAATCAATTTGTTACCATAAATATTTCCTGAAAAATAACTGTTTTCCAAAACAAAAAGAAAATAACTTTAATGACAGTCATTGTCTCGTTTTACACTTTTTCAAATCTCTGGCTTAACATCTGGCTTAACAGAAGACAGCTGGCTTCTCTTCTGTGCTTCTGCATTCAGTCTATTGCCATCTTAGTTTAGTTTATGTATATGAAGAAAATCCAGCCTTACTTACCCAGGTGTGTAGTTAAAGGGGAAAATCATCACACACATACTCTGAAAGAATGTCAAAGTCTTCCCTGGTCCCTGGACCATAATTTGAGAATTGTTATTCTAGAATAAAAAATTCCCATAACCCAATATGAAAAGGCATAGATTTCAGTAGAAAAAAAGGGGTGGGGGGAGCCAGAAGATATACATAAGCAATTCACAAGAGGAAATCTAAATGCCCCAAAACATTTTTCTCACTGTTTAATAGCTTTGGTAATCAACTACAAGTTAAAAATGACAGGATAGCTTTCCACACCCACAAGACTGACAAGAAATTTAAATCTGGAATTTATAAATGTTTGTGAGGTTTAGAGTAATAGTAACTCTTATTCAGTGCTGGTGGGTATATAAACTGTCACCTTTTAAAGAAAAGAATAAGCTGTATTTAGTAAAGTTTCAGCTATCCCTACAATGATACCCAGAAATTTCCCTTCTAAATATTTACCTTGAAGAAGCACCAGGAGACTTGCACAAGACTGACCACTGAGGCACTGTTATAATAGCATAAGTTGAAAACAACCTAAAAGTCCACCCATAGAGGAAATAGCTAAATAAATTGTAGTAGATAGTACCATGGAATTCTATGTAGCAGTTAAAATAAATTGACTATGTCTGCATTAAAAAAATCACATAGAAATATTTGATTTATAACATTTTATGTTACATATAACATTGACTATTAAGTTTCAAAAAGATGTATGTATCATAGGTATCAGTATGATACTTTTTAAATTTTAAGACTGCCTAAAGGACTTCCCTGGTGGCACGGTGGTTAAGAATCCGCCTGTCAATGCAGGGGATATGGGTTCGACCCCTGGGGTTCGGGAAGATCCCACATGCTGCAGAGCAGCTAAGCCCGTGCGCCACAACTACTGAGCCCACGCTCTGCAACTACTGAAGCCCACATGCCTAGAGCCTGTGCTCTGCAACAAGAGAAGCCTGCGCACTGCAATGAAGAGTAGCCCCTGTTTACCACAACTAGAGAAAGCCCACGTGCAGCAACGAAGACCCAACACAGACCAAAAAAAAAAAACCTAAAAATAATTCTATAAATAATTTATAGGTTGTATGTATTTATACTTACATTCTATTTATATTAAAAGAATTAAAAACGTGCCACAGAAATGCATGTATCTACTTCAGAAGACTGGGTATTGCTGGAGAAACAAAGAGGGAGATCAGATCAGGAAGCAATATAATAGAACTTCAAGTTTGTTACTTTTTTTACTCATCAACAACCAAAAATAAAGCAAATATGACTAAATGGTAATATTAGTTAAAATTGGATGATGGGTAATTGAATATTTTTTAAATTATTCTCTGTCCTTGTCTGTATGTTGGATATTTTATAATACTTCAAATAAACATAAAATTAAATTGAAAATCCAGGTTCACATTAGATAGTATGACAGCAGACATAGAAAATTAGTTGGAATTTAGGTATGTATCTGGAATTTTGTAACATCTATATGGCAACTTCTGGATAATAACTTGACATTTGAATCATTCAGGATGGACTTCTCATCCCTTTCCAATTGTTTATAAATATTTTATTAATACCCTATCTCCATGATTGTTCCACTGGCCTATAGAATGCCTCTGTTAATGTTTATTGTGTTCCTGCAGATGGACAGTGTTACGAGTATAAATGGATGGCTAGTGCTTGGAAGGGCTCTTCCCGAACAGTCTGGTGTCAGAGATCAGATGGTATAAATGTAACAGGTAAACCTCCCATTTCTTTGTTCTTTGAAAGTCTTACTGTAACACACATGTAATTGGTTAAAGAAAATACTTAAGAAAACAAAGATATTCTTTGAGTATTCCACACGTGGTTGGGTTCACGACACCTGAGCTGTGCACCTAATGACCAATGACAAATTATTTTACTGTTTAATGTTTCAATTAAATTCTCCCTCACCCAGCCATTTTAGACATTGCTGCTATAATTTACTTAAAATACTGTCTAATTCTAATAAATGATTATAAGTAAATAATTCTCAGATTGTTTTTCCTAGAAATCTTATATATTAATAACTTACTTCTTACATGCTAAGAAAGTCAATATTTTGTTGACTCTGTTTCTGTGCCTTAAAGGCAATATACATGCAGTCCAAAAATATTGCCAAGAGAATATGATGACACAAATCCAAATATTTTGCTTAAATTCAGGAATCTATGATTTATAGTTTTTTATTAATTAATATAGAAGACCTATTGGTAAAACTCAAGCCCAGAGCATATGAGTAGCCAATCTACCTACTCTGTCCCAAGTCAAAAATCATTGTACATTGAAAGAAGAAATCCAAATGAAAACTTTTTTTGAATCTCCTTTGACCCAAGTATACCCCCAAGATCTACTCTAATCTACAGTTACTGAAGTTTCCTTATCTGACTCCAGTAAATGCAAGGGATCCCAAAGACCCTTTGAAGAGGGAAGAAAACTGGCTCCAGAGATGGAGTGAACCACCCTGCAAATTTTCTACAAAGAAACCAGGGTCAGAACAGAACCTCAGCCTCAGGCCCATGTACCCAAAGATCTAATGTCTCTTCTTAAACAATGTATTTGTAGAGATCTAATCGAGGAATATCCATGGCATAGCAGCAGCCTGAGTATTGACAGTTAACTGTTCAGGGGGACCTGCTGACTTGCTGCCATTGTTTTGACCCTCTGGCAGGGAGAAAAAGTAATGTGCATTTTGTTGCCTCTGAGTAATGTCCATTTATAAATTTAACTGTAATATCTACAGTAAGATAGCAGGGGTCGATATGCTTTTTGGAAAGCATAAATTTTTATATTGAATTTTAAATTACCTGGATTTATTGAAACCTAATTACTAATTTCTTCCTTATGAAAGCTAGAGCAGGATGTCAGATTGTATTCTTGTGAAGAAAAGATTTTAGACGTGAGAAATCTGTGTTAAGAAACACTTGATAATAGCAACTCCCAGTGGATACATCTATAACAAAGAAAAGACACCTACCAAGAAACGCTTTGCTCTCTCACACTGTTATTTTCTGGAAGAAAAATCTGTTCCAAGCACACCACTCTCTGAGGCAACAGGGGGAGACAGAGTTCTGGGAAGAGAAGCATAGGCTTTGAACCCAAAGGCATTATAGAGGTGTCCACTCAACTCAGCTGTTGAAAATGAATGTCTACATTCTTCTTTAAACTCTTCAGAGGGTATTTTACAGCTTCCCCAGAGGACCCTATCAGTTTTCAGTGTTTTTTTTTCCCCCAAATATGGATGCAAATAATAGTTGTCTGCCTTTTCTTCTACATGTTAAAAGCTCTTTTCAGACTGAAATTAGGGCTATTCCCCAATGCAAAGGTAAGTCAAATTTTAAAAGACTTACCTGTAGAAATCATATTTTCAATTTCTTTTCTATATAAGTATCCCATGTATTTATTCCCTTCTAATGCTGTTTTATACCCCCCCAAAAAAAATGTGTAAATGATTGATTTGTGATAAACTCTGTATGCATTCTTCTTCCATCTTTTAGGAGAGATGAGATTCTTTATGAGAAATAGACAAGCATGTAAAGTATATTATCTGGCTTGATTGATTGCTTTAATTTTATGAATAGTTGTCCTTATAAGAAACTCAAGATGCTGCTTTACTTTGTCTTCATATGTTTAATGATGATAACTTCAATATGGCCATGTAACTGCAACTGCCTTGCAATGACTAACTGCTTTTCCATAACAATTTTTCTGTGAATATTTTGTTTATAATATAGAGAGATAAGGCAAGGAATTAATAGGTACCTTTGATTAGATTCCAAGAGGATCATCAATTCCACAAATAAAGGAAAAATCTTGCTTTGCTAAAATTCTAAGTTGAACAAGTATGGTTTGAAACTATCAGTTCTTTCCATGCCACCAATACTGTTTCTGTATGACATCTGTTCTTGTCTTGAAACTTCATTATAACAACTTCAGCACACCTGGTACTGTACTTGAAGGAAGAAAGAAGAGGACTAAACAGAGAGCTGCAATGACAAGTTAAAACAACAGTGCAGACATACACTTATAGCTGCCTTTGTTTTCTTATACCCTAAAAATATCCTGAATTAGTGATTTTCTCAAAAAGAAATACGTATTATAAAAAATACATGTACAGGGCTTCCCTGATGGCGCAGTGGTTGAGAGCCCGCCTGCCGGTGCGGGGGACGTGGGTTCGTGCCCTGGTCCGGGAGGATCCCACATGCCGCAGAACGGCTGGGCCCGTAAGCCATGGCCACTGAGCCTGCGCGTCCGGAGCTTGTGTGTGCTCCGCAGCGGGAGAGGCCACAACAGTGAGAGGCCCGCGTACCGCAAAAAAAAAAAAAAAAAAAAGAAAGAAAAATACATATACAAGATAGTCACATGAATTAAAGGGACATCTTAACATGAAAACTATTTATCTGAATAACCAAGAAAGAATTTTAAAAGAATATTAAATCTGCTTTTTAGTGCTGGACTTGGTCTCAGAAACTATGATAAATAGCTTGCAGGCAATTAGTGTTTTCAGAGTAGCAACTATAAAATCATCCATTCAACAGGTGCTTATCGAGCACCTGCTGAGTGGCAGGTACTATGCTGTCTCCTCTGAATAAGAAGAGCCTCGAGATCCTAAATACAGTGGTCAAGGTCAACCAAATATTTCAGTCAGCTGCCCTCAGAAAAGTCTGTGGGATTCCCAAGGTGGTTCAGGATTCAAAGACAAGTCTACAACAATGATGTATTTTTAATCATTGCAAGAGATGCTACTTGTCAAAATATGATTTTCTGTTCTGCAGGGGGCTGCTTGGTGGTGCGCCAGCCTGATGCTGACAGGTCTTGTAATCCACCGTGTAGTCAACCCCACTCGTACTGTAGCGAGGTATGTGTGAATTCATTAGAGTAGGCAAGCCAGCTTCATCATTTGTCACCCCACTGCCTCTGGTACAGTCCATTCCCCAACCCCAGAAAAGCATGTCTTGAGGCATAAAAATTCTATTTTGGGACCTCTCCTTTTATCACTATAAACAATTCTGAATGCACTTGCCTCTACTGTTACAATAAGTCTGTAAAGGGACAAAAAGTGTGTTCTTTTTTACGTAGTTATGACAGAAATTACATGAAGTAAATTCCCAGAACAATATTTCTTTAAAGCCTGCTCTTCAAGTCAGGTCTGTTATGCTTATAAAGATCACCTTGCATGTGCAGTATAAGTCTTGTTCTCCTGCAGACGAGGATGTGCAGTTGTGAAGAAGGGTACACTGAAGTCATGTCTTCCAATGGTACACTTGAGCAATGCACACTTATCCCCGTGGTGGTGATACCCACTGTGGAGGACAAAAGAGGAGATGTGAAAACCAGTCGGGCAGTACATCCAACCCAACCCTCCAGTAACCCAGCAGGACGGGGAAGGACCTGGTTTCTACAGCCATTTGGGCCAGGTGAAGTGACTAGACAGTGTTGATGTAGAATTCTTTAGCTATATATTTAACCAATGCCAAAGGATTAAAAAAACGAGCAAGCATTTTCATATGAGTTAATTATTTTATGTATAGTCATTTATGTTGATACTGCCATAAATTATTATAATTTTCTACTATTATGAAAAAAGCACTCATGCTGAAAATTCAGAAAAATGAGTACTTCTGAGAAAAATTTTAGGATTGATATTATTTATTTTAATTTCAGTCCTAAATTTAGAAGTGTAATTATTTTCACATTGAACAAAGAAATCTAACAATGAAAATATTAGGAGAAAGGTGTTGTCATTCAGAACTCGAACAAATAAAACTATAAAGACATTAAAGAATTTTCCATTTCGCCACAGAGTGTTAAATATTTGAACCTTAAACAGGAAGATCAGCAATGCAGGAGATACTTGGCAGCCAGACCAATTTCTACCAGCCCTTAGAGCTGGCACACTCAAACACTCAGAATCTATACTAGCACCAGATAAACGGGGGCAGGGATGGAGCCTTCCTGTCTAGATGGGACAGTCTAAACTTGGAGACTGACCAGACACCTGTCATATTCAACAGACAGCTCGTAATGTATCTAGTAATGGACTTGAAGCCCATACAGACAAAAGCTTGAAGCCTCATCAGATGCTATCCTTACTCTGTACATTTTCTCTCTGCCGTTGATTCAACCATATGCTTAGCCCTAGAACTAAGCTGGTGCTTAAAAATGTGCTGCAAGAGCTATATGGTAACTAAGATCATTTCTCACACCCTAGAGGGATGACTAGTTCATGACCGAAGGAAATCTCCAGGCAAAGCCAGGCATAAACTACTTCCTGACTCCGTTAGAAACATGAGAAAGGAAGGAAGCGATTTGCATAGCCAGCACATTTTTAATGCATTTAGTCAAAACACTTTCCCTTACTGGTGAATCACTATTGAGAATTTTTTTTTTTAAGTATGTTCAATATTTGGGTGATTCATATTTAACCACATCATCCCTGTGATGATGTGGTTAAATATGAAGCTGACCTGTTTCTGTAAGCATGGGAAACTCTTCCTCTCAGTGTCCAGGACAGCGGACCAGCAAATGGCCATTTGCAGTCTCGACCCTGACCAAAAATCCAAGCAGATCTCCGCACATCAAAACTGATTTTTAAAGAGAGAATATTATTATTGTCATTTTTCATTTAATATATAGTTTTCCTATATATAGGAAATATATGTTTAATATATGTTTTAAGAACATACAGTTAGACCTTGCTCTTGGTTTATGAAAAACCCAAAAATATTTGTTGAATTTCTCTCAGGGCAAATAAACCCAATAGAGCTCTTTCGATTTTGAACCCAGACTCAAATTTTATAAATCTTTAGAATTGAGAAAAAAAAAAAAGGGGGTATTTAGAATATAAACTTAGTTTATTTCCAGCAAGTGAACCCCTAATTGATCCAGCTCTAGGCAAAAAAAAAAAAAAAAAAAAAATTCATAGTACTAATTTGCTTTTGATGCCTTCCAAATATTGCATAAACCAGAGTCTCTGTGGAGTCAGTTTGCCCAATCTATAATTTTAATTCTAAAATCATATGTTTAGCTGTATGTGTGCAACAGAAAATATATGTTGGTGTGAGGATCAAGTTAGGTTAGGCAAAGTCATTAATAGTATCACTCATTTGAAGTTTATTCAGAATATAAAACAGAGAAGTTCAAAGTGAATGAGACCAGAAAACCAAATTTTAAAAGTTCCTATCATAAAACTGGAAAAAAAGAAAAATTCCTGTCCTGATTCCATACAATAGAAAAGGTAGAAAAAATTCATTTAGAGATCCTTTTATATGTTAATCAAACTTGGCTGTTTTTACAAAGGATATTGTCAAATCAGTTTTAAAGCACACTCTAAGAATAAACTAGATAAAGGATTATTAATTCCAAAAATGTTAAATATATTTACTATCAATTCATCTGGAAAAAATATTTAAATGACAAAGTTTACATTGAGATACCTGTCAGCATCAACTCAAAGTTGTAGGACTTTCTTGAAATTGCATTATTTTTTCTTCTTTTCTCACAATTGCCATTCTAAAGATAGAATGAAAATCAGAAGAAAATGTTTATATTAGCATTACACATATATTGGGTTTAAAAGAAAATTCAGATAAGCAGCAGAAATGTAGACCTGTTACCTTGAAATCTGAACTTGAATTCAAACTTCATTGCTTTTCAATTCAATTTTCATTGATAATTTATCTTTAATGAAGGACCATCTAACTCACTATAGCAGCTTTGCATTAATCATTAATTATGCCTAAGCAATAATTCATTTTGAGTTTTGAAAGGACTTGGTCATATGTGACTGGTCATTGGTTGTGGTTAAAGACTGTCATATATATACCAGACTAATGTAAATTAATGACTAATATCCATTCTTCTTAGATGGGAGACTAAAGACCTGGGTTTATGGTGTAGCAGCTGGGGCATTTGTGTTACTCATCTTCATTGTCTCCATGATATATCTAGCTTGGTGAGTGTTTAAATATTTCAAAATCTAAGGGGATCTCTATTTCAGAGCAAACACTTTCAACTGGCCATAACCAAGAACAGCAATCTAATGTCTCAAATAAGTATTCCACATTAGTGTTCATCTGAATTTCTGAATAAGCATGGCTTTAGTCTTAGATAATCTAAAAACTACCAAATGTGATACGTTTAATTTCTGAAGATGAGCCAGAGCTGCCCCAGGTCATCTTCTCAAGTGTGTTCTCCTTGGTTCTATAAGCAAACATTACTTTGTATACTTATGATGAACTGTAGATTTTTATATTGAATTACTACTGAGGAAGATATTATGGTAATACCCAATTCAACTATCTCTTAAAACATTTATTAATTATAAATTGTGTTATTTATAAAAGTTTATGGACAAATATAAATGATTATACTATAACATTATTTCCATTGTTAGTACTAGAGGAATTCCATTTAAACAATTCATCTTTTACAGGATAATAAAATATTTGAAGGGTTCTGTTTCAAGTTTATTCAGAGCATAAAACAGAAATTAAAAAACCAGAAAATCAAATTTTAAGGTTGAATTTAGGCAGTGTAGGCAATTAAGCAATTTAGGTTTACCAGTGTTTCCAGTTTTTTCATTTAAAACAATAAAAATTGCAATTGAATATTTTCTTTCTCCCAATTTTAATGATTTTTTTTTCTTTACAGCAAAAAGCCAAAGAAACCCCAAAGAAGGCAAAACAACCGACTGAAACCTTTAACCTTAGCCTACGATGGAGATGCAGACATGTAAACGTAACTTATCCTGCAACAACCAGTCTCAGCTTTCTACCTTTGCTGTAGATATCCAGAGGTCACAAAGCTATTCAAACTGTATGGATTAAAATACATTGTAACTTCTTAAAAGATCATCATTAAGAGTGAAAAATCACAGTGTCACTGGAGATATCAAGACAGTACCACTTACATAGAAACCATCAGCCTTGAGAATTCTAGGAGATATAGTTGAATACATGCTGCATTCTGAGAGTTTCATGTGATCTTTCTGAAATCTACCAACTGATAATTCACTTTCATCTCTAAAAATACGGTGGTGGGATTGGCCAGTTAGGATGCCTGATGCAAGCCTCTGTCTGCAGTTAACCATAGTAACATTTTCGCATGAAGAGTTTATACCAAGATCTCTACACTACTATAGTCAAACATAACAACATGTATACTCAATTGATGATACACATTATGTCAGATTATGTACTTGTTAATAAGCAATTTTAACGGTGAATAAAGATAAACTCTAAACTGAGCAGAAAACCCACTGAATAAATTCAGCATCCTGGTGATTGATGATAGTTTCATTGACCTGCATTTCAGAGGCAAAGACCCTTTTATAAGACTTAATTCTTGTCTCTCTCCAAACTACAAATGCTGGACAGGTACTAGTACCTTAGAAGAGTCCTCAAGTTCAGTATTTTATAGTGGTTATTGTCTGGAAAACTAATTTGCTTGTGTTAATACAGTATGTTTCTACTTTCTCTAATTTTCAAACTGGTTGCCTGCATCTTTTTTGCTATATGGAAGGCACATTTTTGCACTATATTAGTGCAGCATGATAGGCACTTAACCAGTATTGCCATAGAAACTGCCTCTTTTCATATGGGATGAAGACATCTGTGCTCAGAGTGTCAAGGAGACATTTACAAGTTCTTGTGTCCTAAAGAGAGTAAAGTTCAGTTGGGATGGCGACAGAATGGAATTAGCTATTACATCTGCTGCACACTTCCTCATCACTGCAGCCATTGTGAAATCAACAACATGGCGGTAATTTAAGTGTTTAAATCCCGAACTCACTAACCCTCCAAAAGATGGATCCCTCTAGTTGGTTTTTAATTGTACTTTGAAGGCTGTTTATGACTAGATTTTTATACTTGTTATCTTTGTTAAAAAAAGAAAAGAAAAGAAAAAAAGGAGCTGGTTGTCTTTTTAATTTTGAGCAGATGGAAAAAAATGTGTTTGTGATTTTTGTAACTAAAGGAAATCAAAATTGTGTGTTGATTTTTTCTTTCTCCCTGATTTGTTTTCCTAGTTTCAGATGGAATGTATTTCAAAATCCATTGTTTTGTCTTTCTCACCAGTAAAATTTGAAGCGAGTCTTTTTAATGTATGATATCAAAAACTAGAATTTTTAAAAGAGAAGAATAAATATTTTGTCCAGGGCTTCATTAAATATCTAGACCAAGGGTGGCACACTTTTTCTGTAAAAGGTCAGATGGTAAAGATTTTCAGCCAGGTCTATGTTGCAACTTCTCCATTCTGCCGTTGTGAGAACGCAGCCATAGACAATACACAGTACAGTACATAAAAGAATGAGCATGGATGTTTTCCAGTAAAACTTCCTTTAAAAGAAGTGAGCAGACCACATTTGTTGTGGTTTGGCTGGTCCCTGGTCTAGAAGTTTTTTCAGTGCTAACTCACTCTCCATTGTGTCATCCTGAGCTTTCATTCATTTACCCTCAGACTGCGGTCAGTGTTTAATTTCAGAAATGAAAAACGGTCATTCAACTTATCACTGTATTGGAAGTAGCTATATTTTTCACAGATATAGCCCTGGGAATGGCACAGTAAAATGATATCTAACTCGGCTGGTTTCTTTCGTATGAAAGGAAAATTCAAAAGGTGCCATTAAAAAGCGATACCATTTTTCAGGCAACATTTATTGTGACAACCTTTGGGAGACGGAAGGACGTTACGTTTTCAGGTCTTTAAAAAATAGCATCACAAGCTATTCTGTCTTAAACATAGCTGTGTTGCTATACAAGTGGTTTGGACTAGAAGGTATCTTACCTTCATACTAGAGTTTGAACTCCCCCTACTGTTTGCTAGAGTATTTGCAAAGATTACAAAAGACAGATTGGAATGTCGTTGTCCCTCAAATAAACAGATTTCTACATATTTCGATAAGCATTAAATGTGGTAAGCACTAATTCCTTATTCAACATTCACTGTATTAAGCAACATGTAAATCATTTCTAAGCAAACATGATGTCAGGAAAATGAGAATTTTACCTTAAACCAAGGATTTGAACAAGGAAAAGCATAAAAACAATTCCATTTCATCTGTCTTATTAAAGAGGAAGACAAAAATAATATTGTCACCCTAAAACTGTGATTGTCAATATATGTACTCAGGGGTCTTCCAGATAATCCTCAAGTTGATCTCTTTGAATAAAATGAACTCCATTTGTCCACAATGGTTGAGAAATAGTCCGTTGCAGTTACTTAAAGAGTTTCGCTGACAGTCTTATGAAATGCATGCCATACCCAATACCCTTGAAATTGTTGACTAGAATAAAATATTGTTGCTACTAATGCTATACTTACGATCATTTAAAAGTCATTAATTCAGAAAGTAGATCAGTATCATCCTACCTATATTGTTAAAATTAAATGAATAGATCAACATTATAAAATGTCATGAAAATACAAGATGATTTTATTCATAAATTGATTACCTTTTACAGATATGAAGGACGCTAGGTTCAATGTGATCTAACACTAGGGAGCATACTGGAAGTTCCTCATTAGGATAAATAAATACTGGATGGCCTCTTGTTAGAAAGGTACAAAGAGGAGAATGTAGATAGCTGACTATTTTGGACAAATGAAGGTTACTATATTCATGTTTATAACATGAAAATGGCCTTATTTTTGTTCCTGGCATGAGTCAATAATGAGTTAAGTACTTTACTGGAATTTCATCAAAACCTTATTCCTCCTGTTCATTTGAAGAATTCAGGAGGGCAATGTAGTAGTAACTTGTCTATTGACACTTTTGACTTACCAAAATGGTCTGTGAGCCCACAAAGATTAAGAATTACTGTTCTGTAAGTACGAAGGTTTGCTTGGTTTTAAAAAAAGAAATGAAAAATACTGACACAGTATTATGCTATTTTGTTGGCCTGTTTCCACTTAAATGACACAGAAGTGGCATAACTGATCTCTCTTGAAAGAGGGTGGTTTGCTCATTCATCAATATCTAATCTAGGAAATTGACCACAATCCTTATTTCAAAGCCTTTTTGAGGACTCTGGTGTAGCTTAAAGCTAATTTAAAAAGGAGTGCATAAAAGCATGTTTTTAATTATAACAAAGCACAAGTACCTATAACAAGACAAATATTTATTGAATTATCACATGTAAGACACTCTACTAGGCACTGTAAAATATTAGTAATGGCTTTTGTTTACATATATATCTAAGACATTCAAAACAAGGAAAAATGCTTAATGAGTGAAAATGACACACACATCACCCTTCACTCCAGATGTAGTGTTCAACACGGTTAGTATTTTTCCTTATGTAATGTCCATGTCTCGGGCCATGCTGGCAGCTTTGGCTATATGGCTCCTCTACCCTCAGGCAGGTGGCAGTGGTCATAGTGGCAAGTAACACCTCTCAATTTTTATTTTAACCTCCTCTAACTCCCTGTATATCCTTCTCCTTTATGATGATGTTCAGTGCCTGGTCTCTGTCTACTCTGCTCTCTTATCTACAACTAATCTTGTCTGCTTCCCTCAGAACCACCTTCTGCTAAACATGCCTACATTTTTAATAAGAAAAAAAAAGCAGTGAATACCTGTATGTCTTTCCTATTGGAGTCAAAGTGTCATTTAGAGTGTGAACAGGTTGATGTAAACAGAATGTACTGGTCAAAGACATGAGTAAAAAAGAAAAGCTGTGGAGGACATGCCAAAAAAAAAAAATAGACGTTTTCTGTAAAAATGTCAATTCCTACCTTAGATTTAGTCCTACCCAGTACTATCCCCCTCCACCAATCTTCCCCTCGTGCCTTTGTTCACGTGCTAGTCTACAAGACAGCGAGGGAAGCCTGCACCTTTCAAAACTTACAGAAAGAAGAGCCTATTCTTAGGCTGAATCCAGGTTTGAACAGATTTGCAAGGATCAGGCTTCCCAAATGATCCAGGGTCTCACTAATTGTAAAAATATTACCAAATTCAAATATGTTTCTTGTTCTATTTCCACTCTAAGCTTGAGGGTATTGAAAGGAGAGCAGTCCATGAACAAATCTGTGAGGAATCACGTCAGGCAGTGATCTTTCCTGGGTCTAATTAAGATGTGAGAACTGAAACTTCTGCCTGTCCCTTCTGGTCCTGCCCTCAGGTGGCTGAGAGTGCAGAGCAGGATTTCAGGTGTCTGAAACTGGAGTGTGGGCCCAGCAGACATGACTCTTTATAAAAAGGATGTTTTCCAGTGTGATATAATTCTGTATCTAGCAGGGAAACTGAGAAATGGTTATGTCTACATTATGAAATGAGTAAAACAAATGCTAAATGGATAGAGTTAATTTTGTAGTTTTATGTTTTCGTGCTTCTACCAAGGCAGATCTTAAAATGGCAGTTATATGAAGACATTTAGCTTGTGAGAGTCATGTTTCCAGTGATCAAAAACCTCTAGTCTATTTAAACTATCACTGGGTGTCAGTCTTGTGTTTTGTAGATTTTTTTTTTTAAACAATAGTTTCTAGATTACCTACCTTGAACCCTCAGTGAGCTTTTCCCAACTATTTTTCAGGACTCTATGTTTATTTTTTCAAAGGAAACATTAAGATTTCCTTCCTGATGCTTTTTCCTGCCTATTTCTAGTACAAAGATTTGAAGCGATCAGTATCTGTCATTGTAAAATATAACTTTATTAAATTTGCAATGTCTTTCTATAAATTATAATCCCCTAAATATGTTTTTTGGTTAATTACCTGAGTATTTATTAACATTTTAAGTAAGGAGGCAGCTGTCTAAGAAGTTTTTGTTAATATTACTTTGTAAATTGTGTAATGTAATTTATTTTAAATTATGTACATTTCTTTTTTAACACACAAAATGTCTATGTACAATTAACTACAGATTTGCAAATAATGTCACTAAGCTTTATTCAGTTAATATAGATGGCATGTGAAGATGTAATATGCTTTTTTACATTTTCATATGGGTTATTTGTAAATAACTATGTTGGTGATAAACATAAACACGGAAATCATTTTCATTCTACTCATGTGTATCTGTGTTTTAATTTGCACCATTTGCTGCTCAAATGTGGGTAAATTTTTTTTTCAGTGGAAAACCAAATCTTTTTACTACTGTACTGCACTTTCCTGGGTCTTTTTTTTTTTTTTTTTTTGCAATTCCAATTGAGAAAGTTTGAGAGATGCAAACCTTTACTTTAAAAGTCTGCAGCGGCCACAGATTAATCATCCTGGACAAAGGAACTCTTGGTTTCCAGTAAATTAAAAAAGACTAAATAGCAGAGGATCATAAGATACTCTAGAATACGGTGCAGCTCTTCTTTCCCCCTCAGTCAGAAGGCGAGCCTCTCCCTGTCCATTTTCCCTATGTCTACCAGTAAAAGACCAATCCTAAAAAACAAGGCAGAAGCTCACACATTAACAAATTAAGATCCCCTTCATTCCCAAAATTAAGATTCACACATTAACAAATTCAGGAAGAGATGCACAAATTAAATTACTTCTAGGGTAGCTTGCAACTAAAACATTTTCTGAAATCGCTGTTTGCTAAAATATAACTAATGAGCAAGGAACCTGTTAAACACAGTGTATGAACCGCTCAAAATATACAGCTAGCCTCAAACGCTTGTTGAAAAACCTGTGATCTGCAGTCTCCTTATTTTCTGTATTGTTCATTACAGCTCAACCTAGATGAAAATTTTTTAAATAACCCACATATTTCTTTATATGTATGTGGACATTCATAGTCAATTACTAACTTCATTTTTTATTTTGCATCTCTAATTTATGTCCTGCAAACACAAATACAAACACAACTGGTCTACATTTTGCTGGTCTGAGTCCCTAGTGATTCCCTTCATTAAACTCTGAACATACTCCAAAGAAAAGCCAACACACACTACAATTTACAGGTCTTGTCGGTGTCAATTACTCTGAAAACAGTATGTACATACAAAAATGCTTACATGCAGTCAGACTTTCTGATGTTGCAGTCTTTTTTCTTTTTTTTCTTCAGATCACTCCCCCTCCCCCTTTCCACATTCCTCCATAGCATCTCCCTGCCAAGGTAACTCAAGTCAACAATCTGATATATATCCGGCCATATTTTTCTCCTTGATCATATAATCTGAATATGATGGGGACAGGGGTAGAAAAGGAGAACAGAGAGAGACAAACGGGCTAAATTTGGTAGATACAATAAGAAAACAGCTTCATTTCTTTTCCTATTACTGTTTCAAACACACTAAAATGTCCTTTGTCCTCCCCTTGGCAACCCTATTGCAAATCCCATAGCTCTTTGGTCACAATTTGAGTTATGAAAAACACTCAGTCCAGGCTAAAACAAAACATCAATCCCTCTCATTGTTTTCATTTCCTTGCTGACTAGCAAATTTGAGCAACTTTTATCTTTTCCTGTATGTGTTGTCTATTGGATTTGGTCCTCTATTACATATCATTTTCAAATGGCAATTTTGGTGATAACAAAGTGGTTAATTTTAGGCCATCAATTAAATTTAAATTTTTTGGTAAAGAAAAATTTCTGAATTTTATTTATCCACAATCTAGTTTGTCATCCCAGGCAGAGATGCTCTTACAAGGGCCCCTGCCACTTCACTGCCCCCAGCTCTCTGCTATTTCTGAGCATGCTCACCTCCCCTCTCATGCTAACCCTTGAGGCCAATGTCACACGGAGGTGATGAAGTTGGAACCCAATCTTCTATTAAAACCACACACTTTCCTTAGAGCACTGGTCTTACTGTTATCTCTACCTGGAACACTCTTCCCATTGATATAGGCCTGGCAGCTCCCTTACTTCATGCAGGTCTCTGCTCAAATGCCACCTCATCTGAGAAGTTGCCAGGCCTCAGGCATTGACTCCCTCTGTCACTTTTCTATCCTCCTGCTCTTCTTTAGTTTCCTTTATGGCACCTTATATTATGTATCTTTTTGGATGGTGGTTGTGTTTTTACTGCCTCTCACACAAACGAGAGGCCAGGTCTTTATCTGTTTTGTTCCTTGCCTGGAATGAAGCCCAACACATAGTAAGAACAATAAATTCTTGTTGAATACATGAACAAAAGAATTAGTGAACTGTGAGGTTTATGGACAAAGAGTAGTTAAGGTTAATTAGAAGATCAATTATAAAGAGACCACTAGGGTTAAGTGACCAACTAATTCATCCACAGCTTAAAGTTGTCAGTACTCCATCATGAATCATTTTATATTCATTTCACTTGCCACAAGTATGTTCACCTAAATTCCTCAGAAAGCACAATGTTGTGACATGGGAAGAATAGTAACAGAGCACTCGAAGAAATAAACTCAGTAATGACTGAGCCTGGCATCATGGAAGAATGACAGCTGAGGACATGCCAGGAAGATGTGGGCCATGGGATTTGAAAAACTGTCTTGAGAATGGAGTCTATAAAAGAGAATTCTGTCATAGCTTTCTCTTAATTTTAATTTCATTGCATGGGAAACTCCAGTGGGAGACATGAGGGAGCAGGGAATACCCGGAAATAAAGGAGGGAGGCTGATTAAGAAAAAGGCAATTGCAACAAGAAAAATAAAATATCGAGGAATAAACCTACCTAAGGAGACAAAAGACCTGTATGCAGAAAATTATAAGACACTGATGAAAGAAATTAAAGATGATACAAATAGATGGAGAGATATACCACGTTCTTGGATTGGAAGAATCAACATTGTGAAAATGACTATACTACCCAAAGCAATCTACAGATTCAATGCAATCCCTATCAAACTACCACTGGCATTTTTCACAGAACTAGAACAAAAATTTTCACAATTTGTATGGAAACACAAAGACCCCGAAGAGCCAAAGCAATCTTGAGAAAGAAAAACGGAGCTGGTGTGACAAAGCGAGAGAGAGGCATGGACAAATATACACTAACAAACGTAAGGTAGATAGCTAGTGGGAAGCAGCCGCATAGCACAGGGATATCAGCTCGGTGCTTTGTGACCGCCTGGAGGGGTGGGATAGGGAGGGTGGGAGGGAGGGAGACGCAAGAGGGAAGAGATATGGGAACATATGTATATGTATAACTGATTCACTTTGTTATAAAGCAGAAACTAACACACCATTGTAAAGCAGTTATACCCCAATAAAGATGTTAAAAAAAAATGGAGCTGGAGGAATCAGGCTCCCTGACTTCAGACTATACTACAAAGCTACAGTAATCAAGACAGTATGGTACTGACACAAAAACAGAAATATAGATCAATGGAACAGGACAGAAAGCCCAGAGATAAACCCACACACATATGATCACATTTTCTTTGATAAAGGAGGCAGGAATGTACAGTGGAGAAAAGACAGCCTCTTCAATAAGCGGTGCTGGGAAAACTGGACAGCTACATGTAAAAGAATGAAATTAGAACACTCCCTAACACCATACACAAAAATAAACTCAAAATGGATTAAAGGGGCTTCCCTGGTGGCACAGTGGTTGAGAGTCCGCCTGCCGATGCAGGGGACATGGGTTCATGCCCCGGTCCGGGAGGATCCCACATGCCACGGAGCGGCTGGGCCCGTGAGCCATGGCCACTGGGCCTGCGCGTCCAGAGCCTGTGCTCCGCAATGGGAGAGCCACAGCAGTGAGAGGACCACGTACCGCAAAAAGAAAAAAAAAAAAAAAGATTAAAGACCTAAATGTAAGGCCAGACACTATCAAACTCTTAGAGGAAAACATAGGCAGAACACTCTATGACATGAATCACAGCAAGATCCTTTTTGACCCACCTCCTAGAAAAATGGAAATAAAAACAAAAATAAACAAATGGGACCTAATGAAACTTCAAAGCTTTTGCACAGCAAAGGAAACCATCAACAAGACAAAAGGACAACCCTCAGAATAGGAGAAAATACTTGCAAATGAAGCAACTGACAGAGGATTAATCTCCAAAATTTACAAGCAGCTCATGCAGCTCAATATCAAAAAAACAAACAACCCAATCCAAAAATGGGCAGAAGACCTAAATAGACATTTCTCCAAAGAAGATATGCAGATTGCTAACAAACACATGAAACAATGCTCAACATCATTAATCATTAGAGAAATGCAAATCAAAACTACAATGAGATATCATCTCACACGGGTCAGAATGGCCATCATCAAAAAATCTACAAACAATAAATGCTGGAGAGGGTGTGGAAAAAAGGGAATCCTCTTGCACTGTTGGTGGGAATGTAAATTGATACAGCCACTATGGAGAACAGTATGGAGGTTCCTTAAAAAACTAAAAATAGAACTACCATGTACCAAAATGTTCACTGCAGCACTATTTACAATAGCCAGGAAATGGAAGCAACCTAAGTGTCCATCGACAGATAAATGGATAAAGAAGATGTGGCACATATATACAATGGAATATTACTCAGCCACAAAAAGAAACGCAATTGAGTTATTTGTAGTGAGGTGGATGGACCTAGAGTCTGTCATACAGAGTGAAGTAAGTCAGAAAGAGAAAAACAAATACCGTATGCTAACACATATATGTGGAATCTAAACCAAAAAAAATGGTCATGAAGAACCTAGGGGCAAGACGGGAATAAAGATGCAGACCTACTAGAGAATGGACTTGAGGACGTGGCGAGGGGGAAGGGTAAGCTGTGACAAAGTGAGAGAGTGGCATGGACATATATACACTACCAAACGTAAAATAGATAGCTAGTGGGAAGCAGCCGCATAGCACAGGGGGATCAGCTCAGTGCTTTGTGACCACCTAGAGGGGTGGGACAGGGAGGGCGGGAGGGAGGAGATGCAAGAGGGAAGAGATATGGGGATATATGTATATGTATAGCTGATTCACTTTGTTATAAAGCAGAAACTAACACACCACTGTAAAGCAATTATACTCCAACAAAGATGTTAAAAAAAAAAAAAGGGCAATTGCAAATTTCTTAAAAAAACCCTTGTTCCAAGATATAAAAGCAGCCTGACTATCCTGTTAAGTCTTAAACCATATTAATTTACTTTATGGTATCAATAATAGTCAAGTGCTATAATATTTGCTTGCTTTAAAGCAAAAATAAAACAGAAAGCACAGAATAAAACTACAATTCAAAGTGTTTCCCCAATTCCCTATTATTCATTTTGGAACAATAGAGGGGGACATTCAGCAATCATGTTAAATACATTAATGGACCATTTAAAAACCATTCCTTCTAGAATACCATGCCTGATTTCCTGGAAGAGTGAAAAGAATTTCAAAATCAGAGTCAGTCGGTGAGTCTAGAAAGTAGTAATGGAGGAGAGAGTGAACATCTTAAGGGGAGTCAGAGGCCTGTGTCCTCGTCTTTCTTAGTGATGAAAACCCTGTCAAACCACATCCCCAGTGACCCTCCAGCTGCTAGTCTGACAGCTGATGTATAACTGCACCCTTTCACAATTTATCTTTATAAAAGTTTCCCTCATTTATAGTATTCATCTAGGGGGTGTGTGTGTGTGTGTGTGTGTGTGTGTGTGTTTATCACTTTTTACTATCTTTTCCCAAGGGCTACAAGTCTTCTGATGATACTACCTTGCTATTTATGGGAAAAATAATTTATAAAAATAAATCAAGAAGCAAGTATCCTAACTGTAGAAGGAGTCATAATGGACAGGATTTTGATCTGATATTTAAAAGATCTTTAAAAATTACAAGAAAATTAATTTTTGTATGCTCATGCTCATTTTAATGTCTATAAGTAAGAATCCACAGCTAAATCAAATTAAAATGTCTCCAATAATGAAGCAGAAAATGGACTGAAGCCATGTCTAGTAGTAATCATGGTATAATGCATGTTCCAAGATTATGGCAACATTTGTTCAGCAATAAAAACTAAAGATGGGACTTCCCTGGTGGTGCAGTGGTTAGGAATCTGCCTGCTAATGCAGGGGACACGCGTTTGAGCCCTGGCCTGGGAAGATCCCACGTGCCGCGGAGCAACTGAAACCCTGTGCCACAACTACTGAGCCTGCGCTCTAGAGCCCGCAAGCCACAACTGCTAAAGCCCGCGCGCCTAGAGCCTGTGCTCAGCAACAGGAGAAGCCACCGCAATGAGAAGCCCACAAGGAAGAGCAGCCCCACTCACTGCAACTAGAGAAAGCCCGCAAGCAGCAACGAAGACCCAACGCAGCCAAAAATAAATAAATTTAAAAAAAAAAAACAACTAAAGAGGACTTTGATACAATTCTCTTCAGAATAGGCATCCTATTGGCTTTCAAAAATTAACAATTCCTAGCCAAAAATATTTAAACCAAGGCAGATGTAGCAGTAAATTGGTACATATGTTACTTAGACTACAACACCATGCATAGACACAGTCCATAACTTTTAAGAGCAGTACCTTCCACTGGCAGTTATCAGATCCTGCATATTATACAAAGTTTGTTTTTTTAAAAAAAAGAAAAAACTAAGGGGGGACCAGAAACCTTGATTGAAAGTTCCATTTTACTTTCTGGTAGGATATAAGAACAGGGTCAGAAGAACAGAGAAGAACATGCAAGTGACTTTTAAACTTATGAAAAAGATTCTCATGAACATTCATAGTTGAAGAAGCGCCAGTTAAAACAATGACCCTATAGATGAAAAAAATAAAGTTTGACAGTATATGATCTTATGAAGTATGAGGCAAAGAAAAGATTTTTGTTTATACTAGTGGGAAAAATATTAATTCAAGTCAACAAAGGGCAATGGAACACTGTTTTTTAATTAAAAATAAACATATCCTTTGACCTACCAATTCCATTTCCAGGAACTGATCCTAAAGTCTAGAGAGAGACATGATAAATAGATAGAGTAAGAGGGAAAGATAGATAATAGATAACATGTGTGGTATGGGTGTGTACACACACACACACACACACACACACACACACACACACACACCTCGGTACACGCTCATGCATCTGTTGACAAAGATGATAGGTATGTAGATAGGTAATTGATATAAAGCCTGTGAACAATGGTATAGTATAGACATTATCACATTTGTTAATTACAAACATATGGCTGCAACATAAATGGCTATCGATAATGGAAAGTTTAATAAATAATGGTGCATCTGTAACACAGAATACTATCCAAGATCCTATCTATAAGATCCTCTTATTTCTGTCTTTAACTTTTCAGAACTGGGGACTGGCAAAAATTAGTGAAAAATCAGAGCACACACATATTCACAAACTACTTCTTAATTAGGCTCTAAAAATGGCCTTCAAGCCATTTATTTTCAGTCTTACAAACAACTGATTGGAAACTGAGAGTCCAGATTTTGGGTACAAAATGAAACTCAGAAATATTTCCTGCTGATCATGTACTTATAAAGCCAAATTAGAAAATGATTACAGTTGATTACAGTTCAATATAAATAAAAGGGAAAATAATGCTAAATATTTGTCATTTGGAATAGATCTTTTTTTTTAAGTTCCTATCTTCTGAAATAACTACCAAAAAAAAAAAAACTTTTAAAAACCCCTCTGGCTCGTTGCTGCTAATGTGAGACTGAAATTTGGAAGTGCCAAAGAAACAACAAAAAAGAATTATCTTGCCTTTTAGTAATTGCCTGGAGTTAAATTTAATGAACTGAGAAGGAAGGTTTCTGCAACATTACGGAGAGCAGCTGGAGAAAGAAGCCCGTCTGTAGTGGTCCGTGCTTACCAGCTAATGAGCAAGACGTTTGCAGCTCATCTGGACTTAGAAAAACACAAAACACCAACTTGGAAGCACAGAGAACTGCTAATTGTCTTTCTGATTAGATATCCAGCCTTGATTTTCAAAGCTAATAAAGTAGGTAGGGAAAAAAAATCTCCAAACATATGCATTAGAGGCCTCTGGGCGACAAAAATGGAACAAATGTTTCTCCAATTGGATTATCACTATATATCTTCAGAAACACTCTATTAGAACTTGGCTAAGAAGACCAAGAACAAGAAGCACATAAGAAACTTCTATTTTCCATCCAGAGGTAAAAATACTGGGAATTTAACATAAATGGTCAATCCAAAGGTGGGTGTAATGAGAACGCTAGATGCCATGTGAAAACATTCAGTTCTAAGGTTCCCCGATTGCTTCACTAATATGGTGAAGCACTATGAGTTTGAGAAGACCACTTGGTTAGTGAGGTGTCTGAAACCATCCCTCAAGCAGATTGAGAAGTGGTACTTGCTGAACACAGGCAATGGCATATGGTGTGTATCTCTCTATCCATTCATTCAGTAATAGTTGTTAAGCTACTATATGCCAGGCACCATTCTAGGCTGTGAATGGTGGGAAGTGAGAAAGAAAAAACCCCAAACTTGCCCTTACTGATCATACATTTTAATGAGGGGAAAGACAATAAAGAAATAAGGAAAACAACATTGTAAATCAACTATACTCCAATAAAAACTTTTTTTAAAAAAGGAAAGAAATATAATATGCTTGTTGGTGAAAGTTGCCGTGGAGAAAATAAAGTAGGATATGGTGATAGGGAATGCTAGAGCATTGAAGGGGAGTCCCCCACCATAAGGGTAATAATTTGTATTCCTGTACCCAATTCCACTGGGCAGGGTGGGAGAGAGAGGTGAGGTTTCACCACACCACCAACAAGCAATTCTCCGGATACCAGCTCGGTGTCCAAGAATTCTACTCAATTTGGACACTCTCTTCCTGGAGAGAGCATCAGGTTCCACAGGTTAAGGGTTCAGTCCTACAAGACTGCCCTCCCCACAACTTCAGATGCCAGTTGCAAGTCCAGGCTGTCACCAGACTGGCTATAAATCAGGGGTTCCCATGACCGCCTCCTCAGGTTCAATTTGCTAGAGCACCTCACAGAACTCAGAGAAACATTTACTTACTAGATTACCGATTTATTATAAAAGGATGGAACTCAAGAACAGTCAGATGGAAGAGATGCATAGGGCAAGGTATGGGGAAAGGACATGGAGCTGAGGCAGGAGATAGATGGGCCCCAGGCTGAGTAGCTGGAGTCTGTCCCCTGTGGGCAGACACTCTAAGATAAGATAATAGCAGGAGGAGCTGGAGCCCTGCCCAGATAAAAGATAAAGAGACACGTGTTTCTCATTCTTGAGGTCAAGGAGACCTTCCCAACTACACATGCTAAGAAAGGCTCCTCGGGAACCAAAAAGGGAGGAGGCACCACCCCATAATAAGTGGCGTCAACCTTCCCATAGGTCTCTGTGCTACAATCCATCTTGGCTAAGAGACTCTCGTGCACACAGGGGAGGACCCTGAGTTATACCAAATATGGACTCAGAGCCAAGCAAAGCAAGATGATTGGCCAAAGGAAACCCGGGAGAAGTGCCCCATATAGGTGAGCACAACTCTCTCTCGGAGCCTGCCCATGTGTGCCTACTCACACGTACCTTTTTCCTTGTAATAAACACTTTACTTGTATCACTACTTTCCATCTCTTTGTTGAAATTTACTTCTACAAAGCGGACAAGCCAGAGCCTTGTCACTGGCCCTCGTGGTCTAGTGGCTAGGATTTAGCACTCTCACTGCCGCGGCCTGACGTCAATCTCTAGCTGGGGACGGAGATCCTGCTTCAAGCCGCTGCAGGCTGAGGCCACCCAAGATCAGAGCTTTCGTACCCTCACCAGGCTCATCACTCTCCCAGCACCTCCACACGTTCACCAACTTGGAAGCTCTCTGAACCCATTCTTTTGGGTTTTCAGGGAAGCTTCATTACATAGGCCTGACTGATTAAACCACTGACGGTTGGTGAATGAACTCCATCTCCAGCCCCTCTCCCCTCCCTGGAGGTCTGAGGGTGGGACTGAACGTTCCAACACTCTAATCCCATGGTCCATCCTCCTGGCAAACAGCCCCCATCCTTGGGTGAGTTCCTGAAGTCACCTCATTAACATAACACAAGACAACATTATTGCTCTCATCACTTGGGAAATTCCAAGGGTTTTAAAACTATGAGCCAGAAAACATGGAGCAAGACCAAATACACATGAGAAATATATATTTCTCTGAATATCTGAGTGACCAAATAGGTATATTTCTTATGAATCACTATATCACTGTCAACCCCCCGGGTCTTTGAACATGGATCCCTTACAGCAAACGATCATAAAAAACGAGATACCGGTACAGTCCTAGAATCTCATTCAGTCATTAGTAACTGTCCAGTCCACCATCATATTGTACGAAAATACCTCCCGGGGGAGGCCACTCAGATTCTCAGGCTTCCATTTCATCTTGTCAGGTTCCAAAAGCAAGAGTGGTCTCAGCAATATGTCTTCACTCTTTCAGGCATCTAGTATAAATGAGCTAGGAAACAGTAGCATCTCTGGTTCTGAACTTCTTATGAGGTGTTAATGTAATACTGAGTTTCCCTCATTACATAACCCATTTATTCACTCCTTTACCCAGAGCTGCTATTTTAACGTCTCTCTGTTTGTGCTCAAACTTTCCCACCTTTGGAAGGAATGTTCTAGGTTTGGCCATCGTGCAGGTCTAGAATGCAGGCAGCAATACTAGTCTAGCAAGTTCCTCCCCTCCGTCTACTTCTCTTCACACAGAGTAAGGTTACAAAGGCACAGAACTAGCGGGATATCTTTACCACCAGGCAATACAGCTGCCTTCACCGTTAATCCCAATTTTGCCAGATGGGTGAAGACACATCCTACCCCATCAGGCCCTTAGGAATTCTATCTGACATAAAGGTTAAAAATATAGTTTCTTGCTTTGGAATTATCCCTGCTTCCAGCCCTTGTAGTTGCAGCCCTGGTCCTATGACCACCGCATCATGTACGAAAAAAAACAAGTTGAAGTGATGTGGGGAAGAAATTATACCATCACCTTCTCCATCCCCTCTTTGCCAGATCCACCAAAAAACAGAAAAATATCCAGTGGGGACACTCCTTTAGCCCCACTCATGTTCACATGGAGTATGAACACACACTCATGAAGGTGTGTAAACCAGCCCTTCACGCTTTTATCTCCCCTTGTTTTAGACAACCAGTGTTTTAACTGCCTAGTCCAATGCTGTCAGACTAGTAATCTGAGGAGGATATGTCTCTGCCTACTGTTGGACATTATCAGTTATAAAGCAAGTTCCTCTGTCTGAAGAAATGATGCTCAGCATTTAAACTGGTGCAGTATTTTCTGTTCCAGTTCTTTTACGGCATTCAGAGTATTTCCAGCAGTCTAGAGTCACTGTCTATTCCTGTCAGGACCCATTTGTAGTCCCCCCACCCCCAGGGCTACCAACAGCAGCCTCAGCTTGTCTTGCTGAGCTCTGTTCGGGACCTTCCCACCAGAGGATCTGCCACAGGGCCATCTTCAGTCTCTGTTTTGTTGGCAGACAGAACAGCTCTTACTGACATTTTGTGCCTCAGAGGGTACCAGAGGAATATGTCTAGATTTAGCTCATCTCTGCATTGTTGCAGTGCCTCCACATCCACTCATTTCATGGACCCGATGGTATCTCACAGAAGCACACAAGGGTATCTGCTTGATTTCAGTCACCTTCCACACCTGGAAGGGAGTTCTTCTGATGGGCATTGACACATCTTACTTTAATGCCTCCTTCAAATTCCCACAGTGATATCCACAGGACCACGCCCCATATGGGCATCCCTTTAATAGGCCTGGTTTCCACTGCCTTTCTACCTGACCATATGGCCAGGCCATTGCCACTTCGGCAGCCACGCAAACAGTGGATTGGAGACTAGATGGAAGACTACTGCCTCAGTCTAGGAAAGATAAAATGAGAGCTGAAGGAAGGAAGGAAGAGTAGATGTGAGAAGAAGATTTCTTCAAGAAATGTTAATGAAGTTGAATTGATGGAAAGTAACTTCCAGGTGCTACCTTAATTGCTATTTACTAAAACTGATAATGGCAGAATAAAATTTGGATTCGGGAGCAACTGTTGAGTTTCAGATGACTCCAAGACATCCAAATAGAAATACTCAGGGAGATTTATACAATAGAGTTAAAACTGCAAAACTGTGGATTCAAATTTGTAAGTCATTAGGTCTTAGCTGGATAAGATCACCCAGAGTGCTGTGCAAAGGGCCAACCCTAAGAAACACTAACATTTAATGGGTAAAAAAATGAAGATGCATTTACGAAGGATAGTGTTCATATGAAAACGAGAGAGAACAAGACGAAAGTGATATCAACAGCCAAGAAGAAAAAAGCTTGTCAAAATATTGCAGAGAAGGCAAAGTGAGATGAAGATTTGGATCTACTGCATTTGGCAATTTGGTTATTGCTGACCTTTGTAAGAGCAGGGTCAGAGGAGTGTTGGGTGCAGCAGTTGGTGGAAGGGCAAGTTAAAGTTGAGGTCAGAAGAAAAGGCATTTTATAGATTGTGCTATTGAGGTAATTGGCCAATAGCACAAATAGGACATTTCCCTAAATAAAGGAAAGATAGAACAATAAAAAGACAGGAGATACAGAAGGTAGAAGGAGACAGTTGCTATTTGCTATTATAATGTCTGTTTCAAGTTTACTACATGAATGAAACTAAGAGTTTAGCATGCATTATTATTTCATTTGAATAAAGGCTTGATGAGGTAGGCTTCTTCATCTTTAAAATGGCAATACTGAGACTCAGGCAACAAAGCAGGCACATGGACCCAGCCAGGACCCATCCTCTTAACCACTGGACCATGAAAATGTCAAACAAATGTGAGATTCTCTTCTGGAACTACAGACAAGAACTATAATTCTTTTCACCATACTGCTAATCTTTAAGCCTTTAAAGAAAGCTCTCATGTCATTTTACAACTCCTTTTCAAGCAAAACATTGCCAATTCTATCACCATGCTTCAGATAACATTCGCTTCTCTTTAAACTTGCCTTTTATATAAAAGGATTTGAGGTTCACAGACTTCCTGCCACCCGTCATTCCACTGCAGACATTCTCCAGCATATCATTCTTCTTCAGATAAAATGCCCACAACTGTAACAACATGCCAGATGAGGTCAAACCACCGTTGTTCTGACAGCAAGCAATAATATGAACATGCTAAGATTATAGTCACATTTTTCTGTTCATAGTGTCCTTTAAAATAACACTTCTAAACTGTCATATTCCCATGAAGGAGAGCTGTGAATTCTTCCCAATACTGCACTTACAGTGGCATTCAATCATTTACATTTATATATTACATAATTTTAGTTTCGTTTCATGGTCCCTGACTTCTGAGAAATTTTGAAGACTTGTCTATAAGCCAATCTATTACTATCTCCCATCTTTGCGCTATTTGTGAGTTTAGTAACCACATTTATGTCTTCACCCAACACATTCATAATATTATACATGACGAGTAGGAAACAGACCCTAACTACTCCCCACAGACTCTCATTCATTCATTCAGTCAATAAATATTTATCAAGAAAGGGCTTCTAGGATGCTGTTAATGTTTTATTTCATTACCTTGGTAGTGATTAAATTTGTGGGCTCATGTTAAGATAACTTGTTGAAACAAAAAACAGACAAACCAACTGAAAAATGGACACAAGACTTTAATAGACATTTCTCCAAAGAAGAAATATAGATGGCCAGCAGGCATATGAAAAAATGCTCAACATCGCTAATTATCAGAGAAATGCAAATCAAAACTACAATGAGCTACCTCCTCACACTGGTCAGAATGGCCATCACTAAAAAGTCGACAAATAACAGATGCTGGAGAGGGTGTGGAGAAAAGGGAAGCCTCCTACACTGTTGGTGGGAACGTAAATTGGTGCAACCACTATGTAAAACAGTGTGGAGTTTCCTCAGAAAACTAAAAATAGAATTACCATATGGTCCAGCAATCCCAGTCCTGGGTATATATCCAGACAAAGCTGTAATTCAAAAAGATACCTGCACCCCTATATTCACAGCAGCACTATACTCAATAGCTAAGACATGGAAACAACCAAAATGTCTATAGACAGATGAATGGACAAAGAAGATGTGGTACATATATACAATGGAATACTACTCAGCCATCAAAAAGAATGAAATAATGCCATTTGCAGCAACATGGATGGACCTAGAAATTATCACACTAGGTGAAGTAAGTCAGACACAGAAAGACAAATACCATATGATATCACTTATATGTGGAATCTGAAATATGGCACAAATGAACCTATCTACAAAACAGAAAGAGACTCACAGACATAGAGAACAGACTTGTGGTTGCCAAGGGGGAGGGGGTGTGGGGGAGGAAAGGACTAGGAGTTTGGGATTAGCAGATGTAAACTATTATGTATAGGATGGCTAAACAACAAGGCCCTACTGTATAGCACAGGGAACTATATTCAATATCCTGTGATAAACTATAATGGAAAAGAATATAAAAAAAGGATGTCTATATGTGTATAACTGAGTCACTCTGCTGTACGGCAGAGATTAGCATGACACTGTAAATCAACTATATCTCAATAAAATAAAACAATAAATTTTTAAAGAAAGATAACTTGTTGAATGACTCAAAGAAATGGAAAGATATCCCATGCTCTTGGATTGGAAGAATTAATATTGTTAAATTGGTCATACTACCCAAAGCAATCTACAGATTTATTGTGATCCCTATCAAATTACCCATGACATTTTTCACAGAACTAGAACAAATAATCCTAAAATTCACGTGGAACCATAAAAGATCCAGAATTGCCAAAGCAATTCTGAAGAAAAAGAACAAGGCAGGAAGCATAATCCTCCCAGACTTCAGACAATACTACAAAGCTACAGTAATCAAAACAGCGTGGTATTGGCACAAAAACAGACACATGGATCAATGGAACAGAATAGAGAGCCCAGAAATGAACCCACACACCTACAGTCAATTAATCTTCCGCAAAGGAGGCAAGAATATACAATGGGAAAAAAACAGTTTCTTTAGCAAATGGCGTTGGGAAAGTTGGACCACATGTAAATCAATGACGTTAGAGCACAGTCTCTCACCACACACAAAAATAAACTCAAAATGGCTTAAATACTTAAATATAAGACACGACACCATAAAACTCCTACAAGAGATCATAGGGAAAACATTCTCTGACATAAATGGTACCCAAGTTTTCTTCAGTTTTCCAAGGCAACAGACATAAAAACAAAACAAAACAAAAAATGGGACCTAATCAAACTTACCAGATTTTGCACAGCAAAGGAAACGATAAACAAAATGAAAAGACAACCTAAAGAATGGGATAATATATTTGCAAACAATACAACTGACAAGGGCTTAATTTCCAAAATATATAAGCAGCTCACACAACTCAACAACAAAAAAACCAAACATCCCAATTGAAATATGGGCAGAAGGGACTTCCCTGGTGGCGCAGTGGTTGAGAGTCCGCCTGCCAGTGCAGGGGACACAGGTTCATGCCCTGGTCCAGGAAGATCCCACATGCCGTGAAGCGGCTAGGCTCGTGAGCCATGGCCGCTGAGCCTGCACGTCCGGAGCCTGTGCTCCGCAATGGGGGAGGCCACAACAGTGAGAGGCCCGCGTACTGCAAAAAAAAAAAAAAAAAAAAAAAAATGGGCAGAAGACCTTAACAGACATTTCTCCAAAGAAGAAATATAGATGGCCAGTAGGCACATGAAAAGATGCTCAACATTCCTAATTATTAGTGAAATGCAAATCAAAACTATAAAAAGGTACTACCTCGCACCAGTCAGAATGACCATCATTAAAAAGTCTACAAGTAACAGATGCTGCAAAAGGGTGTGGAGAAAAAGGAACCCTCCTACACTGTTGGTGGGAATGTAAGTTGGTGCAGCTACAGTGGAAAACAGTATGGCGGTTCCTAAGAAAACTAAAAATAGAATTACCATATGATCCAGCAATCCCAGTCCTGGGCATATATCCAGACAAAGCCGTAATTCAAAAAGATACATGCACCCCTATGTTCATAGCAGCACTACTGACAATAGCCAACACATGGAAACAACCTAAATGTCCACTGGCAGATGAATGGATACAGAAGATGCAGTACATATATACAATGAAATACTATCCAGCTAAAAAAAGAATGAAATAGTGCTATTTGCAGCAACATGGATCCAACTAGAGATTATTATACTAAGTGAAGTTAATTCAGAAAGAGAAAGACAAATATATGATATCACTTATATGTGGAATCTAAAATATGACAGAAACTAACCTATCTACAAAACAGAAACTGACTCACGGACATAGAGAACAGATTTGTGGTTGCCAAGGTGGAGAGAGTTGTGGGAGAGATGGAGTGGGAGGCTGGGGTTAGCATACGTAAGCTATTATATATAGAATGGATAAACAACAAGGTCTTACTGTATAGCTCAGAGAACTATATTCAATATCCTATGATAAACCATAATGGAAAAGAATATAAAAAAAGAATGTGTATATATGTATAACTGAATCACTTTGCTATACAGCAGAAATTAACACAACATTGTAAATCAACTATTCTTCAATTAAAAATGAATTAAAATTTTAATTTAATTAATTAGTTAAATTTTTAAAAATTGAAAAAAGATAACTTTTTGGACTCAATACTTACAGTTTGTGCAACAAAACAGAGTCCAGAAATAAATCCATTCAGTTTATAATAAAAGGTGCTAATTCAAATGCATGAGGAAAAGATTAATTATTTAATAAATAGTAGTATACAGACAATTGGGTAACCCTCTGGGGAAAAAAAAAATCCTGAATAACTTTAAGGTTACTTTGACAGTTTTCTTTTAGAGTTTATTCTTCCTTTAATAGTCTGTGATATCTCGTCTTTGAATGGCAGTTTTCACCTTTAATTATTGCAACTTTGCCATTTAGTTTTGCATTTCCTGATTTGGAAAGTACTTCAATTATATCATAATTTGCTTATTTTTATTTCCCTTATTGATTAATTTGTAAGCCAACACTCTCTCATACTTAAAAGTTTCCTAACAAAGATATGTTATACTTCAACAAATTAATTCCTAGGAAAAACATTAATTAAAAAATCTGACTTGGCAACCACATAGGATACATTTCTTTACCCATTCATTCATTAACAGATATTTACTTGTATATCTAATATATGTCAGGCTATATGCGATATTCTACAGACATCAGTGATGAAAATATCATAATCCTTCTTCTTAGTGGGCCCATGATTCACTGATTCACATTTCAAGAGAAAGAGTACTTTAGACAAAAGAAATGGATCACTGCCAAAATGTTGATGTAAAAAATAAAGGAAATTGCTGAAATTTTCATTCCTTGTAAAGGAAACAAGGATTATCAAAATAATTTTTTTTTTTTTTATAAATTTATTTATTTTTGGCTGTGTTGGGTCTTCGTTTCTGTGCGAGGGCTTTCTCTAGTTCTGGCAAGCGGGGGCCACTCTTCATCGCGGTGCGCAGGCCTCTCACTGTCGCGGCCTCTCTTGTTGTGGAGCACAGGCTCCAGATGCACAGGCTCAGTAGTTGTGGCTCACAGGCCCAGTTGCTCTGTGGCATGTGGGATCTTCCCAGACCAGGGCTCAAACCTGTATCCCCTGCATTGGCAGGCAGATTCTCAACCACTGCGTCACCAGGGAAGCCCTCAAAATAATTTTTTAAACTTGCAATTTTTTTCCAGTTCAAGCAAATTAGTAGGGAAAGTAATAAACTAAAACAGCACGATTAAATTAACTTAGGTCAATTAAAATTGATATTTGCTCAAAGTGAAGAAAATACCAAGACCTTTTCCATGTACCAATCATGTTCCCTATTATCATGACCTGAAAAAATAATGGCAGTTCTCTTCTTCTGATTGTTGCCTAAGGACCCCTACACCACTCCTATCCTTTAGTTAGGAATACTCCAAAGGATGCCCACATGTCCAAGCCACCAATTCAACAGCAAGTGGAATAAAGAAATAATACTTCCACCCCTCACCTCATTCTAGACTCCCAAAGACAGTCTACAAAGGAGGAGAACACCCAGTTTTAAAAATTTGGTCACTTCATGGATTTGTGGGGTTACTTCAGAGCCTCTGCTAGGTTTTCTTAATCTGTAAAACAGCCCTTAAAAGGCCTATGGCGATCGACAGGAAGACACTGGAACTCACCATAGGGGATACCCCACATCCAAAGACAAAGGAGAAGCTCAACGCAGGGACAAGGACACTGGCAGCAGAAGTTCTGTGAAGTACTCCTTGGAGTGAGTCCTCCCAGAGTCTCCCATTAGTCCCACCAAAGAGACTGTAAGTTCCACTGCTGGGTGGCTTCAGGCCAAACAACCAACAGAGAGGGAATTCAGCCCCACCCATCAGCAGACAAGCAGTTTAAAATTTTACTGAGCTCTGCTCACCAGAGCAACACCCAGCTCTACCCACTACCAGTCCCTTCCATCGGGAAGCTTGCACAAGCCTCTAAGATAGCCTCATCCACCAGGAGGCAGATAGCAGAAGCAAAAAGAACTACAATCCTGCAGCCTGTGGAACAAAAACCACATTCACAGAAAGATACACAAAATGAAAAAGCAAAGGACTACGTATCAGATGAAGGAACAAGATAAAACCCCAGAAAAACAACTAAATGAAGTGGAGATAGGCAACCTTCCAGAAAAATAATTCAGAATAATGATAGTGAAGATGATCCAGGACCTCGGAAAAAGAATACAGGCAAAGATTGAGAAGATGCAAGAAATGTTTAACAAAGGCCTAGAAGAATTAAAGAACAAACACTTAGAAGAATTAAAGAAAAAACAAACAGAGATGAACAATACAATAACAGAAATGAAAAGTACACTAGAAGGAATCAACAGCAGAATAACTGAGGCAGAAGAACGGATAAGTGACCTGGAAAACAGAATGGTGGAATTCACTGTCATGGAACAGAATAAAGAAAAAGGAATGAAAAGAAATGAAGATAGACTAAGAGACCTCTGGGTCAACATTGAATGCACCAACATTCACATTGCAGGGGTCCCAGAAAGAGAAGAGAGAGAGAGAAAGGACCTGAGAATATATTTGAAGAGATTATAGTTGAAAATTTCCCTAACCTGGGAAAGGAAATAGCCAGCTAAGTCCATGAAGCACAGAGAGTCTCAGGCAGGATAAACCCAAGGAGAAGCACGCTGAGACACATAGTAATCAAACTGACAAAAATTAAAGACAAAGAAAAATTATTAAAAGCAAAAAGGGAAAAATGACAACATAAAAGAGAACTCCCATAAAGTTAACAGCTGATTTCTCAGCAGAAACTCTGAGACCAGAAGGGAGTGGCACGATATATTTAAAATGATCAAAGGGAAGAACCTACAACCAAGATTACTCTACCCAGCAAGGATCTCATTCAGATTCAACGGAGAAATCAAAAGCTTCACAGACAAGCAAAGGCTAAGAGAATTCAGCACCACCAAACCAGCTCTACAACAAATGCTAAA
The DNA here is from genome assembly GCF_003676395.1 of Aethalodelphis obliquidens. Taxonomy (NCBI): domain Eukaryota; kingdom Metazoa; phylum Chordata; class Mammalia; order Artiodactyla; family Delphinidae; genus Aethalodelphis; species Aethalodelphis obliquidens. Next base: position 64,084,274 of record NW_020837949.1, on the reverse strand, counting down.
GGAACTTCTCTAAGTGGGAAACACAAGAGAAGAAAAGGACCTACAAAAACAAACCCAAAACAATTAAGAGAATGGTAATAGGAACATACATAGCGATAATTACCTTAAACGTGAATGGATTAAATGCTCCAACAAACAGACACAGGCTTGACGAATGGATTCAAAAACAAGACCATATATATGCTGTCTACAAGAGACCCACTTCAGACCTAGGGACACATACAGACTGAAAATGAGGGGATGGAAAAAGATATTCCATGCAAATGGATATCAAAAGAAAGCTGGCGTAGCAATACTCATATCAGATAAAATAGACTTTAAAATAATGTTACAAGAGACAAGGAAGGACACTACTAATGTAGTGATCAAGGGATCAATCCAAGAGGAAGATATAACAATTATAAACATATATGCACCCAACACAGGTGCACCTCAATACATAAGGCAAACGCTGTAACAGCTGTAAGACAGAAAATTGACAGTAACACAATAATACTGGAGGACTTTAACACCTCACTTACGCCAACGGACAGATCATCCAGACAGAAAATTAATAAGGAAACACAAGCTATAAATGACAACAGACCGGATAGACTTAATTAATATCTATAGGACATTCCATCGAAAAACAGCAGATCACACTTTCTTCTCAAGTACAGACAAAACATTCTCCAGGATAGATGAGATCTTGGGTCACAAATCAAGCCTCAGTAAATTTAAGAAAACTGAAATCATACTGAGCATCTTTTCCGACCACAACACTATGAGATTAGAAATAGATTACAGGGGAAAAAAAACACAAACACATGGAAGTTAAACAATACATTACTAATTAACCAAGAGATCACTGAAGAAATCAAAGAGGAAATCAAAAAATACCTAGAGACAAATGACAATGAAAACACAACAATCCAAAAGCTATAGGATGCAGCAAAATCAGTTCTAATAGGGAAGTTTATAGCAATACAATCCTACCTCAAGAAACAAGAAAAATCTCAAATAAACAACCTAAACTTACACCTAAAGCAACTAGAGAAAGAAGACCAAACAAAACCCAAAGTTAGTAGAAGGAAAGAAATCATAAAGATTAGAGCAGAAATAAATGAAATAGAAACAAAGAAAACAACAGCAAAGATCAATAAAATTAAAAGCTGGTTCTTTGAGAAGATAAACAAAACTGATAAACCTTTAGCCAGATTCATCAAGAAAAAGAGGGAGAGGACAAATCAATAAAAAGGAGAAGTTACAACAGACACTGCAGAAAGACAAAGCATCATAAGAGACTACTACAAGCAACTCTATGCCAATAAAATGGACAACCTGGAAGAAATGGACAAATTCTTAGAAACGTATAACCTCTGAGACTGAACCAGGAAGAAATAGAAAATACGAACAGACCAATCACAGGTAATTAAATTGAAACTGTGATTAAAAATCTTCCAACAAACAAAAGTCCAGGACCAGCTGCCTTCACAGGTGAATTCTGTCAAACATTTGGAGAAGAGCTAACACCCATCCTTCTCAAACTCTTCCAAAACATTGAAGAGGAAGGAACACTCCCAAACTCATTCTATGAGGCCACCATCACCCTGATACCAAAACCAGACAAAGATACTACACAAAAAGAAAATTACAGACCAATATTACTGATAAATACAGACGAAATAATCCTCATAAAATACTAGCAAACAGAATCCAACAACACATTAAAAGGATCATACACCATGAACAAGTGGGATTTATCCCAGGAATGCAAGGATTCTTCAATATATGCAAATCAATCAATGTGATACACCACATAAACAAACTGAAGAGTAAAAACCATATGATCATCTCAACAGATGCAGAAAAAGCTTTTGACAAAATTCAACACCCTTTTATGATAAAAACTCTCCAGAAAGTGGAAATAGAGAGAACCTACCTCAACATAATAAACGCCATATACGACAAACCCACAGTAAATCATTCTCAATGGTGAAAAACTGAAAGCTTTTCCGCTAAGATCAGGAACAAGACAAGGATGTCCACTCTCGCCAGTATTATTCAACAGTTTTGGAAGTCCTAAGCCATGGCAATCAGAGAAGAAAAAAAAAATAAACAAATTGGAAAAGAAGAAGTAAAACTGTTACTGTTTGCAGATAACATGATACTATACATAGAAAATCCTAAAGATGCCACCAGAAAACTACTAGAGCTAATCAATTAATTTGGTAAAGTTGCAGGTTACAAAATTAATGCACAGAAGTCTCTGGCATTCCTATATACTAACAATGAAAGATCAGAAAGAGAAATTAAGGAAACAATCCCATTCACCACTGCAACAAAAATAATAAAATACCTAGGAATAAACCTACCTAAGGAGGTAAAAGATCTGTACTCAGAGAACTATAAGACACTGATGAAAGAAATCAAAGATGACACAAACAGATGGAGAGATATACCATGTTCTTGGATTGGAAGAATCAATATTGTGAAAATGACTATACTACCCAAAGCAATCTACAGATTCAACGCAATCCCTATCAAATTACCAATGGCATTTTTTACAGAACAAGAACAAAACAATCTTAACATTTGTATGGTGCCACAGAAGACCCCGAATAGCCAAAGCAATCTTGAGGGAAAAAAACAGAACTGGAGGAATCAGACTGCCTGACTTCAGACTATACTACATAGCTACAGTAATCAAGACAATATGGTGCTGGCACAAAAACAGAAATATAGGCCAATGGAACAGGATAGAAAGCCCAGAGGTAAACCCACACACTTAATCAACTAATCTATGACAAAGGAAGCAAGGATATACAATGGAGAAAAGACAGCCTCTTCAATACGTGGTGCTGGTAAAACTGGACAGCTACATGTAAAAGAATGAAATTAGAACACTCCCTAACACCATACATAAAAGTAAACTCAAAATGGATTAAAGACCTCAATGTAAGACGGGACACTATAAAACTCTTAGAGGAAAACATAGGAAGAACATTCTTTGACGTAAATCACAGCGAGATCTTTTTTGACCCACCTCCTAGAGTAATGGAAATAAACACAAAAATAAACAAATGGGACCTAATGAAACAAAGCTTTTGCATAGTACAGGAATCTATAAACAAGATGAAAAGACAAGCATCGGAATGGATGAAAATATTTGCAAACAAATCAAAGGACAAAGGATTGATCTCCAAAATATATAAACAGCTCATGCAGCTCAATATTAAAAAAACAAACAACCTAATCCAAAAATGGGCAGAAAAGCTAAATAGACATTTCTCTAAAGAAGATATACAGATTGCCAACAAACACACGAAAGGATGCTCAACATCACTAATCATTAGAGAAATGCAAATCAAAACTACAATGAGGTATCACCTCACACTGGCTAAAATGGTGATCATCAGGAAATCTACAAACAGCAAATGCTGGAGAGGGCATGGACAAAAGGGAACCCTCTTGCACTGTTGGTGGGACTGTTAATTGATACAGCCACTATGGAGAAAAGTATGGAGGTTCCTTAAAAAACTAAAAATAGAACTACCATATGACCCAGCAATCCCACTACTGGGCATATACCCAGAGGAAACCATAATTCAAAAAGACACATGCATCCCAATGTTCATTGCAGCACTCTTTACAATAGCCAGGTCATGGAAGCAATCTAAATGCCCATCCACAGACGATTGGATAAAGAAGATGTGGTACATATATACAATGGAATATTACTCAGCCATAAAAAGGAACGGAATTGGGTCATTTGTAGAGACGTGGATGGACCTAGAGACTGTCATACAGAGTGAAGTAAGTCAGAAAGAGGAAAACAAATATCGTATATTAACACATATATGTGGAATCTAGAAAAATGGTACAGACGAACCGGTTTGCAAGGCAGAAATACAGACACAGATGTAGAGAACAAATGTATGGACACCAAGGGAGGAAAGCGTGGCGGGTGGGTAGTGATGGAGACTGGGATTGACATATATACACTAATATGTTTGAAACAGATAACTAATAAGACCCTGCTTTATAAAACAATAAATAAAATTAAAATTTAAAAAAAAAAGGCCTATGGCATGCCCAACCATAGTGAAAGGAGATGAACAGTGATAAGTATAAGCTGTCAGATGAACAGCTCTCCTCTAGGTGTTCAAAATACTGAAGAGGCATTTGTGCTACTCTTGGGGAGACTCCCGAGGACAGACTCAGTATGCCTGTAGAGCAGCATACCATCTTTTTAAAAGAAGTAGGAAGAGAAATAGACTACAGATTGAACTTTTTTAATGAAAAAACAAAAAAACTGAAAAAAATTTAAATTACCAGATCAGATCATATTTTAAACTGGATAGAATGAAAAGTTAATTTAAATTTTTTTCCTGAATTAATATGTTTAATGAAATTCTAATCAGAAACTCAATAGCTTTTTCTAATTGGAAAAAATGATCTTCAAGTTAGTATTTTTTTAAAAAAATTACTATTACCAAAGAGTAGCCAAGAAAAGAACCACAATGATATACCACATATTTGAAAATATTATAATTAATTAAACATTGTATTTGTATAAGACAAATACAAATAGACCAGTGGAGCAAAATAGAGTCCAGAAACAGCATCCAGTATACATGAGAATAAATGATCCTTATGGTAGTTCAATTACATAAGAAAATGATAAGTTATTTAATAAATAGCATATTTAATAAATACGTTTGGAAGACAATACAAGTGGACCTCCGTCTTTTAATATTTACCACATTGTTAAACTCAAAATTATTTATCATCTTGAATGTACAATAAAATAATAAATGTACACATACATATATATATATACTTTCCAGGAGAATTCATGTTAAAAACTGGAGCCTTCTAACCTAGGACACTTTATTGCTTCCCTTCTCTATTTTTCTCTGGCAATCACTTCTCTTTTATCCTTCTCAGGACCACTAGATTGTACCTCCAAAAGCATCCTGTTTCATTCAACTGCTTAGAAATTCTTACAATTTTTCTCTGTCAGAGGCTTTGTCTATCATTTTTCTTATTCATGCAAATTTTCTCTTGGATTTTTTAATTGAAAGAAAAGTATTTGGTATCTTAATCTGTTTAATTGGTCTACACATTGATTCTGCTAAATTAGAAAATGTCCATGGTAAACTGGCTTCAGTACTGGCTAACCTGGCAGAACAGCCTGTGGGAAATTATATTGATTGAAAAGTTTACTTTTTTTTCCCTCTTACCAGATTTTCCCTCTTACCAAGTTCCAACAAAATAAAAATGGGAATTTAAAATTGAAATTTTATTAAAACTTAAAATTTGGGGCTTCCCTGGTGGCGCAGTGGTTGAGAGTCCGCCTGCCGATGCAGGGGACATGGGTTCGTGCCCCGGTCCGGGAGGATCCCACATGCCACGGAGCGGCTGGGCCCGTGAGCCATGGCCGCTGAGCCTGCGCGTCCGGAGCCTGTGCTCCGCAACGGGAGAGGCCACAACAGAGAGAGGCCCGCGTACCGCAAAAAAAAAAAAAAAAACACTTAAAATTTGTTTAGATGATACTCAAGATGGCGAAGGAGTGGGAGAACGTGGAGTTCATCTCTCCCCACAAAGGCACCAAGAATACATCTAAAAATGGAACAATTCTCACAGAGCACCTGTTGAACACTAGTAGAGGACCTTGGACACCTAAAAGGACATGAGAGATCCCCACATAACTGGGTAGAACAAAAGAAAGAAGAAAGGAAGAGGAGAAGTGGGACAGGACCTGCACCCCTGGCAGGGAGGTTAAGGTGAGGAGAGGTTCCTGCATCTGGGGAAGCCCCCTCACTAGGGAAGAGATCAGCTGGTACAGAAGGGGAGCCTCGGGGACTTAGAGGAGAGCCCAGCAACCGGCCTGTGGCAGGCAGGACAGAGTGAGACCTACAGGGATGGTCCATGCCACAGCCCAGGCTGAGGCGGGTGTCCACCAGTGCACACGGGGGAATGTGGAGTTTGGAGAGCAGACCCAGAGAGCGGACTGCTGTTGGCTGTGAGGAGACAGCCTGGGGGGACGGGAGTGGGGAGCTCCACAACCCAGCATGCTCGTGGAGGAAGCCCTGGCCACCACAGAAGCGAAGTGCCGTTGTTGAGTGACGCGCAGAGGGCAGGGCCGCCATTTCAGCCTCTCTCCTCACGCGCCGGCCCCCGCCTCCATGGGCACTAGGGAGGGCCCCCTCCAGAGCCGGCTTGAACGCCCCCACCATTGCCTCCTCCGTCCCCCACCCCGGCCCGGGCAAACTACTCGCTGTCTTGGCTCCCTCCTGCCTGACGGGATCGTGCATTCCAATTGCTACCCCAGCGCCCTCCTCACCTGGGCAGACCACACACCCCAGTCTCCGCCTCGGCTCCTTCCTGCCTGATGGGCTCGTGCATCTGGATTGCCACCCAGCACCCTACCGCCTGGGCAGCCTGATCGCCACCTTAGCCCCCTCTCTCCTGATGGGCTCGCATGCTCCAGCAGCCTCTGGAACAGACTCTGGTGGGAGGAACACATGCAGAGCGGGGGATGAAACCATAACTGAGTCCCAGGGGCTGTGTGACTAAGGAAAAAGAGCTGAAATCTCCTCCTGGCTGCATGAACCATGGAGTTACACCTCCGCTGATGGCTTCCTAAATTCAGCACCTGCGGAACATCAGAACACATAACAAGTGCTCCTGCAGCTGAGAAGGGTCTGGCTTTAGCAGCTGTGGGCTATGTGGGTGCGTACACACAGGAGTTGGGACAGACCAGAGTCTGAGCTGCCTCCATAGCTCCCACAGCGGGTCCAGGTGCACAACTACTACAGTCCTGGGACCTGATCTCAGTGGATCTGCACCAGTGGCCTGGTGAAAACAATGCCTAAGAGCGACCAAGGCCAATTGCCAGGATACCCACAGTTAAGGTGGGACGGAGAGCAGTTCCAACAACAGTGTACTTTGCAAGCCCACACAATGGGTGAAAGGGGACACAGCAGAGCACATTCACAGGTGAACAGCTCCAGAGGAGGAATACTCAGTGGCTTCCCTCCCAGTGGAAATGCCCCAATCCTGCCTACCTCCCACTGCAGATCAGAAACACAGCTAAGAAACAGATCTAGGGGCCTCTACTCCAACAACTAGGGAGCAGGTCCTGCCCCTGACAGGACAGTGACAACCACAGAGCAAAGGGGAGGCCCCGCTCAATATCCAGGGCAGGTTCTGGTCACCACAACACCAGCCGAACCCCTTATGAAGGGGATAATGACATAAGCCTCCAGACCAACTTCACCCACCAGGAGGCAGACACCAGAAGCAAGAGGAACTAGAGTCCTGCAGCCTGTGGAAAGGAGACCACAAACACAGAGAGGGAACCTACCTCAACATAATAAAGGCCATATATGACAAACCCACAGCAAAAATCATTCTCCATTCTCAATGGTGAAAAACTGAAGGCATTTTCTCTAAGATCAAGAACAAGACAAGGATGTCCACTCTTGCCACTTTTATCCAACACAGTTTTGAAAGTCCTAGCCACGGCAATCAGAGAAGAGAAAGAAATAAAAGGAATCCAAATTGGAAAAGAAGTAAAACTGTCACACTTTGGAGATGACATGATACTATACATAGAAAATCCTAAAGATGCTACCAGAAAACTACTCGAGCTCATCAGTGAATCAGGTAAGGTTTCAGGATACAAAATTAATACACAGAAATCTCGGGCATTGCTATACACTAACAATGAAAGATCAGAAAGAGAAATTAAGGAAACAATCCCATTTACCATCACTTCAAAAAGAATGAAATACCTAGGAATAAACCTGCCTAAGGAAGTAAAAGACCTGTACTCAGAAAACTATAAGACACTGACGAAAGAAATCAAAGATGACACAAACAAATAGTGAGACATACCATGTTCTTGGATTGGAAGAATCAATATTGTGAAAATTAGTCTACTACCCAAAGCAATCTACAGATTCAATGCAATCCCCATGAAACTAACAATGGCATTTTTCGCAGAATTAGAACAAACAACTTTACAATTTGATCCTGAATAGATAAGGCAAGCTTGAGAAAGAAAAACATAGCTGGAGGAACCAAAACAGTAATCAAAGCTACAGTAATCAAAAGAGCACAGTACTGGCACAAAAACAGAAATATAGATCAATGGAACAGGAATAGAAAGCCCAGAGATAAACCCATGCACCTATGGTCACCTAATCTATGACAAAGGAGGCAAGAATATATGAAGGGGAAAAGACAGTCTCTTTAATCAGTGGTGCTGGGCAAACTGGACAGCTGCCTGTAAATGAATGAAATTAGAACACTCCCTAACACCATACACAAAAATAAACTCAAAATGGATTAAAGACCTAAATGTAAGGCTGGATCCTATAAAACTCATGGAGGAAAACATAGGCAGAACACTCTGTGAAATAAATCACAGCAAGATCTTTTTCAATCCACCTCCTAGAATAATGAAAATAAAAACAAAAACAAACAAATGGGACCTAACTAAACTTAAAAGCCTTTGCACAGCAAAGGAAGCCATGAACAAAATGAAAAGACAACCCTCAGAATGGGAGAAAATATTTGCAAACAAAGCAACCAACAAGGGATTAATTTCCAAAATATACAAAGAGCTCATGCAGCTCAATATCAAAATACAAACAACCACAACTTCCCTGGTGGTCCAGTGGGTAAGACTCCACACTCCCAATGCAGGGGGACTGGCTTTGATCCCTGGTGGGGGAACTAGATCCCACATGCATGCCACAACTAAGAAGCCCACATGCCGCAGCTAAAGATCCCACATGCCACAACGAAGATCCCGCATGCCATAATGAAGACCCAGCATAACCAAAATAAATAGATATTAAAAAAAACAAATAACCCAACCAAAAAATGGGCAAAAGATCTAAATAGACATTTCTCCAAAGATGATATACAGATGGCCAAAAAGCACATACAAAAATGCTTAACATCACTAATTATTAGAGAAATGCAAATCAAACTGTAATGAGGTATCAGCTCACAACGGTCAGAATGGTCATCAACAAAAAAATCTACAAACAAATGCCGTAGAGGGTGTGGAGAGAAGGGAACCCTCCTACACTGTTAGTGGAAATGTAAATTGGTGCAGCCACAATTGAGAACAGTATGGAAGTTCCTTAAAAAAACTAAGAATAGAGCTACCATATGATCCAGTAATCCCACTCCTGGGCATATATCCAGAGAAAACCATAATTTGAAAAGATACATGCACCCGAATGTTCACTGCAGCACTATTTACAATAGCCAGGACATGGAAGCAACCTAAATGTCCATCAACAGAGGAATGGATAAAGATGTGGTACATACATACGATGGAATATTACTCAGTCATAACAAAAGAACAAAATGATGCCTTTCGCAACAACATGGATGGACCTAGAGTCTGTCATACTGAGTGAAGTCAGACAGAGAAAGACAAATATCGTATGATATCACTTACATGTAGAATCCAAAAGAAAAAGGGTACAAACGAACTTATCTACAAAACAAAAATACAGTTACAGATGTAGAAAACAAATTTGGGTTACCAGGGGGTAAGTTGGGGGAGGGAAAAATTGAGAGATTGGGATTGACATACGCACACTACTAAATATAAAATAAATAACCAACAAGGACCTACCGTATAGCACAGGGAAGTCTACTCAATACTCTGTAATGCCCTATATAGGAAAAAAATCTTAAAGAACAGTGGATATATGTATATGTATAACTGATTTACTTTGCTGTACACCTGAAACTAACATAACATTGTAAATCAACAATACTCCAATAAAAATTATAAAAAATAAAATTTTAAAAAATTTGTTTAAAAAAAAAATTTGTTTAATAATTGTTAAAATTTGTTACATCACCACACTGAAATAAAAGTTAGGCTTCACTGATCAACCGGAGTGCTTCCTATACTTATATATTTTAAGACTTGGTTCTCTTTAGGCCTTGATTGGCAGACTTAATATTAAACCATAGTGATCAGTTGTAAAAAGTTTGCCTTTGTCAAATTTTCTCATAAAAGTGTACTTGTAAAGAACTAGGAGTCTGTAACAATACCACCTAGATTAAAATCTCAGCTCTATGCTTTCAAGCTGTGTGACCTTGAGGAAATTAATTAACTTTTATGTGTTTCCATTTTTCTTGGTTTTTAAAATCTGGATAAAATTAATATCTTCTACTTGGTAAACATGGCTGCAAGTTCTTTGTTACTTCTGCTACATTTCACTGTTTTGAACTGGGCAGACGTTGTGACTGCTTGATCAACAAAATATTGTAGAAGTGATGCTGTGCTTAAGAGTTTGATAGCTTCCTCTTCCCCTCTCTTAGAACATTTGTTCTTGGAACCCAGCCACCATGCTGTGAAAGAGCTCAATTAGCTCCATGGAGTGGCCGCTCTAGAAAGGTATCAAGTCTCCAACCAGCAACCAACACTGGCTGGGCCCCTAGCCATTAGCCAGCACCAATATAAGAGACAAGATGAGTGAGTTATCTTAAAGGAAACCTCACCTGTCATTACTCTGCAGAGATGAGCTAACCCCACCAAACTATGCCCACATCACAGGTTTGTGAGCCGAATATATTATTGTTATTTTAGGCCACTAATTTGTGTATGATTTGTTACTCAGAAATAGATAACAGAATTTGGTCCCTGGAAGTTATGAAAACCTACAACATGTGACACTGGCTTTGCCACCAGGTAGCAGGTAGAAGCCAGAGGCCCTCCAAAGGATTGCTTTTGAAAGCTGAAAGGGCCTGTTGACCTAAAACAAACAGACTGCCAGCTATTCCTCTAGCAATGATGGGTTTATTCAGGATCAGGAGAGAACTGAAATTCAGGGTTTCCAACCATGGCAAGGCACATGCAAGTCCCCACAGAGCAAGGGAAGGAGAGCGTTTTTATTGAGGGGGAGAAGGAAGTTCGAGGGCTATAGTAAAGAAAGAGTCCAAAGCTTTTCACTGGCTGAGTCCCTTGCCAGGAAAGAAAGCAGGTCTTTCTTCTCATCAGCTTTGCTATTGTCTCAGGGCTTGAGACCTCCCTTTCTGGTCTTCCAACTCTATTTAATTGAGGTTTCTGTTTATTAATTGTTTACAGGCCTTTCCTAACTTAGGGCAATTGTGGAGTTTGGAAGTCGTGTTAGAACAATTATTCACTCCCAAGTTTTTGAAGGATAAAAGTTTTAAAGTATAATTGAAGAAAGAAAAAAAAAAGATCAATTGGACTAGAATATAATTAGTTGCTTTGGATTCAATTTAAAGGGTTATAAAATAAGATCTATCAAGAAAATCTTAAAGTTCTAGAGATTAATTAATACTGGAATAGAAGTAGCTGGGAAGATTCACAAAATAACACTCAGTATATCACCTAGAGTTTTTCTCTACTGACAGGACAATAAATCATGTGCTTAAACAACAGCAGGAAGGAGACGGGCTAAATTTAAAACACACTTGGCAGAAGAGTTAAGCCTGTAAATTCTGAAAAGGTCTAAATCAGTCGTGTTTGCTCTGGACGAAACGCTGACAAGAAGCCCAGAGATGGACTAGTTGGCCTCCTCAGTATTCATTTGCATGCTTTCAGCTGCAAGAACCCTGACTCAAAGTGCTGAAACAGTGAGGCCATGTGTAATCATCTTACACAGCAGGAGACCACAACCAACCACTGCAGGACTGACTGGATCCCCGGCTCAGTTACGTCATCAAGGATTCGGGTTCTTGTACCACTTGTACTCTTAGTATCACTCATATATAATCAGTGAGAATTCGCTCACCTAACTACACCCAGCTGCAAAGAAGGCTGGCAAATATAGTCTCAGGTTGGTCAGCCATGCCTCAGAAAGACGGGGGATAACCACAGCCTGACCCTCGCTCCTGTTAGCCAGAGCTCAAAACGAGGCAGTGGAGACTGCCAAGTGAATCCTGTGCCCCGAAAGATAGAAACAAAACCTCTGGAATGACCTTTTGGGCAGGTGTAGTCAGTAAGAATAAGAACATAGGACTAGTGCCCAGCTAGGAATCCCTTATATGGTAGCAGGTAGCCGATAAATGCCAATGTGGCATATTCTCAGCCCAGTGCTATTGAAACAGGAGGGAAGGGGGCAGGGCACAACCTTTAAAAGAATGACATAGCCATTGAGGACATGACATAAACTTGTTAGAACCAACTAGGCCCAAGATGGCAGACAATTCGACCTCCAGTAGACCTTGAGCCTCATTATACACTCATTGTAATACATTAGCATATGCTAAATAACACACCCACAGGTGCCATGACAGTTCCATCAAAGGCCAAAAAGTGGGTGGTGGCCCCAATCCTGGAAATCCCCGCCCCTTCTCCAAAGGAGTTGGAATAATCCTCCCACCTGTTAGCCTATGAAACTACCCAGCCCATAAAAACTAACCACCGCGTATTTCAGGGCTGTTCTCACCTTTTGAGACAGATTGTATTGTCTTTGGAATGTGTGTATCTCTAAATAAATCCAATTCTTACCTATCACTTTGTCTCTCACTGATTTCTTTCTGTGATGACGAGACATAAAGAACCTGAGTTTCATTAAGTCCTGAGAACAGGTGTGTGATTTCAATTAAAAGTGTGGGTTTGAGTCCCAATCTGAGTTTTGGCTGGGTTCAAATCCCATCTGAGTTGTGCGGTTTCGGCATAACGGCAGTCTGCTCCTGCCCAGAGCTGCCCTGACCTAAAGGATTCCCCATTCCACATGGGTCACACCGACCAAACTTGAGGTGGATTTGGTTGAAGAACCAGAGAGGTAACAAGGAGCTGTGTCCACTTCTTTCTTTTCCTTACCTAGTCTTTTGCACGGCTTGGGGTTGAACCTGAAGTAGAAACAACCTAAGCTGAGAGAGAATGGCCATTCTTAAAGCCCAGACTGGCCTTGGTGGCCTGGCCTCTCTCACCAGCACAACGCTCCTCATCCATCTAAGAGTAGGTTTCACTCGTACTCAACGTGGAGCAAAATGACAGACGGCATTTCGTGAAGAAGAATGGGAAATCAGGTAATATCTAACACCTGCAAGAAATCTTCACACCTGCAAGAAGTCTTCACCCCCTTGCTTCTGAATGAGCTAGCTTGCTTTCTCAGAGCAACTACAGGCGAAGCTGCTACTTTGCATTCCAGCATCAGATAAAGCCTGTTTTGGATTATTTTCCATATGGGATCATCTGTTCTGTTGTTCCTCTCTGAATCAATGGTTGAGTGCAAAGTGTCTATTGCAAGATGTTATCTCCAGCCAGAAATTTTAACTACCATGAATCCAACGTCTGTTTTCCAAAAGAAATTTTTTAATGTTATGCTTTAAATTTTCTACAGAAAAATTCGGTCCGTGTATCCACTTATCTCATCACAACCACGCCCCCAAAGAGCTGTATCTAGCACTGCCTAATTGTTAACTTCTGAGCCTGGTTATTACCAAAGGCAACAGGATTGAAAGTCTTGCAGATTACACACACATTTACAATTATAACTTCGTTAGAATCCCAAGAAACAAAGTTGATCATGCTGTAACACACATGTATGCACACACTGACACACTCACACACACATTTCCATAGACGTCTCATCTTTAGACAGACTGACGTCAAATGTCTTTTAAGACTCTGGCAAACCCCTGAGGGTTTTAATGCTCAAGTATGTGATAGATAACGTCAGACAACCCACTGAACTTCAGATACCTGAATACACAGAAATCAGATGGCAGGGCAGCTGCACTGTAAAACTCCAGGGAAAATCGTGTACATCATAGAACAGAGCTGTTCAGAGCAAATCCTACACAGCCGTACAAGGCAGCCCAGCAGGTGTTTTTCTTGCTGCCTCTAAACATACAGCGCTACATGACACAAGGATCTCCTATTGCTGCTCTTGTAGACGACAGCTTGCCAGTGTAAAAGGCAGGCTCTCCAACTTCCACATGCCATCACTTTACCTTCCACGCCCAAATAAACATGCCTGAGCTACCACTAACGTGTCAGAAATCAAGTCTCCCTCACCACGAACTCCAGCTACTTCTAAGGCCCCCAGGATGCTGTCTCACATGCTTTAGCAACAGGTCCCTTGCATTCTTTAGCTCCAGCTTCTTCATCACACCGCTTTGCTGCTGCCTCCTCAGCTTATGACCGCTGCAACTTTGGGTTAGACAATGTGAACCTGGGGCTGAGAAGTACCTCTGAACTGCCCCTGCATTGCTTCACCCATGAGATGGAAGACAAGGTCAACATCAGGGTAGTCATGTCCAGACTCCCTTCTACATCTGTCTCTTGGTTGAAGAGTCTGAAGCAGGAGATAGGCTTAGGTCATCACACAACAGGAAACTGAAGAAGGGAACATGATTCAGTTCTCTAATTTGGGTGCTGAGATCAAGGTAGCACCAGTCATTCTCCTACTGCGTTTGCCTCGGTAACGTTACATCACACAAGCAACCAATGCTGGATGGTTCCTGTGCTTCGTATCTGGAGGATTCTGGACACTTGCCCTGGCAGATAAGTGACTCCAAGGAGAGTCGTGAGAGCTAGTGCAGCAGTGCCTGATGGGTAAAGGGACTTGGTGCTTCTGCAGCAGCCAGACAGCATTTCATGATGTTAGGAGAAGCCACCAAACACGAAGTGGCTCCTTCTTGGAATGCTGGTAACACCTAAGCTCCTGGGAAGAGGAGATTATGCTAACCTCTGTGACTCCACCCCAGAGGCAGAATTTCAATTAATTCTCTGCAGCAGAAGAGACCAATCCGTAAGTTTCACCAAGACCCTATGGAAGGATCTGGGGCACAGGGAGGAAAGGGACGTGTTTAGGAGGAACATGATTTATGGCTCTACGTATACACATAGGGCCTAAGTCTAGCTGTATCCTCTGGGTTCCTTGCTAGAGTCACCTGTCCTAGCCCATGGCTCCAGGACAACTTGAGGCATTTCTATCAGGCTGAACACCACACAGACCCTTGATAACTGTCAGTGTTACTTCTTTCATTTCGCAAGTTCATTCTCGGGTCCAAAGTCCACCTCCAGAGCCCTCATTCTCTGATAATCAACTGGAGAAGAACACACTGCTTTCAGGGGAAACGCCACAAGATTAGACTGTATTTGACATCAGAGCATTTTCCAGATATGGTAGGATTACAGACAACTTTGACTTTCTTATTTATACCTTTTTATTTCCTGAAACGTTCATGGAGAATCGTAACAAGAAAATGTAATAAACCATTTTCATTAAAAAAAAAACAACAATAAGCCCACGTCTGAGTAATGTTTGTTCAGGGAGCCTACTTTTCTCCAACAAAAATCAAATGTTCCTTCGAAAAGATTCAGTTCAATTAAACAAAACTTGAAACTTCGCCAGTAATTAAGATATCACAGATCTACACAAAACAATGTAATGCAAGAGAATGCTGCCTTTAATCTAGTAAAATAGATACACTTCTACTTGAGTAAGATGTTCTGAATTGAAGGGGAAAAAAAACTAAGAAAAATTCTCACTATTTTACTTCCCTATTTCTATAGTAACAATTACCGCAGATTTAGTGGCTTAGAACAACACAAACTTATTCTCTTACAGTACTGGAGGTCAGAAATCTAAAATCAAGATGTTAGCAGGTCTGCATTTCTTCTGGAGATTTCAGGGGAGAATCTTTTCTCACCTCTTTCGACCTCTAGAGGCCACTTGCATTCCTTTCTCGGCTCACTCCAACCTCGTGTCACTCCAAGCTTTTGCTTTCATCTTCACATCTCCTACTGTTAACTCTGACCCTCCCACCTCTCTCTTATAAGGACCCTTGTGTTTATATTGGGCCAATCCGGTTAATCCAGGATAAACTTCCCATCTCAAGATCCTTAACTTAATCACACCTGCAAAATCCCCTTTTCCACATAAAGCCATATCTTCACAGATTCGAGGGGTTAGGACCTGGATATCTTTGGGGAAGCCATTATCCAGCCTACCACACCCACCTTATATTTAAAATATGTTCTTATTAAGTAGCTCCCCAGATGTTACCAATATATCCAAAATGGAAAATTCTACTGTAATATTTTTTTTAAAAAAAGAACTGTCAGGGCTTCCCTGGTGGTGCAGTGGTTGAGAGTCCCCCTGCCGATGCAGGGGACACGGGTTCGTGCCCCAGTCCAGGAAGATCCCACATGCCGCAGAGCGGCTGGGCCCGTGAGCCATGGCCGCTGGGCCTGCGCGTCCAGAGCCTGTGCTCCGCAACGGGAGAGGCCGCAACGGTGAGAGGCCCGCGTACAGCAAAAAAAAAAAAAGAACTGTCAAATCTCTTGACTTTTATATCTCACATTTTTAGAAAATTGGCTGGATGATCTCAGATTTGAAGCCTGTTAAACTCAAGCCTTTTCACGTGCAGACATAAAAAAATAGTTGTAACTATGTTTATGATCAATTTTTGGAAATGTAACAATTCCCAGTTATTTCCTCATAGGAATCTTTAGTCCAGACATTTTATAATATCTTCAGTGAATATTTGGAGCTGTTTGTTTCCTAGAAGGAAAAAAGAAAGCAAAGGAGAAAATAAAAGAAATCCCTGCAGTTTGACAGAGGTAAAGCACCAGCGTCTAGGTGAGAGCGCTGGTTTTGTCACTTATTAGCCACATGACTTTAAGCCAGTCACCTTACCATATCCCCCTGTATAAAACTGGGAATACTACTTCCTGCCTTGCCTACCTGACAGGTTGGGGCAAGGATAAAATGAGATAATTGCAAACATAGGCTATTATCATCATCCTGCAGCGTGAAGCATTTAAACTGTTATCCCTTAATTTTAACTAGGATCACAAGGAGAAACACTTCAGCTTGGAGTTCATTGAGCTATTTCCCTGGAATTCAGACCATGGAGCGTTCAATCTGAAATTCCTTCTAGCTTCACATAAAGCCTCACAGGAAAAGAAAACAAAAAGGATCATCTTAAAAGAAGTATGTCTGTGGCATCTATGAACTCGATATATTTAGTGAGGAGAACTTAGCATTATTTCTTCCACCTCCAAAAAGTTTTTGTCAAGTTTTCACAGAACAATGGAAAGTCACCAAACAAACAAAAAACAAAAACTTGTCTTCCATGTCAGGATGGCCTGAAACATATATCTTGAGTTCCCTCTTGTTCTCTGGGATAAAAACACTGCATTGTAAAATGTTTTCACTCATACAATAAAAACCAATTGGCTTCAACAATCTTAAACCTAGTTGACCACGTTTCCACAAATTATGGTGTGAACATAAAACTTCAAGAGCTTCTTTAATGAGTCACAATCATAACTGGTATTTCCTTCCCCCAAATTTTTGTGTAGACATGCTCCAAATTTCATCCGTTTAAGACCTAGATGATTCAGCATTTATTTCCAGAAGAGCTGCTGAGAGTGAGGCTGGCAGTCAAATGCAGGATAGCTTTGCGTACCTTAAAGAAAACCCGCTTCAACCTTCTACTTAATCTACATTTCTCTTTGACAAGATTGTCTGCATAAAGGTTTCTTGAGAAAGCCAGGGGATTAATTTACTTCTGTCATTGTGATTGACTACAGAGCAGTTGTCAGGCAACTAAATCATCTCCAATCTCCATCACAAATTACTCTAAATGGTTTTTTTAAGATAAACTTGCCAAGGCTGTTATGCCTAGCAGCTCTGACTGGCAAATGTGCAATTGATTTAAATGAAAAACAAGAGGATCTGTTTGGGGTCTTCATAATAAAACTGCCATGGTGCCTTTGTTGATGCTCAAGAAGCCACAGATGTATCATGTACATCTGGAAAATAAGGAACCTGTTCTATGCACACTTCTATATAGTTCATAATTTGGCAGCATAAAATTGAGCTTGTCTAAAGCAACAGACTGCAAAAGAAGGTTACCATGAGATTCTAGAAAATGTTAATAAAAAATAATAGGTAATATTATGAATCTTTGTTTCCATCAATTGTTCTTAATGCAGATGAACCCCAAAGGAGAGTAATGTATTTCTCTCCTCCACTTCTTCAGAGAGGTAAGTTGTGTTCTTGCAGTAAGGAAATAAGCACGTTAACCACGGTGGACAAAACATTGCCTAGATCATGAGAAGGTTGTGTAATAAATAATTTGAATTAAGGACAAAAGGCATAGGTTTTGAAGGAGAAAAACACCCATGAGGTAAATCTGTTTATATTGGTTTTTGCTTTTTATTTTTAATTTATGTAGCTGTGGATGTTTCCTTAAAGTGGTTTTTCACTGTTGATTATAAAAAGATCTTGGGTATCTTACCTGTTGCGATTGACAGTGCAAATGAAGACTAAGAATGTCCTGAATAGCTGAGAGGGGATGTGAGCTAGAAGTAACCCAGGCCCTTAGTGCAGAGAGGACTTTGTATGCTACCAGAGAACAAGAGGACCTCTTGACAAAGTAGCTATCAGAAGGGTACTGAGAGCAGAGAAAATTGGTAAGGAAAGATATTATTTATTGTAAGAGTTATTGAGTATTACTCTTTACCAAGCATTGCAGTAGGTGCTGGAGATATACTAAATAAGGCAAGGTCTCTCTCTCCAAAGAGCTCAGGGGAAGAAATAAAGTTAACTTAGCATACCAAAACTCTTGGAACTCAGCTGAAGTGGAGCTTCAGAGGAAACACTGTGGTGTAAATGCTAATATTAGGAAATAAGAAAGGTTATAAATAATGTTCTAAACTACAACCATAGAAGCTAAAAAGAATAAGGGAGAGTAAACTAAATACCAAGTAGAAAGAAAAATAGAGCAGAAATCAGTAATAGAAAACAGACAAGCAACAGAGAGAAATCAGTATATTCAAAAGCAAATTATTTTAAAAGATCAATAAAATTAATTAAAGACTGGCCCAAATGATCAAAAAAAAATTTTTAAAGGAAAATATAAATTATCCATGTCATAGGTGAAAGAGGAAACCAACGACAGAGCCTCTAGACATTAAAATAATTAAGAGGATATTATAACAACATTATACCAACAAATTCAGCAACCCTGAATGACACAAAATAAGCAAATCAAATTTTTCAAATAAAAGAAACTTGAACCTAGCCTTTCATATCCAGCCAAATTTTCACTCTAATATGAGAGAGTAATAAAAAATAAGAAAGCATCTAAGGCACAAAGGTCCTCAGAGGTTTTCTCACACAATGACTCCCACCTGAAACAATTCTGATTTCCTAACTATGACTCAAAATCCAGAACCAAAAAGAAGATGTGGCACATATATACAATGGAATATTACTCAGCCATAAAAAGAAACGAAACTGAGTTATTTGTAGTGAGGTGGATGGACCTAGAGACAGTCATACAGGGTGAAATAAGTCAGAAAGAGAAAAACAAATACCGTATGCTAACACATATATATGGAATCTAAAAAAATAAAAATAAAAGGTCATGAAGAACATAGGGGCAAGCCGGGAATAAAGATGCAGACCTACTAGAGAATGGACTTGAGGATACGGGGAGGGGGAAGGGTAAGCTGGGGCAAAGTGAGAGAGTGGCATGGACATATATGCACTACCAAATGAAAATAGCTAGTGGGAAGCAGCTGCATAGCACAGGGAGATCAGCTCGGGGCTTTGTGACCACCTAGAGGGGTGGGATAGGGAGGGTGGGAGGGAGGGAGATGCAAGAGGGAAGAGATATGGGGACATATGTATATGTATATCTGATTCACTTTGTTATAAAGCAGAAACTAACTATTGTAAAGCAATTATACTCCAATAAAGATGTTAAAAATAAATAAATAATAAAATCCAGAACCAATAAGGACGAAGACGTATGTGTTTCATGACATTAAAGTACAAATTGCATGGCAAAAACCACTAAAAGTGAAAAGATAAATGAGAAAAATATTTGCAACTTATAATACAAAGGATTATTATGGTTAGTATATGAGGATCTTCTAAATGTTGGGGGAAAAAATAGAGAAATGCACAAAAGAAATGAAGAGACAGGTCAAAGAAAAATGGAAATGCCACTCAAATCTATGAAAACAACTAAATCTAGCTTACAATAAGAGGAGTGCAAGTTAAAACTACATTGAGATATAATTTCTCACCAAAGAAAAAATGAATAATCAAGAGATATTATTCTCTTGATTATTATTGAACAACATTATACCAACAAATTCAACAACTTGGACAAAATGAATAAATTCCTTGAAGGACAAATATTATCAAAACTGACAGAAGAAGAAATAGAAAATCTAAATGTTCCCCATATATATTAAGTAAATTGACTTTATAGTTTAAAACATTCCCACAAAGAAAATTTCAGGCCGAGATGGCTTCACCTGTGAATGCTATTAAATATTCAAGGAAGAAATATTAATAGTACCAATCTTACACTAACTCTTTCAGGAAAAAAAAATGATACGAAGTATCAAATAATTTTACCAGGCCAGCTTAAACTAATATGAAAACCTGAGAATAACAGTGAAAGTAAGGAAAGTTGAGGATCAATATCAATATCTCTCATGATATACATATAAATACCCTTTTAAAATTTGCAAATCAAACCCAGAAATACATTAAAAAGATAATACATGATGACAAAAATCAGGTTTACCACATGAATATAAGGTGTTAAACAAGCAACGTTGGTTAATAATATTTGTTAATTAATAAATGTAACTCACCAAATTAAACTAAAGAGGAAGATGTACAAGATCATCTCAAAAAATGCAGAGAAAATGTTAAAATTCAAAACCTGTTGTTGATAAAAACTCTCATTAAACCAAGAATACAAGGACACTTCCTCAAACTGATAAAGAACATCTATGAAAAGCCTACATTTGACATCATACTTAATGGTGACTAGTTTTCTCCTAAGATAAGGTACAATGCAAGGATACCTGGGTTCATCACTTCTATTCAACATTATACTGAATCTGGATGTTGCAATACAGCCAGAAAAAATAAAACATATAAAGATCAAAAAGGAAAAAGGAAAACTGTCTCTATTTTCAAATGATACAATTGTTTACACAGAAATTCCCAGGGAATTTAGGAAAACAACAACAAAAATTAACAGATGAATTTAAAAGATCACAAAATACAAGGTTCATTATAAAATTTAATTGTATTTCTGTGTACAAGCAACTAACAGATGGAAAATAAAATTTAGAAAACTCATTGATAATACATCAAAAAATAAAATACTTAGGGATAAATGTAATGAAAGATGTGCAAGATCTTTACACTGAAAACTTCAAAATATTGCTGAGAGAAATTTTAAAAATTTCAAAATATGTGAAGAGATATACTATGTTTATGTATTGGGAAAAATCAATATTAGTTATTAAGATCTCAATTGTCTCCAAATTGATTTGCAACAGGAGGGAAAGGGGCAGGACACAAAGGCTAGATAGTGAAGAAGGGGCTCAGCTGTTGGAATGTGATAAGACCAGCTGGAACCAGCTGAAACCAGCTGAAACCAATGTGGCTTTGAGACTAGTTCGGTCATTGACCTTTAGCTCATACCTTCATTGTAATACTAAACATCATTCCCCCTTATGCCATGACAATTCTGAAACAGACCATAAAAGGCCAAAACGTGAGCAGTGGCCCAGTTCCTGAGAAATCCCCACCTTTCCCCGCAACAGCAAGAATATTCCTCCCACTCGTTAGCATGCGAAATTACTTAACCCCGTAAAAACTAATGACCCCATGCCCTGGGGCCACTTTCAGTTTCTGAGAGGTTTCCCATTGTGCCTATAGACTATATATCCCTCTAAATAAACTTGCTTTCCCTTTACTCTGGCTAGCTCTTGAATTCTTCCCTGCCCAAAGCCAAGAACCCTCACTTGGCAGTCCATCCTAAGGACTCCTGTGGGTCCCAGGACTTGACACTTCCCTCTCCTGAAACAGATTTATAAAATCAATGCGGTATCAATTAAAGTCCCAGCAGGCTTTCTTGAAGATACTGACAAGCTGAATCTAAAACTTATATGGAAATGCAAAGAAACTAGAATCATCAAAACAATCCTGAAAAATACAAATTTCAAGACCCACACCTCATGATTTCAAAACTTACTATAAGAATTTCTATGTAAACTATCGTCTTCTCTGGAAAGACAGTTTTACTTCTTCTTTTCTGATCTTTATGTCACACAATTCTGGTTTCTAGAATATATAAATAACTGCTATAATTCAATATGAAAAAGAAAGCAATCCAAATAAGAGTAAATGGGCAATAGGCAGGGATAAACCTTCACAAAGAAGATATAAAAATGCCAATGAGGGCTTCCCTGGTGGCGCAGTGGTTGAGAGTCCGCCTGCCGATGCAGGGGACGCGGGTTCGTGCCCCGGTCCGGGAAGGTCCCACATGCCGCGGAGCGGCTGGGCCCGTGCGCCATGGCCGCTGGGCCTGTGCGTCCGGAGCCTGTGCTCCGCGACGGGAGAGGCCACAGCAGTGAGAGGCCCCCGTACCGCAAAAAAAAAAAAAAAAGCCAATGAGCACGTGAAAAGGCACTCAACATATTAGGGAAATGGAAATTAAAACCACAGTGAAATCCCATTACACATACACTAAAAGGCTAGAATTATACATTTGTTTAAAATTGATGGCCCCGAATATTGTGGAGGATGCAGAGCAACTGGAACTCACATGTGCTGTTGATTAGATTGTAAAATGGTTGCTGGGTTGCACCCAGCAGGCCTGCCTGCAAGCTCTGTAGCGGCCCAGGTTCGAGAAGGAAGAAAAACCGGGGAGTCAGTGGCGACAGAAACATCAATGGTTTAACGCATGGGGGATCTTACTTACATTTCTGAAGCAACGTCCTGAAGCAACACCCCACTGCGCGCGGAGGTCAGGTAGAACATGGCGGCAGTCCACGCTCCCCGTGGAGGGGGAGGTTACCACTTATAGGGGGAATTAGTGTCAGGTTGGTTCATTGGTTACCAGGGAAACTAGCAGAGGGGCACGCCCCTCACCACCCCCTTGATCAGCTAACAGGTGGAGATGTTCTGATTTAAAGGTTAGGCAAGTTTGTAGTTAGGTCAGTCACGCGAGTAGGGTGTACACTGGTGGAGCAGGGAATGTATAGAGAGCAAGAGGACAGCCAACTCGGTGGCTTGATCATACAGTGGTTCATCAACTTCGAAAACTGTTTGCGCTTTCTTATAATGTTATACATGTGCCCTATGACCTGGCAATTCTTCCCCTAGGCGTTTACTCAGAGAAACAAAAATATATGCCCTCAAAAAGAATTATACAAGACTGTTCACGGTAGCTGTATTCATAACTGCCCAAAACTACAAACAACCCAAATGTCCATCGATAGGAGAAAGGATAAACAAACCCTGGTATATTCGTGCAAGAGAATGCTGCTTAGAATTTTTTTTAAAAAGCAATAATCTATTAATGCAGGCAGCAATGTGGATGAATCACAAAAACATTATTCTAAGCCAAAGAATCCAAACAGTATGATTTCATTTACATAAAATTCTAAGACAACTAATAATTCTGATAGAAATCAGTATTGCCTCTGGGGGTTTGGGATTGTAGTTAATTGGGAAGGGGCCTAAGGGAGCTTGCTAGAGTAATGGAAAAGCACTCTTTCTTGGTAGCATTGTGGGTTACATGAAAACATGTATTTGCCAAACCTGATTTAACTTTATGTTTAAGATATGTGCTTTACTCTGTATGTAAATCTAGACAGGTCTCAGGCAAATGGTAAAATGTTAATATTTCTTAAATCTAACTGGTGAATATGTAAGTGGCTGTTTCTTAACCTCTATTTTTCTGCAATTTGAAATAATACAGAACTTTCAAAAGTGAAAGAAACTAATATGTAATATTTTCAACAATGATTCTGAAAACTAGTTTTCTGGGATCTCCTGACAGTCACAAGGGGGCGCCAGAGAACACTGGGTGCCTGAAGGTTAGTGGAGATTGAAGCAAGGACTGGGAAGGGGCGCTTCAGAAAAAAACACACTTTGCTACTTTATCTGTTTACAAGGGACAGGGAACTTTATATTCAGTTTTAGATCTTGTATGATGAACAGAGACATTAATGTCTGCAGTGAACCCACAGCTTACTTAGCGTTTTCTAAATCTCACAGTCAATAGTTGCAAGACAAATTAAACCTATAAAAGTCACTTGCTGAATCTCAGCTGGAAGGAGCGGCATCTTAGAAGAATTCAGTTCTAAATGCTATAGAAATAGTTCTCCTCAAATAAATACTGATTTTAAAAATAGTCAAGTGTGAATACGGTTTGAAATAAACCACCGCTGTACTATTTTTGCTTTACCAATAGATATGCCCCCTCCCAAATTATTTGGTAAAATAAAATTTTGTAAATCGATCACCTTCTATTCTCATCAAGGTTTTGTGGTTTCAAGTAAGGTATAAAGTCATAAGTCATAAATAAATAAAATGTTTATTTCAGAGCTCTTGTTTTCTCTAAACTGTGTTCATTATCTATAATTTCTAGCATTTGTAGTTTCTCTGCCCCAACAGAGATTTATAAACCATCATTTCGTGGACACTCTCTTTGTAAACTCCCAGCCCTAAGGAGTCTCAGCTGATGGGACCAGGAGTGGTAAGCATACTCACCTGGATGGCCCCATAAGTGGTCCCAGTGTATTGGTCTGGGGGATGGGTGGAGCTAGAATTAGAAAGCAGTATGGATTCATTCTGTTGCTCTGGTGGCCAGAGCATTAATATATAAACTTGGAATTGTTGAAAGCGATGTTTTTGACCCTGTGGCCTGGGAAATGGGAAACAGAGAGAGCTAGTCAAGAGTGAGAGGGGAGAGTAAAGCAAGAGACAAGCAAGAAGGAAATCCTGAGGCAAAAGTTCTAGGTCCCTTGGTCCCTAAAGTTCAGCTGGAACTCTCCTAACTCCCCATTTACAATTACGCTAGTTCAAAGAGGCTGCTGTAATGGCAAATCCCAAATACCTAGACTTGCGTTATTATTAGGGAGAAAACGTATATATCTCTGATCTCAAATTATCTGTGATTTCTAACATTTCAAATTCTGCTCCCTGAAAATTAACACTTGAATATCGTTATAAAGACCCCTGCTGGAAGGGTGTAAAATTATCATCCCTTAGATTATCCTTGATGGGATGGGGCTTCCACTTGGACATGTTGAGTATTTTGTTTAAAGGAGATCAACTCTACATACCCAAAAACATTCTAGAGCTCTTACTATGTATCAGACCCTCTTCTAAATATGCTAGCTGGGTTATCTCAGTTTATCCTCACAACCACTCAGTGAAGTAGGGAGAATTATAACCGCACCTAAGGATGAGAAAAGGGAGGCGCAGCAAGAGTTCAGTGACTTGGCCACGGGTAGTAATGGTGGATCAGGCACTCAAGCCAGGAGGTCTGACAAAGGCCTGGCTCTTAAGCATTTTACCACTGTGTGGAGGTGCCATAAGTTATTGTTTCACTTCATACGCATTTAAACTTTAGATTATGGTGTTGTTATAGGAGAAACTGGAGGAGGGGAAGAAGAAAAAAAAAGAACAAAACATAATTGATGGGCATTACCTTCATTTGCCTTCATCTTGGATTAGAAGGTAAAACCACTAACAAGTGTGCAGAGCTGCAATGTCATTCAAGGTGCCTTCCTACCACCGAAGGGCAGAAAGTTCAGGTTATCAGATGGACCCCAGGGGAAGGGCACACTGTGGCTTGGAATGTCATACTCCTCAATTTCACTAACCTTTCACATCAATGAGTAGGGACTGGAGAAAATTGAGATGCTATGATTTAGTAATGGCTGAGCAAGGTATAGGTGGGAGAAATGTTTAAAGGATCAAAACACCAGCCATTCTGACTGCCTCAGTTTCCTCGGAACTCCATATTTAAGATATCAAAGGAATTAACCTGACCCACAATCCCAGCAAGAAGGCAAGCATATCCCCGTTGTCAGTATCAGACATGAATTAGTATTATAAAAAATTAATAAACAGAAAGTTTAATTAAATAGAGTTGGGAGACCAGAAGGGGGAGCTCTCATACCCTGTGATGATAGCAGAGCCCAACAACAAGAAGGAATGCTCTTCTTTCCTGCAGGACTCAGCCATTGAAAAGCCATGGACTCTGTTTACCTCTCAACTTCCTTTCTCTCTTATAAAGTGTTCTCCTTCCTTTGCTGTGGGGGGATTTGCACGTAGCTCTCCATGGTTGCAGACTCCGAATTGCAATTCTCTGTTGATCCAGAATAAACCCATTTTTGCTGGAGAAATAGCTGGCAGTCTACTTGTTTCACATCAGTAGTATCACTTAGAATTATCTTCATTTCTCCCGGCCTTCACTCATTTCTCCCTCTCTCCTGATGCTTACTGAATAAAAGATATTAAATAGATGTATGGTTTAGGATGGCAAGGATTTCATGACCCAGTGTCTCCCAGTGTCCCATTAAAATTCCAATTAAAAAAAAGGAAAAATTTCATAACGGTACTGAAAATTAACTCTCATAATAAAAACTTTTCTACAAGTGGAGAGAAATTTACACTAATTATGACCTATGGAAGATGCTGCTTCATTTATCCCAAAGGCTAAGGGGGAAATTACCTTGGAAAATGTTTTAATAAAGAGCCAAATGAAAATAATTTTTATTTCTAAAGGATATCTTCAAAAAGATGCAAAAAGACATGCCTCTAAGAAATGGAAATGGGAAAGAATATGCAAAAGACAGAGACGACAGTGCAAAATGAAAGGGACATCACTGAACATAAAAACTAAAAATGAAGCGTAAAGGAAAAATTTGGTGAATTTTACTCCACACAAAAAAGTTAAACTTCACAAACCAAATAAAACACACACGACAAGCTGGGGAAATGACTGGCAGTATATATGATGAAAAATGATTGATAGCCTAACTTTGTAAATAGCTCTAACAAGTTGACAAGAAAATTACCACACGAGAAAAAGAAGTACAAATAATGATGTGAGAAATGTAATTTCTGGTAAACATAAAAGAATTCAGTCTGTCTAATAATCAAAGGTATGCAAATTAACATTCAGTGAGATACTCTTTTTTTGTTGTTCTTGTTGGCAGTACGCGGGACTCTCACTGTTGTGGCCTCTCCCGTTGCGAAGCACAGGCTCCGGACGCGCAGGCTCAGCGGCCATGGCTCACGGGCCCAGCCGCTCCGCGGCATGTGGGATCTTCCCGGACCGGGGCAGGAACCCGTGTCCCCTGCATCGGCAGGCGGACTCTCAACCACTGCGCCACCAGGGAAGCCACAGTGTGATATTCTTTTTACATTTATTTAATCAAATGAAAATGATGTTGCAAGGGTGAGATGAAAGGGATCCTGTCATACAATGCTAGCCTGAAAAAAATTATTACAACTTTATGAAAGGTAACTTTGCTCTTAAAATCACAAGCCTTAAAATATTTCATAATCTTGAACACTTAAACTTCAAGGGAATATGTACTCAGGAAACAATTAAATTCTTACCAATATGTACATGTCAGGAGTTCAAGGTGGCAGTATTTCTTTCTTTTTTTTTTTAATTTTTGAATTTTATTTATATTTTATACTGCAGGTTCTTATTAGTCATCCATTTTATACACATCAGTGTATACATGTCAATCCCAATCACCCAATTCAGCACACCACCACTACCACCCTGCTGCTTTCTAGGTGGCATTATTTCTAAAAGCAAAATATTTGGAAACCACCTATGCTTTTAATAATTAGTACTGGTTAAATAACTTTTGTACATAATTATGAAAAACATTTTATGGCTCTTAAAAATTGTGTTCTTGAATCACCTGGTGAAAATGTTCATCTTGTAATGTTAATTAAGAAAAGTGGAACCAAACTTAAACAAAATTAAAATTTTGTCAAAGAAAAATTATAAATATATTACATCTATGAAGAGATGAAAGGCTGAAAGGAAATACATCAAAATGATTTTTTAAAAGGTGGTTATATGTGTTTTGGAAAGGAAAATTACAGGTGTCTTTTTTCTTTTTTATATACTTCCAAGTTTTCTAAATTATCTATAAGGAAACGGTGCTACTTTTATAATCAGAGAATATATTTGGAAAATCACGGATTGATGGTAAAAAATAACTAATATATTCTTCACTCATCTATGTGGAAAAATATGAGTAAACTATACAAGTAAAACCATCTGCTACTATGTTGTTCTGTAGAAACAGCTATGTGTTCCCTTTGTCTTTCAAGAACACCTGTCAACAGCCTAAATACTCCATGGTATACAGTTAACAAGGTTAACGACCTAGTTTTGTAATTTTCTTTTTCTATGAAAAATGGCTGTGACCTTTGATGGTCCTCAGAAAAGACATCTCCTTGTAATTTTAGCTTTTCTCCTAAAAATCATTTCTGTCATTAGTTTCACTATCACACTTTTCACAGCAAATATAACAGGGCTACCTTTCTTTACTCAACTCTTCAGAAGCTCTGCAAAATTTAATAAAACAGCAAACATATATCCAGAAACCATTTTAGAAAATTAAATGCAATTTTCAGTTTCACTACACAAATTTGGTAAGCTGGAGTCCAGGCATTGCTTTGAACTCTGATGAAAGGAGTAATTTCTTTTAGGAGCAACACTGTGCCTGATTTAAATTGCAACTGTCCCTAAAAGTTGTCTTAAACACTTTATTCCACTAGATGGCAGACGTGGGACGCTACATGTAACACACTGAGTAACTTCTAAACAATAACCCCCAAGAAAAAATAAGACCGTGAGAAGGTAAAATGCGGTGGAAAATGCTAACATGAGGGAATATAAACAAGCAAAGAGGACATATTTAATAATCACAGATAATACTAACAATGGAAAATAAAAAGTGATTAATTTCTCCTATCTAAATGTGTGCAATTTCAGGATATAACTCACTCCCTTTCATACTTTGCATTCTTTGATAAAGAAACATTAAAAAAAAAATCTTCCACGAAGAAAGAGAGGTAACTAACCAAGCTTGAAAAAGTAATGCCGAAATGGCTTACAGTATGACAAGTCAATTAAAAGTAAATAATTCTAGGATATCAATTAATACCATTATCTTTGTTCCTATTAATAATGATCCATTCACTTTTTCATTCAACACACGTTGGTGGCTGTCTCTAGGCAGGCACTATGTGATCCAGATTTTAAGTAACACTAAAACTTGTGGATTCCACAATCCTGTTTTACCAACGATTAATTGTGCTCCCCCCCGCCCAAAGGATGGCGTGGCTCATTAGGTCATCCAGCGAGTCAACAGCTGACAGCTCATTCCTAAACCCCTCGCGATTTCTCTCTCACCATCCGCTGCAGTCTCCCGTGGGTGATGTAGCAGAGACCAAGCTGGTGCCAGTCTGGCATTTTCTAATTCCCACCATCATTGTACCTTCACTCACTGAGCAGTACCTAGAGAATGAACATACTCATTTGTTAAAAGTTCAGTTCTCACAATCACGATTTCATTCCTTTTAAAATATTTCTTGAATTTCTACTCTGCCCTAGGCACTCAACTGGGTTAAGATAAAAAGTTAGTCACTGCTCTCCAGAGCTATAACCTGGTAAAAAGAGGAAGGGGTGCTCTGTAGTGCGTGGAGGGCACCCCACATTATGATCTCAAAATCATAATCTGGGCTCCATAACCAAGGGGTGGGTGTGAAAGACCACAAAGCCCTCCATCACATGTAAAGAGCAGTCAGATACCGAATACAGGTTTATCTGACTGCAAAGCCCACAGCTTTAAGCTCTGGGCAGTTATAAACATACTCTGTGAAAAGCAGTATGTTAACAGTCTGTTACGCTTCTAGGATCACTCATTCTTATAAGAAATATGTCTTTTCATCAAACCACTTGTAGCAATAGGGATAAGGCATATATAAATAAGTATATATATCATTTAGAAAGTGCTATCTAAGTAAGAAATTATACAAATGAACTTGTATACAAAACAGAAATAGACCCACAAACATAGAAAACAAGCTTATGACTACCGACGAGGAAAGATGGGGGGAGGGATAAATTAGGAGTTTGGGATTAACATATACACACTATGATATATAAAATAGATAACCAACAAGGACCTACTATATAGCACAGGGAACTATACTCAATATTTTGTAATTACCTATAAAGGAAAAGAATCTTGAAAAAAATAGATATACATGTATGTATAACTGAGTCACTTTGCTGTAACCTGAAACTAACACAACATTGTAAATCAACTATACTTCAATTAAAAACAAGAAAGTGCTGTTTGTAAAATTCTAGGGAGGCCAGAGAGGCGATGTTATTTATAACTGGGGAGAATCAACAGAGTCTATGCATGAGGTGACACTGAGCAGACCTTGAAGGGTGGATAGGATTTGGACCTGTGATAATGGGCAAAAGCAATGGCCCAGGAATCATGGATTAGGCAGAGGGAACAGTGGATAGTTCAGAGTGAGCAGAGTGAATGTTTACTTATTAATTGAAAATAAATGTTTATTGAGCATCTACTATATTCCTGGTACTCTTCCAGACTCTAAGAATTCATCAGTGAACAAACCAGTTTTGTTTTGTTTTTAATCCCTGTTTCTGTGGCATATTATAAATAAGTGAGTAAAATATACACTATGTCAGAGGATGGTAAATAAATAAAAAAGTCTAACCAGAGAAGGAGATGTGCTGGAGGAGACCAGAGACCTCAAGGAGGAGGAGAAAGAGAAGGAGAAGCATTCCAGTAGAAGGAACAGTTAGCGCAAAAGTCCTGAGACAAGAATACACAAAGAAATATGGGGAAAGATAAACTGGAGCAAAATAAAGGCCATCATATTGGCATAGATAATGATATTCTGAGGACAGCTAAGACTGTTCCCAAGGGCTTTCCTGGTGGTCCAGTGGTTTAGACTCTGCACTCCCAATGCAGGGGGCCCGGGTTCCAGCCCTGGTCAGGGAACTAGATCCCACATGCCACACCTAATAGAGCCCGCATGCTGCAACGAAGAAGCTGCATGCCACAACTAAGACCCAGAGCAGCCAAATAAATTAAAAAAAAAAAAAGACAGTTCTCAGATTTAACTGTGTCTTGAATCCAGGGACCACTTCTCCTAAAGCTGTTTGGACTCAAAAACCTGCCTGAGTTTGTATACATTCCATTCTGACAATAAAAGGGCAATTCTCCTCCTAAGGGTGACCCATTCCAGTATCCTACAATGGGGATAGAGAAGCAGTTTAATTCTTTTTTTTTTTTTTTTTTTTAGCAGTTTAATTCTTGAGTACGTTCGCTGGAAGGAGGGGATGTATCTGATGAAATGTGAGTGTAGGTGGTTTACAGTGTAGCAAAGATAACACTGGTTCTCCAGCCAGACTGAGGAGAAGTTCTGGGAAGCTCCCGTCACTGTGCGTGGTGACAATTAGGGTATCTGATCAGAGTCAACATTATGTCATAGTCAACACACAGTCAACTGACTATGTTTAGTTGGCTTCTACACTGCAGCAGTCAGCTCTTGCTGCTGTGAAAGTGCCCGTGCTCATGTCCAGGTCTGACTTGTGCCAACGATGTCCTTGCACGATGTTCCTCGTGTCACAATCAGGTCCTCATCAGCGCGTGGACCGGGCTCAGTGTGGCCTTGCCATCTTCTCTGGCTTCCAAATCATCTTCACCATGATGGCGCACATTCATGGCAAGAAACAGAAAGTAGGGAAGATAAACACAGACACAAATTTGCAATTCGAGATGGCAGACTGGTCATGTACCTTTGTCTCTCTTCCCCTCCCAAGACACCACTTTAATTCATGCTAATTGAACGATTCAGCTCGTTATTCCAAGGAAAATTACTTTGAATTTAAAGTAGGCCATCTCTGAACCCCAACAGTCGAGACCATTTCACTGATTCCTTCTGGCTCCAGCAAAAGCTGGAAGCGAAGTGTAGCCGGTAAGGCCTTAAAATTGAGAAGCACTTTTTTTCTCAGAAGGGAGAGGATGTGCAGAATTCCCACACCTGTCGTCGGGCCTTGGGATGGCAGGTCACTGTCTAATGTGGCTTTCTATGTTTTTCCTCTCAGGACCCTTACTCTTTTCAGCGCTGGTCTGGGAATGAAATTAAGTTCCAGTTATTTCATGAGTGCCACTGACAAACTTACCAGCAGCACTAAACCACCTGAGCACCCAAGGACAAAGACCTCTCCCTGAGCCTCTATAATTGGTTCTTATCCTTGCACTGAAATCACTAATTGAGACTTAACTGCTGGTTCAAAAACTCAGGAGAAATCACTTAATGGCATTCATTTGCTGGGTCAAGAAGGTAGTGACTTTATTCCACTCTTCTATGAAACGTTGTAATCCTTTTAGTCTGCCCCTTCCAGACTTCATCTAGCACAATATTTGTCTGTATTTCTTATTAGTAAAACAGGGAGATTTCATGCATATAGAAAGAGAACGATGTCAGGCAACTGCCAGTTACATCTTCGTGAGTGTTGGACTGAATTTCAGGACATGAATTTTAAATTCTAATAAATAGAACAATCAAACTTTAGATAAACCTTAACTGCCTAAATGAAAAAGAAAATACCATTGAATAGCATATTACCAATAACATGGAATAGGATAAGCAGCAGCATCTAGCCTATTCTGGAAATTTACCGACTAGATACCATTTCACCTATCTAAATATTCTTCACTTCAAAGGAAAGTGAGTATTTTCTTTGTCATCCAAACCGTCCTTCTATATTGTACCCAGATATGTACCCAGAAGTATCCTCATCAAGAATCTCTAGGTATCATGTTTTAAAATTCGCTGTAAAATAAATCTGTAAATACTTATGTACGTGAACAGAGGTGCCAATACAAGTAGATGCTGAGATAATATCAAAGGATTGAATTAAAATGTTGAATTAAGAAGTTTGATACAGGGCTTCCCTGGTGGCGCAGTGGTTAAGAATCCTCCTGCCAATGCAGGGGACACGGGTTCGAGCCCTGGTCCGGGAGGATCCCACATGCCGTGGAGCAACTAAGCCCATGTGCCACAACTACTGAGCCTGCGCTCTAGAGCCTGCGAGCCACAACTACTGAAGCCCATGCGCCTAGAGCCTGTGCTCCACAACAAGAGAAGCCACCGCAATGAGAAGCCTGCGCACCACAACAAAGAGTAGCCCCCGCTCACTGCAACTGGAGAAAGCCCACGTGCTGCAACGAAGACCCAACGCAGCCAAAAATAAATAAATAAATTTTAAAAAAAAGAAGTTTGATACAGAAAATATAAGACAATAGTCCTTTTTTCTTGGATAAAGA
Organism: Aethalodelphis obliquidens; assembly: GCF_003676395.1. Classification (NCBI taxonomy): domain Eukaryota; kingdom Metazoa; phylum Chordata; class Mammalia; order Artiodactyla; family Delphinidae; genus Aethalodelphis; species Aethalodelphis obliquidens. Next base: position 64,051,069 of record NW_020837949.1, on the reverse strand, counting down.
GAAAGTCTTCTTAAAAGGTATAAAGGAAAATACTAGAATTTTAAACCTTGCAAAGAGCACATTTTTTTAAATGTTGCAACAAAGCATTATAAAAATTAAAACGTAAGTAACAAATTGAGTGAAAATATTTCCATTTTACATAAAAGACAAAAGATCAGAATCCAGAATATATATATAAAGAATAAAAACTACCTCCCCCAAAATATCAAATAATATATACAGCAACTCTCAGATAAGGGGAAAGTATAAATATACATGTGCCCCTACCTTGTTACAGTTCAGAGAACTAGACTTTAAGTCTCAATAATACTTCCTTTCTTACACAGCCGTTTTTAAAAAGTTGATAATATCAAGATTTGACAATGGTGTGAGAAAACAGTTACATATGCCATTGGCTTTATAAATAGGTACAGCCGCATAGAAGGACAATTTGTCTGAATTTGCCTAAGACTCAGTAAATCCCTCCTTTGAATCTATCCCCCGAAAAGATCTGCAAATGCCTACAAGAAGATATATTCAAGGATAAGTCAAGAATTTTTTGTATGGCAAAACACGTATTCAGTGAAACGCTATTTCTCCAGGTGCTTCATAGATATTAAGCAAAAAAGGATTTCTCAATCAGGTATGTTGAGGAAATTCTAAGTTAAATTAAATTGATCAGACTTCATTACTGTGGGATTTCTCAGTGCGTTAGGTGCCTTACTCTGCACTATGAGTTTCTGGGGGCCTGTAGCAGACAGCCCTTCCCACACCTACTGAACCACTAAAATCTTCTTTCAGGGATCCAAGGAACTAGTGGTTTAGGGAATGAGCTTTCAGAGATGCTGAGCTACTTGATGGTGCAAAACAGCTGGGGGCCTCTCTCCACAAAAGGGCCAGTGGAGTGGTAGGCTCTAGAACTTAGCGGTCAGGCAGATCGAGCAATGAGTAGACAAGGAAGAAATAAGACCTTGTAGATTTTTCTTTAGGAATGTCCAGAGAAGTAGGATTGGAGACAGAGGGCAGAGCAGGATGGAGGGCAGGTGTATTCTGTTTTGTATTGTTTTATTTGTGGGTTGTTTTTTTTCTATTTTTGTTTGTAGTGTGGAAGACACAAGTGTTTGTTTGTAAGTAGTTGGGAGTGATCCAGTAGAGGGGCAGAATTTCAAAATACAGACACACCCGAGGATGTGCATTCCTGAGAGAGGAAAACATTAGCCTTGCCCGGAGGCAGGGCAATTCTGCCAGTTAGTGGAAGGGTTTGGAATGCAAACCTAGATCGATTGGTAAATGAAGAAGGGAAATTATAACTCAAATACGGATTAATGTACTATTTTCTACTTTTTTCAATAAAGTAGGAGGTAAAATGATCTTCTAGGAAGGAAGGGAAAACCAGTGTGCCAGGGTTGAGGTGAGTGAGGATAGTTAAACAAAGCACCTGTGGGCGGGAAGGGGGATAAACTACTTCCTTTTTGTATCATCTCTTCAGCTTAGCACCAATATTTTCCTTATTTTTCACGCATTTACCATTTGTACGTGAATTAGCTTTTATTAAAAATAACCAAAAAACAAAACAGAAATGTCCAGATTTCTTTAGTTTATTTTATAGAGAGAGTGGTATGATCAATAAAGACAGTGAACAGGAGCAAGAGGCGGTAGTTGAAGGAAGCAAATGGATATTTTCTTTTGGAGGAAGGTATAGCAAAGATTTTTTTTTTAAAGAACAATAGTAAAGGCAGTAAAATAGTAAACAGTAGTGAAAATAGTAAACAATTGAGGGTCTTGATGACCTCCGCATCCAGAGGGTGGGTGAAATAATAAATATGGATGCCACTAGAATTTTCAAACACTGTTCTGAGATCCTAATCAAGCTGACCACTTAAAACCATTTCTTCTCTAGGAAAATAAAAAGCACTCAATCCGGGACGCACATTGTTAGCACCACAGCTCTCCACAAGAGGGCAGCATGTCCTCAGTTTTGAAAGGGCTTTGCGCCCCTTCTCGAGATTGTTGTTTTTTCCTTTTCAAGCAGACTGAGGCTAAACACAACGTGTTTCGCCTGGGAACACTGATGTGAACATAACACATTCCTCCCCTATGAAGGCACAGGTGAGATTTTATTGGACACATGCTCACCATTTGCAGGAACACAGACCTGACATACATAAAGAACATATTAAATGACAATGGGGACAGTGGAGAAGCTGATTGAGATTATGTAGTTTCGTTCTACACAAACTGGCAGAATTTTTCTCTTTAATAAGCACTGTTTACCTTCAGAAAATCTATCTTCCTGTCTTAGGTGGGTATATATTCACCAAAAACGGTTAGCAACATATACTGCTTATGTAAAAACATGATGGATGGGTATACTGTTTTCCAAGCTTAAAAAATACGTATATAATTTCTTTGAGACCTTGCTTCCAATACAAATATTATATTACAATGTTTTAATCTTTACTAGGTACCAAAAAGGTGCTAGATTCTATAATTCATATCAAAAATAAAGTTAAATGGAGGGTACTAATAATATAAGAACCCAGCTTTTATCATTTTTAAATTTTAATTCACAAGAGGAACAATACAGTGTTGCAGTGGGCATATTTTCCAAGTTGGTAGAAATTGTTTAGACCCCACAAAATTAAGTGATTTAAAAAAAAAGCAAAGTCTTATTGACTCCATAGCCTACTTGGGCACTTTGCAATTTAAGTAATTGTGATTTAATGAAACATCAAAGAACCTAGAAGTAAAACCCTCTGGTTTATTTTACCCTTATTAACTTTGAAACAGATTTGTTTTGTTGGGGTTTGCTTTTGCTTTAAATTCCCTGAAGCTTGGGTTGCTTTCGCAGGGTGAATTATTTACTAATACATATCACCCCCAAAATAGAAGATTTCCCATCAAACTACTGGCACCCACTAAACGCGAATAACCTAGGAATTTGGCTGTGCAGAAAAGCAATCTAAAGTGTCCAGGAATGAATTGCTTGTTTCACAGATAATTCTGCCTCTGCACAAAAGAAACAGGGGAGAGAGAGCCTCATTGTTCTTTTAATAACACATAGTAGAGCCTCTCCCTGGCTGTCTCCTTTGCCCGCTCCAGGAATGAAGGTGGAAATGTAACTCAAAGCATCCTGGTTTCTGCTCATTATGATTCTGTAAAGTCCTGTCATTTAGGAAATGTGTCTCAATTTCCGTGGAGATGAAGCAGGAAGGTCAGACTGAGCTTTAATCAAAGGTGTCTCTCTGCCAGGATAAGAGGCTTCTCTCCCTCATGTATGTGGCTTTAATTTGGTTGTTTTTTTTTTTTTTTTTTAAAGATGCCTAAAGCCATGTTGGGTCCTGGCTGTGACTGTTGTCATTGAATCCCTGAAGCCTAGGGAAGACACCGATGTTGTCACTGGCAATTTACCCTTGCAGTATTTCTCTGCTAAACTGGGAGGGATTTTGTCACTGGTGCACTATCAAAAGTACATGAAGTTCTCGCCCCTTATTAAGAGATGTCTTGTCAGGTGAGCTAACATTTATAATATAACCCTAGCAATGAGCGGGGCCCATCTCTCGCAGGAAACGTGCAGGCAAGCTGTGCTGCCAGGGGGATGGTCTCCTCCTGGGGAGGGGGTACTGCATGGCTGTCGCCCCATTTCCTTCAGAGATTTCCCTTTCTCTCTGAACTCTTTGTCACAGTCTCTGCACCGCCCACTGCCCAACCAGCATCCCCACTGCTACCAGTATGTTTCTCCCTCCCTCTCCCTCTCTCACCCTTCTCTCTTTCTCCCTCCTCTTCTCTCCCGTTTTCTCCCCCTCTCTTTCTCTCTCTCTCCACCTTTCTCTCTCCCTCCCTCCCCCTTTCTCTCTCCGTCCCTCCTTCCTCTTTTTCGGGAAGGGGCTTTGGTAATCACAGCCCCTTTCTTTCATAGGAGAGAGAATCCCTGTCACTTTTCCAGTGTCCCAGATGCCATAATTCATTCCTCATTAGATGGGCATTGTTCATTTCCTCTGAGAAACCAGGGTTGCTAGAAGCATTGCTAACTCAGGTAGTTCTTGGGCTGAGAAGCGTGTCATAGCACTACATGGTTATCTCTGCGGGTATCTCTCCTCCCACACTTGACACTGGGGGTCCCATCTAAGCTTTCCTTTTCAATTCAGAAGGCTCTCAAATCCCAATAAAGTGCAGGACTATATGTGTTATGAACAAAATTTGATTTCTGTTCAATTTGGGAAAAAAATACGGGTCTCCACCCTTGTGCTTTAGACGTGTAAAGGTGGTCATGAGGGCACCGCCAACCCCAGGCAGAACTGTGTCCTCCACCACTACCCCTACCAGCCCACCTTCCCCAGGAGCCTTTTCTTCCCCATTTTCCCTTCTGGCTGGCTATCTGCTGCTGGCTAACAGATAATTAATACCAGCTTAAGTTGGGGCCATTTCCAGGGATGTTTACAACTGAAAAATGAGACATAGGGAAGACCTGCTGTATGACCTTGGAAAGCTTCTTTCTCCTGTTCTAAATAAAATCTCTAAAGTGACTCCAAGGATGTTGCTCTGGATTCGGACCATCTCCATGTCCTCTTCCTTCACTGTGACAGGCTTTTCCTAATGAAGTGCGTGTTCTTTTGTTAAAACACTTTTGTTGTTGTTGTTGTTGTTGTTTTTGCGGTACGCGGGCCTCTCACCATTGTGGCCTCTCCCGTTGCGGAGCACAGGCTCTGGACGCGCAGGCTCAGCGGCCATGGCTCATGGGCCCAGCCGCTCCACGGCACGTGGGATCTTCCCGGACCGGGGCACGAACCCGTGTCCCCTGCATCGGCAGGCGGACTCTCAACCACTGCGCCACCAGGGAAGCCCTGTTAAAACACTTTGAACTATAGAATCTTCAAGAGATTAAGTAACAGTGCTTCAGGGAATAGAAGGAACTATTCTTTCAATGCCACGAGTATTTCCCTCCCTACTTTTTGGTTGCAAATAACACCAGCTTTCACTATACAACATCTAGACATTTGAAAACCATTTACCAGACTCAGAATATCCCACTGACAAGCATCCTAGTAGCTCTGTTTCCCTCCAGTCCACCTAATATCAATGGCATCAAAGTCAAATTCTTATCTACAGGTCTTGCCCTCTCTACCCCATTACCAGCCACATTCTTTCTGTCTCTATATTCTTGCATTTGTCAGGACTCTTAGTTACGGGTGGCAAAATCAGACTAAGAGGAAAGAAAAGGAGTTTGTTGTTTAGATATGAAGGTATCCCACAGAAACCAAGAAAGGGTTGACCAGCAGACCATGGTAAGGGTGGGGACTCTGATGAGCCTCAAGAATGGAAGCAGGACCATGGGATCATGGCAGGGCTTCCCACCTCTGCCGTGTGTTCTTCAGCCATATTCTCTCTCTCTAGCACATGCCACCTCTATCTCAACTGCTGTCATGACCTCTGCTACTATGGCAGAAAAACACAACCACTAAGCGGTCTGAATTTCACACAGCATAGCTTCTGCTATCTGGACAAACAAAGACATCTTTCTCAAAACAAAGTTTAAATGCAGGTTCATATTTCTATGAGCCTATGTAGGCACCCTCACCTTGGGCTGCAAATATGATCAGAAAGTGCACTCACATGTCAGCGCTTGTTGTCACCAGATGGCCAAGTAGAGGTCAGAAGGGGAAGGGATGGCTATGGTAGACTGAATAATGGCCCCCAAAGATATCCAGGTTCTAACCTCTGGAACCTGTGAATGTTACCTATGTGGCCACAGTGACTTTGCAGATGGGACTAAGTTAAGAATCTTGAGATGGGAAGATTATCCAGGATCATCCAGTGAACCCTAAATGAAATCACAAGTGTCGTTTTAAGAGAGAGGGAGATTCAACTTTAAAGGATACGGAAGCAGAGATTGTGCGGATGTACTTTGAAGATGGAGGAAGGGACCACAGGCCAAGGAATACAGGCAGCCTCTAGAGACTGGAAAAGGCAAGTTCCCTCCCAGAGCCTCTGGAGGGTGCACAGCCCTGCCGATGCCTTGATTTCAGCCCAGTGAAAACCATTCTGGATTTCCGGCTTCCAGAACCATAAGAGAATAAATCTGTTGTTTTAAGCCAGCAACTTTGTGGTGTTTTATTACAGCAGCCATAGGAAACTAGTACAGAGGTTCTTAAAATACAAGGAGGGGAGGCAATGCCTTGGAAGGGAATTCCTGGTGAGGTTTTGAGCCGTCAGAACAAAAGACACCCGCAGAAGACTGTTGTCAGAGCCTCAGGAGAGGGGGCATCGCCAGCTTCTGACTTCCGATTAGAGACTTCAGATACATACAAAGAAGATGCATCGTGACTGAACAAGTAGATGCAAATCCTTTCTGAGTTGAGTGGGAAACGTTCAAAAGAAGCAGAACTGGCTATAAATGGTCACATGGGGGAACGTTTAAAGAGAAAGTGGGTATGAGGAGAAAAGATCTGAATAGAGAAGGAAAGAGATGTGTAAGGTCCTAGAAAGAGCACTAAATAGGAAATTAGGACTCCGTTCCTAGCTCCCTGATTCTAGTTCCAGAGTAGGATGGGTTCTCCACCTTCTTAGCCTTTGTCCAGGCAACTCTGAAGTCAGGTCTCTAGTGACCTGATCCTGAAGATCCCCTCCAGCTTGAGGACACTGTGATCCTCAAACTTCTGTCTAGATGTTGGCCTAGATATTGCCCTTAGTTCCTGGGGCTCCTGAAGTTTATGTTCATGTGCTTTGACGTGGTAGATATATTGACACACAGTTCTGTACAACTAAAATGGAAAGCCCCCAGCTGGCATGTACAAAATCTCAAAGACTACTTGGTAAGAAACAGAACAAGAGAAAATAAAGACATGACCCTTGCGTTAGCCCTGGAAAATATCTTCACGGTGGACTAACTGCTTATCGAGGCAAATGTGAATATTCCTCAAGGAAATCTGGAGACAGTGCTGTAGGGTTGAAGGTAAAACAAAAATCCATCAGCACCACTAGAGGGCAGAACACATTCCCTGGTGATGGCAGAATTTACTGGTAACAGAAAAGAGAGCACTTTTTAAAAATAAGGTAATTTCTATGTTTGGGGGAAATAAATTGAAGATAAACAAATATGCCTGAAATTGGCACATAAAAACTTACTTTGTCCTAAATTTCTCATCTGTGTTCTTTTTGTCGGTTAAAATCATAGCAATTCTAACAAAAATTATTAGTTATTTGAATCCCTATAATTTAAAAAACATAGCCATAATTATACTTTCAATAGCTTCAAATCATCTGCATAGCTCTGTCACCTGTATGGAAATAGAAAGATTTTTCGTTCAATCCTGAAACTGTAATAAAAAGGGAAACTGTGGATGCCAGTTCAATACTGCATTGGATGAAATGTACAGACTCCAAAATGTAGTGGTTTAATCAAAGAGGATTCAGCTCTTCTCTCATTAGAGTAAGTCCAGAAGTAGGCAATCCGGAGTTAGTCCAAAGACTCCACAAAGACACCCTTCGATCCTTCTGCTCTGTCATCCTCAGTTCATCCATGGATACAAGACAGCTCCAAAGTCAACTCACTCTGCATTCCAGGCAAGAAAAAGAAGGGAATGTGAAGGGCTAAGGGTGTAAGGTGGGAGGTTTATTGTTCCCTTTAGAAGGCTTTCCTGAAAGCAGCATCTACTTGTACTACGTACGTTACCAGAGCTATGGCCCTGGTTTTTTTTTTTTTTTTTTCTGGCTGCATTGGGTCTTGGTTGCTGTGCATGGGCTTTCTCTAGTTGCGGCAAGCAGGCTCAGTAGTTGCGGCTCACGGGCTCTATAGCACAGGTTCAGTAGTTGCAGTGCACGTGCTTAGTTGCTCTGCGGCGTGTGGAATCTTCCTGGACCAGGGATCAAACCCATGTCCCCTGCATTGGCAGGCGGATTCTTAACCACTGCACCACCAGGGAAGTCCCTATGGCCCTTTTTATTCATCCCCTGCTGCAAATTTCTTTAGCTGGGTACCTTGCTTTCTTAAAGAACATCAGAATGTCTTTTAGAAATAAAGTGAAGGAGGATGGATACGGAGTGTGCAAATAAAATGTCTGCCATACTCTTGAAAAATTGTCAACTATCTTATTTGCCTCGATGAAAATGATCATTAGAGCTTCTCTTATTGCTATTTTAAAAGCCAAGAAGAATACTTTAGTAGTAGGGTGTATTCATTAAGAATCTTTTGGTTGCAAGGAACTGAACCAACTCACAAGCTGCAGCAAAAAGTGGGGGAGGGATTGTTAGACGTATACTAGGGTATTTCATAAAAGTGAAGAAAAGTTTGAGTAACCTACTCTCAGAAAGAAAAGGAAACAGGAATGCTTCAGGATGTCTTGGATTTTTTTGCTGTACAAATCTGCCAATAACAGGTACAGAGAACATAGTGCATCTTAAAAAATAGCACCCTAAAATTGCAAGGTGATAGCTGCCAGCTCATGTCATACAGCTGGGTTTTTATAGGTCACTGAATATAAGGCCAGTATTTTCTGAATGATAGGGTACATGATAGTATCCATTAATCCCTTGGATATCACCTCATTGGCCACTTTTGCTGTAAAGTGAATCTGGTGATAATATGTTTACTCTGACAGTGCATACGACCTTCAATAAACTCATAGATGATGTGCACAGGTACGAAGGGAAGAAAGAGAATCCAGAGCATGCATATCTCTTCTGAGAGTTAAAAAAAAAAACCCGATTTATTCACTGATGGCAGGGGCCCAATTTGGTTGATCTAATTACCAGATGCCCAGAAAGCATCCTTGAGGTTTCATGCCAGATTGAGGTTCAGAATGGGATGCCATTGCTTGAAAAATTAGGCACTCAGCAATGATCCTAGGTAGGCAAGTCAGATCTAGTGAAGGGAAATTCACTCAGTTGAGCCTATAGCAAGCCTAGCATCTATCTCTGCCACTATGTCTGCCTTGTTCATAAGCCCACTGATTAACCACCATACTGAATAATAAAGGAAAATGATGACATCTATGGATCATCCTGTCTACCTGATTACTGAGAGTGTCTTCTACAGTGAAAGTTTTCTGAAAGTCAGGCATGAGATACAATTGTTTTCATGCTTTAAGCTCATCCACACCAGCCTATTCCTTAAGCTTCTTGTCACTAATATTCTAATCTTGCTCTTCCCCAGCAAGGGCCAGACAATAACAATTGCCTAGAAATCGAGATCGATCCTGAGTTTAGACCAGAGTAAATAAGCATGTTGGTATGCTCGCTGTTTTGGCCACAAAGAGTTTTAATTTCCTCCACTGTCTTTCAGTGCCACTCCTGTCTGGAGCTGTCACACTATATAGACCATTTCAGTTCATGTCAGCATTTCACCGAGAATGAAGCATGACAGTTTTATCTTTAGTCAAGTGGCCATAGGAAACCACCCATGAGGGCATTCATAGGTATGGACTAAGGAATTCATGGGAGTATGAACAACGGGAGAATGTATGACCTGACTGTGTAAGTAATTTGTGCCTTCAGGATCTGGTTTGATGGTGGAATGTTACCAGCCGTACCCAGCTTTAAAGCTAGATATATCAAATGTTATTAGTTGCTTATGGGTACTTCAAACACTCTTAGTTGCTTATGAGTAGTTCAAACACTATAGCTTTCTATGGACCTGGTATTCTGTCTTCACCAGAGTCGAGTCCATTTAAAAGTTGGGAGCTCATCTAAAAAGGATAATCATCTGGAAAGAAGAACATGGATCTGCCTTCAGACTCTAGAGACCACCATTAGATTGTCCCATTAGGGCTTATTACAGACTCCATTGTGCAACCCCGTCTCCAAACAGCACCTCTGGACTTGCTGGGTTATAAGGGCTGAGAAACGAGTAGCATGAACTTTGCTCTGGGAGAGTTAAAAGTGCTTCTCTTTCTCTGGGAGGTTTTCAGGTACCTGGAGGTGATACATTCACAATTATTTCTCTCCCTTTTCTTGCCACGGTTCACTGTGGATAAAGTATATTTCCTTGTCTCAAAGACTTTGTGCTTCCCCACCATATGACTTACTTTGAACAACAGAATGTGGATGGACATGACAGGATTCCACTTCCTAGAAGAGACTTCAAGGTGTGATGTGTGTTACCAATCGCTCTCTTGCACCCCTGTCCTGCACCAAGAGAACATCACAAGTAGGTGGCGCTCTTTCAACTCTGGCCCTATAAGGGCACATGGAGCAGACCTGAGCCCTACCTGCAGCCTGGAACAGCATTCCCGCGGCAACGTGTGATGCAAGTGAAGGAGAGAGAAATGCTTATTTTTGTAAACCACTGAGATTCTCAAGGTTATTTGTGACATAGTAAAACCAAATGAAAGCAGACTAAGATGCTAAGGAAACAGGTCGGAGACAATGTACAACATACTTCTTTCAAATACGATACAGACTGTCTTCAAAATCTGAAGGGGATCCCCATGCTATGTGCTGTGCTTCCATCTCCATGTCAGGGAGACCAGGTATATAAACTTGTATTTTAGGTTGGAAATAATATCCCAACATATTCTAAATCATTAATGCCATAGAAATGTCATAGTATCAACCTGAGAACTTTTGCAGATGTTATCTCCTACTCCTTGAACCAAAACATCTGGGGAATTCCCCTTATCCTGTTTTCTCAGGCCCAACACCTTGATATCAGTGATATAATGAACACAGAGAGTATTCACTCTTGATGGCCTGCTGGGACCCCCTTGTGCAGGCTGGCGTATCAGTGTCCCGGTGCTTTGAGCGTTACCTGTTAATGACTAGCGGTGGTTCTGACCATGGCAACTTCCCCCCAAAGGAGCGTTTGGCAAGATCTGAATACAGTTTTGATGGTGACACTGTGGCAGATGGGGAGAGGGTGGGAGGAGAAGGAATGCTACTGGTATCTAGTGGGTAAAGTCCAGGGATGCAGCTAGGTATCATATAATGCAGAGATAGAACAGCCCCAGCTGGATGACCAACTGTCCAGCCTAAAATGTCAATAGTGCCAGGGTTGAGAAACCCTGATCTGGAGAGTGGCTATTAACAAAAGTCAGCTACTACTCCCTAGCTTTTTTTTTTTTTTTTTTGTGGTACGCGGGCCTCTCACTGTTGTGGCCTCTCCCGCTGCGGAGCACAGGCTCCAGACACGCAGGCTCAGCGGCCATGGCTCACTGGCCCAGCCGCTCCGCGGCATGTGGGATCTTCCCGGACCGGGGCACGAACCCATGTCCCCTGCATCGGCAGGCGGACTCTCAACCACTGCGTCACCAGGGAAGCCCCTCCTCCCTAGCTATTTATTCTGATTTTGTAATTCCAGTGAGAAAGAAGACTATTTTCCCAGCTTGGGTCAGGTGCCCACCCCTGGATCAGTTATCTTTGCCAGGATGGCATGGCCCAGTAATGCACACATGAAACGGGAGACCCAGTCCTCAGAGTGAATAAAACAACAGAAGGCAGACAGTGAGCTTTTCTGAAAGTCAAGAGAAGCAAGGAAAGGTAACTTCAGCCAAGACAATTATGCTCACTAGAGCGGGGTGGTGGTTGGTAACAGGCATCTCTTTCTGAGGAGTGAAAAATGACTGAATCTTCATACACACAGCAGTCGCTGGAGCTGCTGCTGTAACCGGAGCAGCTGTGGACCTCATTCCAGGCTCTTAAAGCCCAGGACAGGAGCTGTATTATACAGCTCCCTGTATTTCCCTACTTCCCATGTGTCCCATCTCTCAGTTAACTGAGACTACTGCTTTTCCTTGCAAAATGAAGTATACATACACAGGCAGGCACACGCACATGAGTGTGCGCACACACACACACAGTGCTCAATGTTGATTCAATTTGAATTTTCAATCTGTCCCCATAAGAATTGGTGAAACACACAACCAGCTGGAGATAAAGGAAATGACGCTGCTATAGTCTTTATTGGATCACCTCTCGCTTTGGTTGTTCAATTCTGTTTCAGGCACTTATTTATTTATTTATTTGGCGGTACGCGGGCCTCTCACTGTTGTGGCCTCTCCCATTGCGGAGCACAGACTCCGAATGCACAGGCTCAGCGGCCATGGCTCACGGGACCAGCCGCTCCACGGCACGTGGGATCTTCCCAGACTGGGGCACGAACCCATGTCCCCTGCATCGGCAGGCAGACTCTCAACTTCTGCGCCACCAGGGAAGCCCCCAGTCACTAACTTTTTTGTTCTACCTAAGTCTGCCCTGGAATTGTTACTTTCTCAAACGGGAGTAATAATAGCTACCTTCTATTGAGTAACTCACTCAGGCTACATGTTCATAAATATGTGTGTGTGTATGTGTATGTGTGTATATATATATATATATATATACGTATACATGTATATACTACATGTATATAATACATTTATGCACATATATACATATATGTGTGTGTATACACAAACACACATATGTCTAATTTTAATCCTCACAACATTCTTATGAGGTAGGACTATTATTATCAATGAAGAAAATTAGTATTAGACAGTTTAGATAATTGGTTCAATGTTATATATTTCCAAAGTATGTAGTAGAACTGGACTCAAACCCAGGTCTGTAAAAGACCAAAATCTTGCTTAACCACTGTCTTCTCCTGCCCTCTCCTACTCTGGACTTTCCCCTACTTCCCCATCCCAAGCATGAACCATAATACATTCCAACATCCTCAGGAGCTAAAACAGTTTAATGAGATCTCACATAGCTGTCACAAAAACCAAATTTAAAGCAAAAATGCGAATCAAAGTTGACCACGCTTATCGCACTTAATGCTTATTGAAGACAATCTGAACACACAGCTGAGGCAAATATCACCACTTGGCAACAATAGAATTTTCATGCTACTCAGGATAAGTACAGAGCACACAAGAGATTTCAGGCCAGGTGGTAAATACAGAATGAGAGAGCCCTCATTGCAGCCACTGTCTCAACAGAGATACCACGTATGAGGCTGTAATGGCAACCATCTCCCTGCAGATCACCCAGCAACATGCTGTCAGATCAACCCAGCTGGAATGAATGCTGGGTGTTAAAGAAAGTACCAAGGATTTCCCAAGGCTTTGTGGATTTCAGACCCAGCACTTCACTGGCTTTTACCACAGAGGGTACATGAGTGGAGCATGCTTGTGCCATGCCAGCTCCTTGGAAGGTTGTGTCTCATTTAGATCATCAAAGCCATTGGCCAGACATCCTGTCACCCCCTGTGCTCTGTATAATGCCAAGCATTCTGTACATGGTCCTCCAAGTGCTAAATAATAACAGTGTCTAGCTTTCATGGGCTATTTGCAGTACAGTCATTCTTTATATTCATTCTACTAACTGCTGTTGTCTCTGCTCCTGGTGAGAAACAGTGTTACAAGTGACAAGATGGACACCTGGTTAAAAGATGTCTTCAGAAATAGAATTCCTTGCTCCCAATCATTTCAAATTCTTACAGCATTTGACTGAAGGAAAGTACAAAAAAATTTAGCAGCTTGTCCTTTATGCTAGTTGCAAAATTTACAGCCACCCCTGCACCTGCATCTTCTCTGAGATCCTATCTGCCTTTGAGGGCTAACATGACATAATTCTACTCCACTATATAATGTAATGGTAAAGAGGAATTTTCTGCTTGGAAGAGACCATCGCATTTTAATATGCTGTGACATCTTTTGGAAACCAATATCCTCTATAATAGGGAATGGCTGCAGATCAAGGGCAATCATTACTGTGATTTATGAGCAGTGCAAGCAGATGGTTTTTTGAATATTTGGCCTTTTCCCAAAAACCTCATGCAAGCTGAGCCATTGTATCTCATTGCATGAAAAGCCTTTGCTTCCAGGTAAAGGGATGGGCTGACTCAGAATCTGACTTTGCACTTGAAAACAGAAACAGAGGATGCTGCTAACCTAAAGAAAGCCAATGAACTATTTTTTATTTTCCCTACAGCTAGGAGCAATCATAACTACAGACCAAGCTGTGTCAGCCAAAAAAAGAGAGAGCCAGATACCTGGTCTGGAAGGTGAAGATGTCTCATTTTGTTGTGGTTATTAGATTATCAATTTTCTCCCCTCAAGACCTGTGTGATTCACAGGGAACACTATTAGCCTGGCAAGAATTAATTACAGCCCTGATGAAGGTGACCTCCCAAACAAAAGCGAAAAGGCAAACTAGTCTTCATGTGAAGTACCTGAGAAGTTAGATATGGCTAGGATTCTAAACAGGATCATGGGAAATACTCTGATTTAAAAGGAGTGTGCTGTGCTCTTTTAAGTGGAATGCCAGTTGAGTGGGACCTTACCCTGAGCTGTGACCAAAAAATTGGTATTATCTGCATTATTCAATATTTTGAAATTTTAAGGCTTTCGTTTCAATTTGGTTGGTCTTTTCACTGGTCAAAAGAATGAGAATTTTTTGAGGACTAAGGATTGACAATGATAAAGATTTATCATTTCATCTCAGCATCAGAAGACTAGGGGATGTTGTACACATAAGTGAAGGAAGCCAGTCAGAGTGACTTGAAACAGGGAACCACGAAAAGTCATTTTTCCACAGTCAATATATCCAACAATGTGTCATTAGCTTGCGATTCTACTTGTTCCTCTTTCTTTCTGGAAAATTAATATTGGGAAAATGTACAAAGTAATCAAATGAGTCTTTAATGATCCTACATTCTTTCTTGTAGCAATAAAAACCCTCCCTCTCCTTCAGTTTCTCAGCGCTCAGCAGTCCAGCAACCTTCTATTTCAAACTGTGGGTTCAGGAAACATTTTGCTATCAGTAAGAAACCTCAAAGTAAGCCTCAATCACTTTTGTTATTATGAAGAGTTTATTTTCAGGTTGCAATGGAACACTTCAGCACCTGTTCAAAGGATTTTGAGGGTAAGCAATAAGAGGGGGAAGGATGGCTTTTTTCCCTTGCAGTGCCACTAAACTGCCACAGTGCAGGTTTTCCCAGAGAAAAGCCTCCCTCTGTGACAGATTTTGCCCCCAGCAGGTGCTAAACATTCCAGAAATGAACAGTGAGGCCTCTGGCACTCTCCACCTGTGTGTCTAAGACCACACTAGGCTCAGCTCATCTTTTTGCCCTGTAAACAGGCATTTGCACTCAGGAAAATCTTATATTTTCAGTTCTATTAATAGTCTTTATTCCACAAATTCTGTTTTTATTCATTCACTTATTAACCACTTATTCACACATCAATTTAACAAACATTTATCAATTGCCTGAACTAGGTTCAGGACACAGGTGGGTTCCCAGCTCTGAACAGAACAGACAAGGCCCATGTCCTCATGAGGCTTACATAAATTTTTGTCTCTGCTTAACTTCATGTTACTTGGTTTTACCTTTAATAATTTCTTAAGTGAATTATTTGTTTTTTGTTTCATAATGAAAAATTTAAACTATGAATTTGCCTCTGATTGCAGCTTTGATAATATGCCATTAATGTTCTTATTTAATGTCATCCTTGTTATTATTTTTTCTAACAGCTGGTTTGAACTTCTCTTTGACTTAAGAGTTTAAAGGAGGCTAGTTTGCAATAATGTTTGTTTCATCTCCAATAGTTAGAGATGTTTTGCTTCCTTATTATTAATTTCTGGTTTATTTTGCATTAGGGCCAAAGAATGTATTCGTTATAATTCCATTTTCTAGAACTTAAAACAGTTTCTTTGTGGACTAGTAGTTTCTCAGTTTTGGTAAATGTTTTATTGTGAGTTGACGAAAATGTATATTCTGTTAGTAATGAAGAGTTAGAACTATGTCAATGAAATATATTATAAATTACGTTATTTAGATGCTATTATTTTATATACTATATTATTATACTAAAATACTGCATAGTATATTTATTATTTATATTATAAATATAAATGTCATTATATTATTAGGTACTTTTATAAATTGTTTTATTTATATGTTCTTTTTCTTTATGTTTGAAAGAGGTAGGTTCAAAATCTAATATTTTTAGTTTGCTTTATATATTTTGCTTTCTTTTATTCAGTACATAAAAATTAATTACTATTAAATTTATACAAAAAGAACCTCCTGGTCCCATTTAATGGTTTTTGCTATGAATTCTATTTTCTTTGATATTAATATTGCTATCTGTGCTTTTTATCTGTAGTGTTCGCCTAATGTGTATTGTTCCTAGATTTTATTTTGAAATGTCCCTTCCTTGTGTATCTCTTACATGGCATCTAACTTAACTTTTTAGATTTTGTTTTGTACTTTTATTTGTTATATGCTTGTTAACCATACCTGAACATCTTCATTTTCTTATTTAAAAGGTTAACCCATTTAAATTTATTATCATAATTTATATATTTGGTCTTACTCTGTTCCCTTTTTATTTACAATATGTTTTATGCTTACCACTTGATAAGCATACTCTTGTATGCCTACTCTTTTTTTTCCCCATTTTTTGCTATATTGATCATATTTTTTGTTTCACTTCTATTTCCAACTAGTTGATTGCCTTTGGTTTTCCAATGGTGAGTATCTCTGGTTGTCTACTGATGTCTACTTGCTTCTGTACCATTTGTTGAAAAGGCTGTTTTTCCTCCATTGGATTGCATCTTTGTCAAAAATCAATTGGACATATTTGTGTGGGTCCATTTCTCGGTTCTCTATTCTGTCCATTGATCTATGTGTCTATCTCTCTGCCAATAACACAGAGTCTTGGTACTGTAGAAACTGGGTAGACTGATTTCTCCCAATTTTTCATTTTTCAAATTGTTTTAGCTATTCTAGTTCCTTTGATTTAACCATTTAAATATTAGAATAATCTTGTGTGTATCTACAAAAGAAATTCTTGGTTAGTTTAAGTGTACCTTTGAGTAATCTTTTTTATCAGGAATAATATGAGGGTATATTTTCTAAAGCTCATAATAAATATATCAATATATACTAAATAAAAATACTTTTTATATACATGAGTGATATCATGATTGAATAAGAAATTCCTGGTTAGAGCTCAAATTCTTTTTATTTACTCCAAAATTCTACAGACATTGTTCCACTGGTATCTAATGTTTTTTGTTATGTGGGAAAAGAACAAAACCAGTCAGATTTTTCTATTTTTTCTTTCTGGATGTGCAGAAGATTCTTTGTTTACTGTTGAAATTCAAAAATTTCACCAGGATACGTTTAGGTATTGTTTTCGTTTTGCCCACTTTGCCTTATGTGCTGCCTCAGGATATTCTTCACCTCAGGAAAGTTTTATACTGTTATTTTCTGATGTTTGCTGTGTTCAATTTGTTCTCTCTTCTTGGAAGACCAATTTTTTGTAGGTTGAATAGGTGTCTTTTTACACCTGTGCTCTTCACTCTTGTTAATTTCCTCTCTTTGTTCTTATCCTCTGAATCCTGGGAGAATTGTTGAAAGATGTCTTCCAAGTCACTGGTTGCTTCTCTGAGAGAGGATTCTTATCTGTACTGCTTCTAACATAGACTTTAATTTTCTCATTATATTTTTAATTTCTTTACAATTTTTTTTTTTTTTTTGGTACATGGGCCTCTCACTATTGTGGCCTCTCCCGTTGCGGAGCACAGGCTCCGGACGCTCAGGCCCAGCAGCCATGGCTCACGGGCCCAGCCACTCCGCGGCATGTGGGATCTTCCCAGACTGGGGCATGAACCCGTGTCCCCTGCCTCGGCAGGCGGACTCTCAACCACTGCGCCACCAGGGAAGCCCTAATTTCTTTACAATTTAAACTTTTCTTGTCAGTTCCTTTTATACTTACAAGTGTGTAGAAACCCCTTTTCTACTTCTTCGTCATCTTTCTTCTCTCATTTCAGAGATTCTGTGTCTTCTTAAAGTTAACTGAGTGCACAATAAAGATGTAATAGTGTTCCCTGTAGTAAATCTTCACTAGTTGAATAAGTAATACGTGAACAGGAAAAACAATCAACCATGACAAAAATGTATGTAATTAAGAGCAAATTTCCCTCTTATCCCAAATATCCTTCCCTTTCCTATAATCAAACATTGTTAATAATTTCTCATTTCCTTCCAGAAATGTTTTATGTATATACAAGCATGTAAATGTACATTTATGTTTTCTGTTTTTAATACAAATGAGATGATTTTCTATAAGCCTTGTTTTTTTCCACTTAATATATCTTGAAGATCATTTCATATTAGCATATAACATTCTACTTCATTCTATTAACATATAACAACACTGTTCTCAAAGTAGTACACAAGTAGCATTCATACAAATATCTTTTTTACATGTTTATAAACACTTCTTTAAATGTATCACAGAATGGCTACCACATTTATTCACTGAAGTAACACTGCTCTCAAAGTAGTGAGTAAGTAGCACTGAGTCCACCGTAATACATTCGTCTACTACCCCATGATGGACATTTAAGTTATCACAAGTATTTAATCATGGAGACGTTTTTTAAAAGCATGGTCTTCCTTTGAATTGTGGTGGGTTTTTTTTGAGGGATTGTAAATATTTGTTCTTTTTGTTTTCTTTTTTTTCTCTTCTATTTCCTTTTTCCTTGTTTGCACATCCTTGAATAACAGATACATCCAAACTTGGTGCTTATCCAACAACATGATGCCTTAATTCTCCTTATTCCTTCTCACCCATTCCACTTTTTTATAGTGTCTTCCTTCCAAACATAAAATTGAGGTGCCGATTTACTTTATAGACCCATTCAAGAGAGTCTGAAGGAATATACACCAATATGTTAATACTGATCTACAGGAGATTTTCACTTTCTTCTTTATGTCTTTTTGTATTGTTTAAATCCTTTACATTGAAAAGATATCTATAAATAGAGCATTCCCAGTTCAACAACTCAAATATGGGAGTAGGAATCACTGAAGGTGAAAGCTGTCACAGAAGAGGGATTTCATCTCTGTGCCATTTTTCAAAGTGTATTGAAGCCAGTGGCAAGCTTTCTGTTTGTTCTGGTCCTCCTAACAGAAATAACAGACACTTTTGGATGCCAACCCAAAAGACGTTTCCCCTTCTTTACTGCTAACAAAATCTCAGTTTTGTTTAGACAGAAAATGAAGCTACAATCAAAGGATTAAATAGATGAAAGTTCAATGAAAGGACTATTTAGAGTGGTCTGAGCAAGCTCCAAGGATCAGCAATAGCAGAGAGCTAATACCTACTTCAGGCTTGAAGGCAAAGAGGGACAAGAGGTTATTGAACCCAAGGGAAAGCTATAGCTACAGGAGGTCTTCTGGAAGAAGCTATGGCCTGTGGAATAAAGAGAATGGTGTTACCAAAACCCAAAGAGAGCTGGAGCAACAGAAACAGGACTACCTACCCAATAGGAGTTGTGCCGATGGCAGCCCAAGGAGGGAGGAAGCTGGGGGAAATAAATACCCCACCATTTTTCTCTCCTGCCTTCGGATTTCCTCCCATGTCTCCTGGTACCAAGACTCAGTGAGAAGCCAGATAGCAAAGGAGATCAGGTGATCTAGGCTACTGATATCAGCCCCTGAGGTATGTAGCAGGTTAAGAAGGGCAGTGAAATATACATATTTTATGTCTTGCCTCACATTCCCTTGGCCTATCATCTTGTCCTGGCCATTGCTAGGTCAACTAGCTGCAGCAATAGCCCCTGGACTCAGTTTCACAGCATGTCTCTTGTTTCTCAGGAATCCTCTGCCTTCACCACATGAGACACCTACAGGAGACTAGCCTGCTTACCCATTCTGCAGCATGTTCAAACTGTACATAGAAAGTTAGTGGTCCCTGGGGCAACCCTTGACCGTTTGGGTTTGGAAACCAATAGGTAAATATAATTTCTTCCGTGTCTTGAGCAGACAATTCTGAGATGGGATCTACAGGGTTCTTCAGATGTTCTCTGTTAGACTGAGCCCCAGTTGCCAGACAGCCCCAGTTGCCCATAACAGTAACTAACACTCAACTTTAAAACTTTTTACTCTTGAATTCACTCTACCTCCTTCTCTGTTTTACTACTGCCGGTCCCCTGACTTCTATTGTCTGATATCATTTCCCAAAATAACTATCTTCATGTATCCCTTTTCTCAAGTTCTGCTTTGGGGGAACTCAAGATAAAATAGACAGAGAAGGGGTAGCTCTGCAGGGGCAAAAGGAGAATAACCATTCCAGGTGTCCACTCTTCTCCCAAGTGTTACAGGGGTAAGTAACCCTATTCCAGATTGCAGGTGTAGATTCTGATTAGTCTACAGTAATGGTTTAGAAAAAGGCGTGTGATCAGTTTGAGCTAACAGTAAAAGAAGAGATGTATGTTGTTCTACCTTTATAGTGTAAGTGCAAACTGCAGCACAAGGGCAGTTCTAAACAGGCAGCCTAAAATATGAAGCTGCTGCAAACCGCCTAATGTTTCCATTGGGTTCAAAACATAATTTCAAGGGTTTAGGCAAAAATACATACCATTAATCCAACAACGGTCTACCCACCCCAAATTTCTGGTGCCACAGTCACAGACAAGAGCTGGGGCTCTACAGGAAAAACAAGGGAAGCTTGTGGTTGCCACAAATGTCTATCCAGAGTACAAGGGATAGAAAAGTCTTAGGTTTAGCTTTTTGTCAAATATGTGGTTTGATTCTCCCATAGTTTTGAGGATGTACAAACTCAGCTCTGATTCCACAAGATAAAGTTAATGATGTAAACCACAGGTTGGCAAACTTTTTTCTAGAAAGGGCCAGATAGTAAATATTTTAAGCCTTATAGGCCATACTGTCTCTACAGAAGGAGACACAGAAAATGCATACACAAATGGGCATGGCCATGTTCCTTTACGAAAGTAGGTGGTGGACTTGATTGAGCCTCTGGGTTTTAGTTTGCTGACCCTGGTATAAACCAAGCAGCCCTTTGTTGCCACCTCACAAAGAATCCGTTGGTACCTCAAGTAATATTTTCTTCAAAATGTGAAAAATTTAATCAATCAATAAAAAATTAGACTATCCAGCAGCCTGTCTTCCAAAAGTTTTATTTTCTCTTAAGAATACTAGCCTTCTACTGTTTTTATTTTCAAAAAAAATTCAGATCAGCAAAATAATGTCTAGTTGATTGTACTTTTATTTTTCATCTCAAAACACTGCATATCTCACCCTGAAAACTTTTCGCCACACCCCCTAAAAAAATGGAATCGAAAGCACAAGATCTGAAAACCTATCATAAAGTCCATTAATTTAAAAACCACTAAGTAGAACTAAAGAAAAATATATTTGTTCAAATGCAATCACATAACTAAACCAAACAGTAGTCTCCTGGAGATAACCTTATGTTAAAAGACTTTCATGTTTTCTTGAGAGCCTTTCATGCTGAAATTTCTAAAAGCCCACTGGCTGCACACAGTGGCAGAATGCAACGGTGATTTCACAACCCCAGGCAAAATTATATAACAAAGTAAGGACATGACGGAGTATATTTCTTATCCAGTGGTAAGTAACCTGCAATTGCACAATTAGAATTTGGTCAGGGCCCAGATGCTAATTGCAATACTAGGCAGAGTGTACTCAATGTTTAATTTACATCAAATAGAGAAGAGTCTTCCAGTACCAGGCATTGAATCCCGTGTTGGAATGCTGTAGCTTTTCCTAAAGCAAAAGAACACACTACCAACATCATTGTTCAGCTGCACCATAGGTATCTCTGTGGGAGTTTTCTAACAAATTACTCATAAGAGTTGGCCCTATTTAATCTATAATCGTGAATGCCATCAGTGCCTATGTTTAGAGGACCATACAGCCAAAGAATAGCACACACTCGGGTCTTGTTCAGACTAAATTACTACAGAACAAGGGCCAAATACCAAAGTAACTACGACTGCATCATTAGCTAGTCCTTTCAAAATAGTTACTTTTTTTGTCCTGAGTATTTAATGGAAAAATAAGCAATTCCTTTGAAGTTAAGAATTTATTTTTTTCCGGTAAGCAAATGTTTAACTCTCCCACCAAATAATGATTTTCTTTTCTTATCAACACCCACATTTTCTATCAAAGAGCACAGATTTTTCTTTGGCATCCTCTTTAGATATTCTATAAACTGAATTGATTTATCATGTGTAGATATTGATGTTGAGCCGCTTACAGCTACACGGTATAATTTAGTCAAATTCAAACAGACCCATAAAGAACATAAAAATCACTAAGCGAGCACTGAGACATTTTAGCAAGCAAATGGCAACATGTGTATTCAGGAAGGAGTGTGACGGGCAAGACTTCCACTGACTTCCATTTCATCACAAAAGACCTCCTGAGAGAGAGTAATGTAGAAAAGATGGAAGTCCAAGTCCAAGATTTGGTGAGCTGGTACATAGATCAAGCATGACAGATGAAATAGAGAGAAAAAAAAAATCTATTTAGAACATGTATGTGCTGCTTAAATGAATGGGAACTAGAGTAAATTTGCATAAACAGAGCATAAAAGAAATAGTCTGATTATGAAAAGTTACAATGGTCCTACAGGGACATGACTGGGGTCACATTAAGGCTGTGTTTAAGTAATGGATGAGACACATTGGAGGTCAAAAGAAACACATCATACTTGCTGTTCATAAGGCTTTGCAAAGGATCTCAGATACACTGATTTCATCCTGATAACAACCCTGTGAAGTAGATATATTATCCCCAATTTCCTCATAAGGAAGTAAAGGAAATATGAGTGACTCATATAAGGCTGTTTAGCTGGTAAATGGTAGAATACAACAAAAAACAAACAAAAATACTCAGTTCTTTTAGCTGTGTAAAAGTGTTATTTCCACTCTACCACAGCACCCTTTGTATGAAGGCCAGAAAAGCAACATGTCTCAGTACATGCACTCCTGGACTAAATGCTGCAATAAGTTTCAAAGTCAGTTTAAAATGTTTTACTTCAGTAACCTGTATTTCCCAGGCCTCGCCAGTTGTGGGACCTTGTTAATGGCAATAACCCAAATTTCACTGGTCTTGCCTCTATCTATGTCACACATACTCTCGATCCTTTGCACAGCCCTCCATGTGTTTCTGGGCGTTCCAGAAGAGCCTCACAAGTCTCCCAACCCTGTCTTTTCAGTGATGCCCACTCCCTTGAAACCACTGAGGGCAGTACCTCTCAGTTCTACTGCTACAACCATATTCCATGAAAACACCGATGTCTGACCAAGATAGACTTAACATTCGCTCAGCTTGACTAACCTTTAGACAGGTTTCTTCCTGACTCTAGCTCCCTGATCTACCTTTTCTTAGAGCCTTTACTTAGGAAAACTTGCATCTGTAAATTCTGTCTCTGCCCCTTTAAGATGTAAATCTCCTAGTCTCTTGCCAGTTTTACAACCCAGGAATGTCCTTCTCAAGGGATTGGGAGTCATCCCTCTAACTACAAACATAGAGAAAGATAGGGCACCTATCTCCCTGTCTCTGTAGGAGGGTAGGAACCTGACTTCAATAAGTGCCAATTAGCAAACACAAATGGACTAAACACATGGCCCAACCTCCCCACTAATGTCCTCCAGTTACTTTCCACTAGCTCACCGCACTGCTTTAAAACTCTCCCAACTTTTGTCTTACTGGAGTTGAGTTCTTACTCTCTCCCCATTATGATAATCTTGAATAACGTCTCTTTTGCCTATTTAACTCCACCCCATGCAATTTATCCAGACCAAAATGCTACCACTGAAAAACTCTCAGAGCACTAAATCCCCAGGAACTCAAAGAGGTGCAGAGAAAACACCTCTCTCCCTGACTCAGGTCACACTTTGTAACTTGTGATAAAGCCAAAGCACTATCACTCTTTCCATATCTCGTGGAGTCCTTCATGCAGAGTCCCTCCATCTTCTCACTGTAGTTCTACAGACTGATGTAGGGACAGTATGACAGGCAGACAGCATGCTTCTCTCTACATCTCAATTCCTTGGTCAGGTGCCCAAGCAAAACAAATCACTTTCTTCCTAACTTCCCCCTTCCCACCCCAAACCATTATTTTTACTACAAATGAACTTATCATGGACCCATCCACTAGATGGCAATCATGCCCACAGATGTTTGAATTCCAGTTTAGTCCAAAACTGAGATCCCTATTTCACTTAGATGAGTGAAATAGTGTGATGGGGTGCTTAAAAATAAAACAAATGAGAAAAAAATGAAGTATTCTCAAATTTTCTCTACGCTTTTTGCATTGTTTGAAGGATCCAGTTCAAACAACCATTCAGAAAGTATATTTATACACTCATATGCCTTATACCACCCACTGATTTTTCAATTTAAGTTTAAATGCCAGCCCAGCAAGTTTAGAGCCATTTTATTCCCCAGAAGAGAAGAAAAAAAATTTTTTAAAGACTAGCAGCCTGGGTGGAATCCAGAGGAAACTGATTTCAGTTCAGTATTAGAAAGAGCTGTAACAATTACAGGAATCCAGCACTCTAATCGACTGTTGTAAGAAAATGGTTTTGTCCATGTTGGGACTTGGGTAGAGGCTGGAGATAGCATCCAGAATGTTGTAGAGGGAATCCGTGCATAAGGTAGGACACCTGGCTCCTCCAAGGACCCTTCCAACTCTGAGATGATGCTGTGTGATGTATTTACGACTTGCAAAATATAATTCTTTGGGGTTCCTTAATGAGATTTTCTTAATTTCTTTTATATATTAGCACCTCATGAATCAAATAGAAAATCTCCCCCAAATATAGAACACTTCTTTCTAAAATGAACACCTAATAACAAAAGTAATTTTTATCTACATTTTATCAACTTAAGGGCGGGGAAGGTGAAGGCACTGAATGGTGCATTTAACTGGATACTATATAGCCGCCATTATCTTTGCACATTGACATCAAGTGTGAATTGATTTAGTTATTCCTCACAGCAATCTCCATGCAATTAGGCATTGCTTACTCACAGCTAAGTGATCTGAGCACTACAGTGATAAGTAAATCTCTCTTTCTCTTTTTCTACAAGTATTTCATTAGAACAGTTTCCAGAGCCCTGTGCCAGACCTAAAACTACCACAGAAGACAGAATCCCTACTCTCAAACAGACAATGCTATGGGAGTGAGGGAGTGAGCTCCAGACAGGAATTAGATGTTTCTCTTTCAGTTGATTTCTCCCTCCTCCAGGTTGGTGAGTGAGCATCTGGGCTCTACCAACGCTGGAAGTCAAGCCAATTGGCCCCGCTGAATTTCTGGAGGTCATTCGATCCTGCTGCCATGGAAAGCCACACAAGATTAACAGCAAAAACAGACTCCAGACTTTAGGACACTCCCATCTTAGCTATAGGATGTTCTAGGCATGGGTAAGACACCTAAACTTTTCAAATCTTAAAATCTCACACACATCTGCAAAATGGGAATAATATCACATGCTCTGATTACTATAAGGTACTGTAAAAATTAAAAGATAAAAATACTATGTATTATTTTAAAGTGGTTACTATTTTTGAAAAAAAAAAAATGAATGAAGAAAAGAGCCACTTCCCAGCTAATCAGGAAGGCCCTAGACTTATTTCCATATGCCTGAGGCCCAAGTCACAGAGAGAAACGGTAACAGGCTGGGGTAGCATTTCCTAACAGGCCCTAGCAAATTAGAATTTATGAAATTCTAATTTCTTATCCTTCACCAATAATGTCAATGGCTAACCAAGACCCCAGATGTAGAATCCAAAGAGTTTTGCTTGTGCTGGGCACAAAAGGTTTCCTCCCTTATTCAAAGCTTAGTATATCTTTAAAGCTTTTAAATATATGCTTAACAGGAAACTTATCCCCCCAAAGATGCCATTTTTTTGTTAGTAGGAGAATTTTTAATTTTTTCTTTAAAAACTGTTTATTTTAAAGCTTTTAGCTTTACTGGGATAAAATGCTAAGGGTAATAGTGGGCTCTCCCCTTAGCTACACCACTACATTTTACTCCTCTGCTTATGTTACCGAGAAGAGTAAAAGCCCATTATATAAGAAAAAACATTTAAAGAATTTATCGGTATTGCGTGAACGACTCTGCTCATCAAAACAAATGGAGAGCAGAGTTGTCTATGATTGTTGCAACCTAGCACTCTTGGAACTGTGTCAAGAATATAAACAGGCAGACTCCCCATCCACTAAAAGCCCTGACTCTAATGAGGTTCTCAGATTTTAAAACTTATAATACCTAGTCAGAATCACAGTATTCTGGTTCTAGTTAAAAATAAAATATCTGACTACCCTTTTCTGCAATGATAATGCTATTTTTCTGAAGTTGGGGGAAATATTTTAATAGCGAGAATGAAGAGATTAACCTTCTTTTTTTGTTGTTTTCAAAATATAGCTCCAAAAAAGAACAACTCTGTTTCTTTTTTTGTTTGTGTCTTAGTCATTGTCTTCCTTTTATTTCTACCAACAATATATTAGGTAAGCTTCTCTTTATCAAATTTTCCTTTGAAAGACCAGGAATTTAAATTCTGTTGGCATTCCCTGCTGCTCTAGTCAGAGCACAGAGAATTATGTCCAAAGTATATTTTTAAAGTCAGTGTGTTGGCTTAGACACTGGCTAGCTTTCATACAAAGGTGCTTTATGAATCATGAATCAATGAATAGCATAATAAAAGCACACACTTCTGGAAGTATCCATCTAATGCATTTTGGGTGGAGAAAGAATATCTAGTCTCTCACTTTGGAAACTACAGAAGTAGAATAAAAATGGTTTATATATATCAAAATCTACACATTTTTTCTGCCCTTCTTTTTTTTAGGCAGCATTACTTATTTACAGTGTGTTCTCTCTGGGATAGCCTGCGAGAGGAAACATCTTATTTGCCCAACACTCTTTAAAAAAATGGTGAGCACATGAACATCCATTACTGCAGGTCCTTGTGCTAGAAGTGTTAACAAGTTTGATAACAATATAAATCAAACAAAGGTAATGGGAAGCACACACAGACACAAAGCTTAAAAGCAATGATGAAGGTCATTCCCAAAAGTTGTCCAAGAATATTTCTAACTGCTTTTGCAGTGTGAATAGTTGATGAAAGTCTCTTGAATTTATTGCAGTATTAAACTCAGACACAGCTTTATTTGAAAATTCCTCTTGAGTTTTCTTCCCATTCCTTCTCCACATTTTTCCATCTCTGAAATTTTCTCAAAACTGAAATTTGAGCTATAAAGAGTTTAAGAAAACATGTTAAATCACAAAAGACATAGTCTATAATATTTGTCCATACGGGTGAATGGGAGGAAATTTTGCCCCCATGCAGTCCTGAGGAAGAGGAAGAGCAATTTTCCCTTCCTCCCTGACTGGTGTCTTGTCTTTATGTGTCATTAAACCCACCCTCTATTTCTTTTTTTTATTTTTTTAAAGGGTGACAATTACTTGTTTATTAAATTATTTTATTCCACAAATATTTATGAAACCCTTTACTCCTTTGTCAGGTATTTGTATAGGCTATGGGGATATGGAGGTGGACATAATGCCGTAGAACTTAACAGAATAGATAATGCTGTACCCTTTAAGCTTGACGACAGCAATATTAGGAAACATGATTTTAGAATAAGAGTTAACATTGTGGGAGTCATAAATTGGAAGCATCTTTGTTCTTTTTCAATCCCATATCTTAAGCAGTGATATAGTCTAACATTTGTTTTTGTCAATCATTTTTTTAATTGAAGTATAGTTGATTTACAATATTATATTAGTTTCAGGTGAACAACATAGTGATTCAATATTTTTATAGATTAAACTCCATTAAAGTTATTACAAGATAGTGGCCATGTTTCCACCTGCTGTACAATATATCCTTGCTACTTATTTATTTTATACATAGTAGGGGTTTTTTTCTTTTGTTGTTTTTTTCTTAAATGTATCAAGTGATTTTATTTATTTATTTTTAACATCTTTATTGGAGTATAATTGCTTTACATTGTTATGTTAGTTGCTGCTGTATAACAAAGTGAATCAGCTCTATATACACATATATCCCCATATCCCCTCCCTCTTGCGTCTCCCTCCCACCCTCTCTATCCCACCCCTCTAGATGGTCACAAAGCACCGGGCTGATCTCCCTGTGCTATGCGGCTGCTTCCCACTAGCTATCTATTTTACATTTGGTAGTGTATGTATGTCAATGCCACTCTCTCACTTCGTCTCAGCCTACCCTCCCCCCTCCCCTGCTCTCAAGTCCATACTCTACGTCTGTGTCTTTATTCCTGCCCTACCCCTAGGTTCTTCAGAACGATTTTTTTTTCTTAGATTTCATATATATGTGTTAGCATACAGTATTTGTTTTTCTCTTTCTGACTTACTTCACTCTGTATGACAGACTCTAGGTCCATCCACCTCACTACAAATAACTCAGTTTCGTTTCTTTTTATGGCTGAGTAATATTCCATTGTATATATGTGCCACATCTTTATCCATTCATCTGTCCATGAACGCTTAGGTTGCTTCCAGGCCTGGCTATTGTAAATAGTGCTGCAATGAACATTCCCACCCTCTATTTCTGAGGCTATGAATTTCTAACCATTGAAAAGCCAGTTCCAAAGAGGCAATTCAAATACACGTTATAAAAGCTTCAGGCAGATGTCAATGGAAAGGGGCCTCCTTGGCCCCTTCCCCTTCCAAAATTAATAAGGATTCTTTGCACAGACTTCCTAAAGCTCACAGCATTGGCACAATGATATCCACTCAGCTTCTCTCCAAGTGGTACCCTCTGGGAGGACTTACGTCTCAGGTCTCACCAACATCCCCCTAACGTATTTCCCATCCAACTCTTCATTCTTTTACCTCTAACCCAGTAAAATTTTTCTTTGAGGAGACTGCACTTTTATAAAAAACCTGACATTTCCTAGACTCCTTTGCAATTAAGTGTAGCAAAAGCAACTTTAGCTTTTAATACCTTAGCATACTTCTGGAGTGTTTTGCTTTCCCTGTCGTCTTCATTTTCTGTCTACTGAGGACAGATGTGGGGCTGGAGCAGCCATATTGTGACCATGAAATCACCATGTGAATGACAGCCAGATAGAGATAACTGGATAACAGAGCAGAAGGATAGAGCCCTGGGTATTGATATTATGGAACTGCTGTGCCAGCCTCGAATGCCTTTTCCTGGACTTCTTTTTAAATAAACCCATGCTTGGTGTAGGCACATTTGGCTGATTTCTGTTAAATGCAACCAAACACAATTCCTAACTGATACACCAGTTGTTGCTCACCTAGTGTCCTAGAGGGTGGGGTAGTTGGACCCTTCTCTGGTCTCTTTTCTATCTGTTGTTGCTGTCCTAGTGTCTGTGCTTGCTTCTTTTAGAGTCTTCCCTTTTGATTCTCAAGAGACTGTTTTTCTTTCAATCAAACTCAGTTCTTGTAATGCAAGCTCTGGCTTTTGAAAATATTGATTTTGATGTGAGTTTCAAAAGCCTGTTTTAGAAGTCAAAGACTGAACAGCCATTGATTCTTTCTCTATGCATTCCAATTACAACAGTCTTAACTCTCCTCAAGAAATGTGGAAATCTCTGATCACTGAGGGAATGATCATACACTGGGAATTGTGGACAAGAAAATACAAACTTGTTTAAGACATTATATCAAGTAATAGAAAAAAAAGAGGCTTACAAATTTATTCTGAGCCCTTTTAAATGTCCAAGTTTTTCTTATTACAGTCAATAAGGTAAGTCGTCTTATTATCCTGTGATTCGGCTTTGCACCCTTTCCAGCCCACTGTGCTAAAGAGAGATGGGATCCCCAAGCACATTCCTGAATCTCAATATACATGTACTCCTCTAATGAATGAATATTCAGGGAAACTATCTGAAGGTGGATGCCAAGTCAATGGGATACCAAACCCGGAAGACTGCTGAAAAACATTAGTTTATCCCCTGTAATCCCTAGAAAGGCATCCTGAGCTACAAAAAGTCAGTGGTCCACAGTTTTCACCAACGTATAGCACATGGTAGAATATACAGAACGTTGTTTCTCTCAAGAATTCAAGAGAGCTCAGAAAATTCCTATAAAACCAGATCTACAGACAGTGTTTAATTCTACTGCTACCACAGGGAGAAAAAATAATAAAAAGGAAGTAGATGTCAAGAGTGTGAATCAACATCTTAGGGAAGAAGTTGACAGACCTCAGACACCAAGCTCTCTAGGATGCCAGACCAAACCCCACTGATTTGCAAATCATAAGAGATGTGAAGAATCACCAGAGAAAGTGGTAGACCAAAAACAAGAAACAAAGGAAGCCTTCCTAATCAGTGGCGTTCAGGAATCACACAACCTCAGCATCTACCTCTTCAAAATGAGAAGGAAAGATATCAACTCTTGATATCTACTTTTCACTTGAGAAAATAATTTTCCATGACATACGGTGGAAAGTAAGATTATAACCTAGCAAACCATCCAACATGAATGGAGTTTTGGATACTCTGAGCAAGGGCTCAAACTACTAATACCAATCTTACAGCCCTCTGATTCCTAGAAAGAAGTGTAAACATTTATGGGAAACCAAATACCAGCATGTAATCTCTAACTTAAGTGTCTTTGAACTTGGAAAATTACAATGGCACATCACCATACTGTTCATCTTTCAGTAAGTGCATTGCCTTGGATTGTGTTCTTTTATAACTCTGTCTATGAAAGAAAATCTTATTTCCTCTCAAGGGCAAAGACTGTCGACTGTAGCTTTACTTCCTCTGTATGCCAAACACATTGCTCGGGATCTACTGGACTCTTATTAAAAAATTTTGTGGTCATTTACAAGATGCTCAATATCATGTTTGAACTTAAAATTTTCCTTGTTAGAAAAAAAGTCACTATTTATCTGGGAAAAAAATGACATCGGTCATTTTTATTATGAGACTCTCAACTATCTCCTTTTAACTTTTCAAGGAATTTCCTACCTCTAATTATTTATTATAATTCCTTTTTATAATAATTCTACTTATCTTCAGTGGTTTATGTCCTCTCTTTTCAAGGAAAAAAAAAGAACTATAACATGCCCATCATACTCCCTGCCACTCTCCAGGCCTCGCCCTCCTCACACATTCACTCTTGAAGAGGGGACCTCATTCAGAGTTCCACAGCTTTTTCCCATCATTCTTGCCTCCTTCATGACATTGCTGCCTGGTGTTGTCGTCTGTATATATTAATCCATTGCCCTTTCCAGCTCACTGCCAATAAACTATTTAAGGGGAAAAATAAAATCTGTAGGTCATTCTCAAATGTTCAATGAAACTTCTGACATACCACTTATCATTCTTCCATGTCCTCTTATCTTCTAAACCTATATCCTCACCAAGACTTTGATTAACTGTGAATATCTGGCATCACAGACCTCTGATCATAAGATCAGGTTACAATATATCCATCCTTACCCACCTCTGCAGGAGCTCATCTACCAATGTCTTCTAAGGATTGCAGCTGCACTGTCATATATCTGAAGCAGCTCTCTCACGCTCTTTTCTCCTGGCCTCCAATGGCATTCAGTAGCAACTACTCCCATGTCAAGGCAGAGATACAGTTCTCCAGTTTTAGACTCTGTTGCAAGCAATGAATAACCCTCTCCTAATCCCCCATAAT
The DNA here is from genome assembly GCF_003676395.1 of Aethalodelphis obliquidens. Classification (NCBI taxonomy): domain Eukaryota; kingdom Metazoa; phylum Chordata; class Mammalia; order Artiodactyla; family Delphinidae; genus Aethalodelphis; species Aethalodelphis obliquidens. The sequence goes on along the minus strand of NW_020837949.1, from coordinate 64,019,658 downwards.
GTAGTAACAAATAAGGCTGAAACTTACGAAAATAACTGTACTCATGCAAAGCAAACTCTGAGACTGACATTAGCTTTTCTCTTCAAGGCAAAATACTTGGGAGAAAGGAAAGAAAGAAGGATTGGACAGAAAGAGAAGTTTGAATACAATCTGGTCTCAGTGAAGAACTCAGTCGGCCCTATATTCTGGAGCTGGGATGACTTCTCAGAAGTGTCCAGAGCTGGGGCAAGGGGGGCAGGCCTTTATACAAAGTCATCATCAGTCTTTGGATACAGGTTTTCCTGGAAGAGGGTATGACCTTTGGCTACATGATTCTCTTCAACTGAGACAAACCCAAAAGGAGCTGAGAGCTGACAGTTGTCTGTCAGCAGCATATTCTGTAGTTGGGGGAAAAAATTCACCATTCCTGAGGAAGAATCTAGGCAGCACATGGCATCTTCTACACAAATATCTGAATTTTAGGCAGGGAATCTCATTATATATATTTTTTCTTTCTCAGTATGATACTATGATTGGTTCTTCTTCCTGTATCAGGTAACTTTATCTTGGTCTAAATCCTACCTATCCTTTAAGTCCAACTCCAAGTCTACAAATGCTTCAACTAGTACAGGACTAAAGTATACCTCAGTTGCTTCCTGAATATGTAATAATTGTCACAAAACATACTAAAAATATCTATATAGATATTTTAAAGATTATAAGACTCATAATCATTTTATAGAGCTCTTAGAACAAAGTACAGATCTTCCTCAACTTACGATGGGGTTCCATCCCAGTAAACCCATTGTAAGTTGAAAATATCATAACCTGAAAATGCATTTAGTAGACCTAATCTATGCAACATCATAGTTTAGCCTAGCCTATCTTAAACATGTTCAGAATACTTGTATTAGCTTACAGTTGGGCAAAATCATCTAACACAGTCTATTTTATAATAAAATGTTGAATGTCTCATGTAACTTATTTTACATCGTTGCAAAGTCAAAAAATCTTAATTTGAACCATCATAAATCAGGGACTGTCTGTACACACTACAAAAATTTCTCATAGCACTTTCCCAAATTCTTGTCTAAATTTTCATTAGCAACAACCATGAAAAACATATGGTAGCTATTAACCACCAGCAAATGCAAATGTTTCATATGGAAAATATAGGTCATTAATATCTTAGAAAGTTGTTAAGAGAACTGAATGAAATTGAAGTATCTTAAAGACTATAATGTATAATAGAATAGGTATCCTAATAGCATTGCCTAAGAGGATGCCAGAAAATAAATACTAATTTCAGAACTTGCTTATCTAAATGTTCCTGAAAGTTTAGCCGCTATTTATTGGTCTTTCTAGATCTGGCAATATTTATGGTAATATCTTGTTTCCATAATATTTATAAAGAAGATCATTTCTTGATGAATATCTTCAAATACAATTTAACTCATATTTCTCACTATGTTTTTAGTATAATGGAACCTTTACATGTACTGTGTGTCACAAACTCTTTATGACTATGATGAGTTTTGTGACCTCCCCTATTTATCAAACATAATTTAAACATGCTAGCAACAGCTAATGTAAAACTACTATTTAGTTTCAGGAATTTGGTAAAATATAGAAGAAATATACCATATTAAACATTGTTACCTGGATAAATGGCCCATAGTGTATTTTTATAAACTTTTTTATTGACATATAACATATATACAGTACACAAATGTTAAATGCAATTACTACCCAGATCAAGATCTAGAATATAACTGACAGGATTAAAATGAGAAACAGACAAATCCACAATAATAATTAATTATGTCAATTTTTATATATTTTGAAGTTGTGTCATTAAGGGCATACATGTTTAGGATTGTTTTGGCTTCCTGTTTAATTGATCCTTTTTCATTATGAAATATCTTTTTCATATCTTTCAATAATTCTTGCAGTAAAGCTTCTATGCCTGATACTATTATAGCTATATTGAATTTCTTTTTGTTACAGTTTATATGCTATATCTTCTTTCATTCTTTTACTTTTAATCTGTCTATATTTAAAATGAATCTCTTTAGAAAGCATATATTTAAATCTCATTTTTTAAATCCATTTGTCTTTTAAATAGTGATTACTCCATTATATGTAATAACCAATGCAGTTGCATTTAACAATATCTCAATAACTGTTTCTCTTTGCTCCATCTGGTCTTTGTTCCTTTTTAAATCTTTTCCTGCCTTCTGTAGAATTCAATAAATTTTTATTTCTTTTTGTTCCTTCTTTTAGCCTGTTTGTTTACATTTTTATTACTTTTTAGAAGTTACCCTAGAGATTATAATATTCACCTTTGCCATCATACAATCCTCCTAATATTAGTACTATTATAATTTCCAAATAATGCAATAACCTTTTAACAATGTAACTCCATTTACATGCCTCTTGACATTTATGACATTATAGTCATACACTTTACATTCACATGTATTATAAACCACAAAGATATTATTATTGTTTTAAACACCAATATCCTTTCATATTAACTCATATATTTATACTTTCCATTGTCCTTTATTTCTCCCTCTGGTTTTATGCATCCATCTGGAAATACTTTCCTTTAGTGTAAAGAATTTCTATTAGCGTATCTTATAGTCTGCTTCTACTGGTGGCAAATGTCCTCATGTTTTATCTAAAAACTTCTTTATTTCATTTTTATTTTTGGAATGATTTTAGATTTACATAAAAGTTGCAAAGATGGTGCTGAGAGTTTCTTTATAGACTTCACCCAGATCCCCTAATCTTAGCATTTGAAATAATTATGGTGCGCTTCAAAACTAAAATACTAACACTACTATTAGCTAAACTACAGACTTTATTCATATTCACCATATTTTCCACTAACATCCCTTTTCTCTTGCAGAATACATACTGAGATAATAGATAGCATCGAGCACCTTTAATTTTTAAGGATTTTTAAAAATTTTTATTTTTTTAGTTTTTTATACAGCAGGTTCTTATTAGTCATCAATTTTATACACATCAGTGTATACATGTCAATCCCAATCTCCCAATTCATCACACCACCACCACCGCCGCCTGCCACTTCCCCCCTTGGTGTCCATACATTTGTTCTCTACATCTGTGTCTCAATTTCTGCCCTGCAAACTAGTTCATCTGTACCATTTTTCTAGGTTCCACATATATGTGTTAATATATGCTATTTGTTTTTCTGTTTCTGACTGACTTCACTCTGTATGAGAGTCTCTAGATCTAGCCATGTCTCTACAAATGATCCAATTTCATTCCTTTTTATGGCTGAGTAATATTCCATTGTATATATGTACCACATCTTCTTTATCCATTCATCTGTTGATGGACACTTAGGTTGCTTCCGTGACCTGGCTATTGTAAATAGTGCTGCAATGAACATTGGGGTGCATGTATCTTTCTGAATTATGTTTTTCTCTGGGTATATGCCCAGTAGTGGGATTGCTGGGTCATATAGTAATTCTATTTTTAGTTTTTTAAGGAACCTCTATGCTGTTCTCCATAGTGGCTGTATCAATTTACATTCCCACCAAGAGTGCAAGAGGGTTCCCTTTTCTCCACACCCGCTCCAGCATTTGTTGTTTGTAGATTTTCTGATGATGCCCATTCTAACTGGTGTGAGGTGATACCTCATTGTAGTTTTGATTTGCATTTCTCTAATAATTAGTGATGTTGAACAGCTTTTCATGTGCCTCTTGGCCATCTGTATGTCTTCTTTGGAGAAATATCTATTTAGGTCTTCTGCCCATTTTTGGATTGGGTTGTTTGTTTTTTTACTATTGAGCTGCATGAGCTGTTTATATATTTTGGAGATTAATCCTTTGTCCATTGATTCTTTTGCAAATATTTTCTCCCATCCTGAGAGTTGTCTTTTCATCTTGTATATGTTTTCCTTTGTGGTGCAAAAGCTTTTAAGTTTCATGAGGTACCATTTGTTTATTTTTGTTTTTATTTCCATTACTCTAGGAAGTGTATCAAAAAAGATCTTGCTGTGATTTATGTCAAAGACTGTTCTTCTAAGAGTTTTATAGTGTACAGTCTTACATTTAGGTCTCTAATCCATTTTGAGTTTATTTTTGTGTATGGTGTTAGGGAGTGTTCTAATTTCATTCTTTTACATGTAGCTGTCCAGTTTTCCCAGCACCACTTATTGAAGAGACTGTCTTTTCTCCATTGTGTATCCTTGCATCCTTTGTCATAGATTAGTTGACCATAGGTGCGTGGCTTTATCTCTGGGCTTTCTATCTTGTTCCATAGATCTATATTTCTGTTTTTGTGCCAGGACCATATTGTCTTGATTACTGTAGCTTTGTAGTAAGTCTGAAGTCAGGGAGTCTGATTCCTCCAGCTCCATTTTTTTCCCTCAAGACTGCTTTGGCTATTCGGGATCTTTGTGTCTCCATACAAATTTTAAGATTTTTTGTTCTAGTTCTGTGAAAAATGCCATTGGTAATTTGACAGGTATTGCATTGAATCTGTAGATTGCTTTGGGTAGTTTACTCATTTTCACAATATTGATTCTTCCAATGCAAGAACATGGTATATCTCTCCATCTGTTGGCATCATCTTTAATTTCTTTCATCAGTATCTTATAGTTTTCTGCAAACAGGTATTTTGTCTCCCTCAGTAGGTTTATTCCTAGGTATTTTATTCTTTTTGTTGCAGTGCTAAATGGGAGTGTTTCCTTAATTTCTCTTTAAGATTTTTCATCATTAGTATACAGGAATGCAAGAGATTTCTGTGCATTAATTTTGTATCCTGCAACTTTACTAAATTCATTGATTAACTCTGGTATTTTCTGTTGGCATGTTTAGGATTCTCTATGTATAGTATCATGTCATCTGCAAACAGTGACAGTTTTACTACTTCTTTTCCAATTTGTATTCTTTTCATTTCTTTTTCTTCTCTGATTGCTGTGGCTAGGACTTCCAAAACTATGTTGAATAATAGTGGTGAGAGTGGACATCCTTGTCTTGTTCCTGATCTTAGAGGAAATGCTTTCAGTTTTTCCCCATTGAGAATGATGTTTGCTGCGGGTTTGTCGTATATAACCTTTATTATGTTGAGGGAGGTTCCCTCTGTGCCCACTTTCTGGAGAGTTTTTATCATAAGTGGGTGTTGAATTTTGTCAAAAGCTTTTTCTGCATCTATTGAGATGATCATACGTTTTTATTCTTCAATTTGTTAATATGGTGTATCACATTGATTGATTTGCGTATATTGAAGAATCCTTGCATCCCTGGGATAAATCCCACTTGATCATGGTGTATGATCCTTTTAATGTGTTGTTGGATTCTTTTTGCTAGTATTTTGTTCACGATTTTTGCATCTATGTTCATCAGTGATATTGGTCTGTAATTTTCTTTTTTTGTAATATTTTGTCTGGTTTTGGTATCAGGGTGATGGTGGCCTCATAGAATGAGTTTGGGAGTGTTTCTTCCTCTGCAATTTTTTGGAACAGTTTGAGAAGGATAGGTGTTAGCTCTTCTCTAAATGTTTGATAGAATTCACTTGTGAAGCCATCTGGTCCTGGACTTTTGTTTGTTGGAAGATTTTTAATCACAGTTTCAATTTCATTACTTGTGATTGGTCTGCTCATATTTTCTGTTTCTTCCTGGTTCAGTCTTGGAAGGTTATACGTTTCTAAGAATTTGTCCATTTCTTCCAGGTTGTCCATTTTATTGGCATAGAGTTGCTTGTAGTAGTCTCTTAGGATGCTTTGTATTTCTGCGGTGTCAGTTGTGATTTCTCCTTTTTCATTTTTAATTTTATTGATTTGAGTCCTCTCCCTCTTTTTCTTGATGAATCTGGCTAATGGTTTATCAATTTTGTTTATCTTCTCAAAAAACCAGCTTTTAGTTTTATTGATCCTTGCTATTGTTTCCTTTGTTTCTATTTCATTTATTTCTGCCCTGATCTTTATGATTTCTTTCCTTCTACTAACTTTCGGTTTTGTTTGTTCTTCTTTCTCTAGTCCCTTTAGGTGTAAGGTTAGATTGTTTATTTCAGATTTTTCTTATTCTTGAGGTAGGCCTGTATAGCTATAAACTTTCCTCTTAGAACTGCTTTTACCACATCCCATAGGTCTTGGATTTTTGCGTTTTCATTGTCATTTTTCTCTAGGTATTTTTTGATTTCCTCTTTGATTTCTTCAGTGATCTCTTGGTTATTTAGTAACATATTGTTTAGCCTCCATGTGTTTGTGTTTTTTATATTTTTTCCCCTGTAATTGATTTCTAATCTCATAGCACTGTGGTCAGAAAAGATGCTTGATATGATTTCAATTTTCTTAAATTTACTGAGGCTTGATTTGTGACCCAAGATGTGATCAATCCTGGAGAATGTTACGTGCACACTTGAGAAGAAAGTGTAATCTGCTGTTTTTGGATGGAATGTTCTATAAATATCAATTAAATCTATCTGGTCTATTGTGTCATTTAAAGCTTGTGTTTCCTTATTAATTTTCATTTTGGATGATCTGTCCATTGGTGTAAGTGAGGTGTTAAAGTCCCCCACTATTATTGTGTCACTATCAGTTTCCTCTCTTATAGCTGTTAGCGGTTGCCTTATGCATTGAGGTGCCCTATGTTGGGTGCATATATATTTATAATTGTTATATCTTCTTCTTAGATTGATCCCTTGATCATTAGGTAGTGCCCTTCCTTGTCTCTTGTAACATTCTTTATTTTAAAGTCTATTTTATCTGATATGAGTATTGCTACTCCAGCTTTCTTTTGATTTCCATGTGCATGGAATGTCTTTTTCCATCTCCTCACTTTTAGTCTGTATGTGTCCCTAGGTCTGAAGTGGGTCTCTTGTAGACAGCATATATATGAGTCTTGTTTTTGTATCCGTTCAGTGAGCCTGTGTCTTTTGGTTGGAGCATTTAATCCATTCACGTTTAAGGTAATTATCGATATGTATGTGGCTATTACCATTTTCTTAATTGTTTTGGGTTTGTTTTTGTAGGTCCTTTTCTTCTCTTGTGTTTCGCACTTAGAGAAGTTCCTTTAGCATTTGGTGTAGAGCTGGTTTGGTGGTGCTGAATTCTCTTAGGTCTTGCTTGTGTGTAAAACTTTTGATTTCTCCATTGAATCTGAATGAGATCCTTGCCGGGTACAGTAATCTTGGTTGTAGGTTCTTCACTTTCATCACTTTAAGTATATCATGCCACTCCCTTCTGGCTTGTAGAGTTTCTGCTGAGAAATCAGCTGTTTACCTTATGGGAGTTCCCTTGTACGTTATTTGTTGTTTTTCCCTTGCTGCTTTCAATAATTTTTGTCTTTAATTTTTGAAAATTTAATTACTATGTGTCTCGGCGTGTTTCTCCTTGGGTTTATCCTGTATGGGACTCTCTGTCCTTCCTGGATTTGGGTGGCTATTTCCTTTCCCATGTTAGGGAAGTTTTCAACTATAATCTCTTCAAATATTTTCTCGGGTCCTTTCTCTCTCTCTTCTCCTTATGGGACCCCTATAATGAGAATGTTGTTGTGTTTAATGTTGTCCCAGAGGTCTCTTAGGCTGTCTTCAATTCTTTTCATTCTTTTTTCTTTATTCTGTTCCATAGCAGTGAATTCCACCATTCTGTCTTCCAGGTCACTTATCTGTTCTTCTGCCTCAGTTATTCTGCTATTGATTCCTTCTAGTGTAGTTTTCATTTCATTTATTGTATTGTTCAACTCTGTTTGTTTGTTCTTTAATTCTTCTAGATCTTTGTTAAACATTTCTTGCATCTTCTCAATCTTTGCCTGTATTCTTTTTCTGAGGTCCTGGATCATCTTCACTATCATTATTCTGAATTCTTTTTCTGGAAGCTTTTGTATCTCCACTTCATTTAGTTGTTTTCCTGGGGTTTTATCTTGTTCCTTCATCTGGTACATAGCCCTCTGCCTTTTCATCTTGTCTATCTTTTTGTTAATGTGGTTTTTGTTCCACAGGCTGCAGGATTGTAGTTCTTCTTGCTTCTGCTGTCTGCCCTCTGGTGGATGAGGCTATCCCAGGGCCATTTTACTGTGTATAAAATTCTGTATTGATTATTATTTTCCTTTCATCTCTTTAAAGATGTCATTCTACCATCAACTAGCACACCTATAGCAGTCACGTGCCACCAGGCCTCACATTCAGGTGTGCTGGGGCCTACCCTACCCACCAGCATGCCCACAGCAGTCAAACACCAACAGCCACACAGCCAGCTATGCTGAAGGTCTGTCCTACCCACCAGCGCACCTGCAACAGTTGGGCCCAACACAACAGAAAGCCTCATACAGCCCACATAGGGAAAACCCTTGAAGCATCTGGCTCCGATGGTCAGAGGGCACTGTGCTGCTGGGTTCCATAAAACATCTTCTATATAAAGTCACGTCTCCAAGAGCAGGAGGTGTAACAAACCTACCTACTACAGAGAAATAAACACAGAGAATCAGGTAAATGAGGAGACAGAGTAACATGTTCCAAGTGACAGAACAAAACAAAACATCAGAAAGAGAAAACAGAGATAAGCAATCTACTCAATAAAGACGTTGACGTCATGGTCATAAAGACGTTCTCACATGTCTGCCAGCTGGCTTTTCAGCAGAACCTTTGCAGGCCAGAAAGGAGTGGCACAATATACTCAAAATGCTGAAATGAAAAAACCTACAACCAAGAATAATGTACCCAGCAAGGCTATCATTCTTAGTTGGAGGAGAAATAAAGAATTTTACAGACAAGCAAAAGCTAAAAGTGTTTATTACCACTAAACCAGCCTTATGAGAAATGTTAAAGGTCTGCATTTATTGCCTATTTTTGCTCTTGCTTATTGGTCATACTACCCTATCTTTTCATAGTCTCATAATTTTTATTGCCTATATTACATTGTACAAAAAATAATTGTAGCACCTGCTGAGAACATTGTTTTCCCCAAATAAATGTTATTCTTTTCTCCTCTCAGGCAGATAAGTCAAAAAGTTGATTATTTAAATCTAGAGATTTAACTGAGTCAGGTCTAGGTTGTAGTTTTAGTTAAATGCAGTTTACCATTAGTTCAAAAATGTTCCTTGGGCATGGGCATTCTAGACTTTTGCTTTAGGCTCTGGAAGGGCTTTAGGCTTTGGAAGGTCTTTTTCTCTTTAATTCTGAAAATCTATGAGAGATTCTATTCTGTCCTTTATGGGTTTTGAGCTGAGCTCTATAGTTTCCTGCTCCGTACTATTTCAAATATATATCAAACATACTGATGTGTCAAGTATTAATATTTTCATGTGGAGACTGGCCACATCAAGCTTTCCCTCTCTGGCAGTACCTGTCTCTAGGCATGAGGAAACTGTAAGAAATTTCACCTTTTAGAGGTGTTGAGCCGGTCCCCAAGCAGTCTCATGAGAAAAAGGAACTGTACTTTTGAGTCCCCTCTGATTCAATCAATCATACTATCTTATACAATCTTCAAAAGAACCAAATTAAAAAAAAAAAAAGAACCAAACTTGAAAAAAATGGTAGTTACCAGGGACGGAGTGGGGGTGGGGAGTGGGAAAGGGATAGGAGAGATATTGTTTAAGAGTATGTACTTGCAAACAACAAGGTCCTACTGTATAGCACAGGGAACTATATGTAATATCCTGTGATAAACCATAATGGAAAAGAATATGAAAAAAATATATGCATAACTGGGTGACTTGACTTTACAGCAGAAATTAAACACAACATTGTAAATCAACTATACTTCAATAAATTTTTTTAAGACTATGTACTTGCAACTAGTATATAAATAAGTCCTAGATATCTAATACACAGTACATGATTATAGACAACAAAACTGTATTATAAACATTAAGCTTGCTAAGAGATTAGATTTTAATTATTCCCACCACTAGAAGACAGGGTAATTATGTGTCATGACAGAGGTTTTAGCTAGTGCTAAAATAGCCATCTTATTACAATATAAATGTATCAATTAAATACATTGTATACCTTAAACTTACACAATGTTATATGTCAATTATACCTCAATTTTTTTTTTTTTAAAGCTCCAGTTTTTCCCTCAGCAGGATCCCTCTATTTACACCAAGGCCAATCTTACTCCTAGACCAAATAAGAAATGCCCCTAGGGAAGAAAATGGCTGGCAATCATGAACCCATACAGGAAAGGCTTTTCCTTCTCTAGAATTTTAGTTCATCTATTCTCCTTACCAATATAGCAATTCAATTTCTTTAAAAACATCATTTTGTAATTTATTTTATTTTTAAAATTTTACTTATAGTGGGATTGTTGCCCTTCCATGGTCTGTTACATAATGCTTGCAAGCAGAATTTCAATCCCATTACATTTAAACAAACAAATGTATGTTTAATTATTTGAGATCCATGCTAAGAAACAGAATTGCAAATGGTCTTAAAAACAAGTCTTTACCTATAATGTTAACAAAAGTCTGAAAACAATAATGATACTCTAGACCAGCGGTCCCCAACATTTTTGGCAGCAGGGACCGGTTTCGTGGAAGACAATTTTTCCACGGAAGGGGGTGGGGGGTGGATGGTTCAGGTGGTAAGGCAGGCAATGAGGAGCAATGGGGAGCAGTAGATGAAGCTTTGCTGGCTGCCCACTGATCACCTCCTGCTGTGCGGCCCTGTTCCTAACAGGCACAGTACTAGTTGTGAACACTTGGGATGAATATATAATCCCAATTTTCCCCAGACAATTTCATTTTATATCTACAATCAGTGCCTCTTTTACTCACAAACATATCACAGGTAAAATGATAAATTATATGGTCCCACCTCAGTTTACATACAGATATGAGGCATGAAGGAAGGTAACATTCTGATTTTCATTGTACCTCCTTCCCCTCAAGCTTGTGTATGTCATTAGACTACTATCAACATACCAGTATGGTGGGATTTCTGAACCATGACCCTGTTACAGTATTATTTGCCAAAAACCAGGGCAAAATCAGTGACTCGTATTCTAAGTATCCCTTAATAATCCATACCTGCAGCTTCAGAATTCTTTTTTTTTCTATTATGTTCATATGCCTGCTGCTTTAAGAAAAGCACTAATAAAATTTCATGATTAATACAGCTTTATGCTCCCATAGGTAAAATGGAGTTCAGTCCTATTAAAATATTTCTGTATTTTAATATAGACTATTTACTGTTTTAAGACACATATATGTATTTTGTTTTCCTTTAACCATAATATAATAGATACTTGAAAAACAAAGCCAGAAAACAACTTAGGAGTTTTCATCATTTTCATAGGTATCATATAAAGCAGGTTACATTCAATTCTCCATGGAGTAAAGTTTGGAAATGAGGTTGAATTATTTGCAGATGACAAATTTTAGATCCTAAAACATGCTTGGTACATTGGAGAAAATCTTGTTGGTTAAATCACTTGAGCCATCAAGTTTTTCTTAAAGCATCTCGATATGCTTTTGACTGATACCATCTGTTATCTCCTGAAAAAATTATTTTCCTTTGGAAGGTATTCATCAAATTATAGGTGACATATTTGTTTGAGAATATACTAGACCATCTGGTTCTATAAAAATGTGTCTCTAAAAAATATTGCCATCCTATCTCAGCTACACCATCTGTACTTTTCAGAAGCTCTTTTTGTTACATTCCCAAAACAGAAACACATGATATTTTTGGCTCCTGGTTAAAGAAGCAAAGAAAAACATTTGCAAAGAGATTTTTCTAAGCACCGTGATATTTTACAGCTATTCACTAAAAGAGTAAGTAGATGACCAGAAAAATGGAGTGTGAAGAAAAAAGGAAGGCATGGTGGGCTCAATGAATATTTCATATCCTGAAAAGAAAGTCACTAAAACAAAGAGCTTCACAGCATCCTCCCTGAATATATGAGCTTTGTAGAACACCCAGGTATGTTACCCTATTTGTAATCAAGACAACTAAATATTGAGTTTACAGACATACTCTCATTCCTATTACCACCCTGCAGTTGCTACTCGGTGATGTAAAAAGTTATTTTCTTTTCCTAAGGATGCTTTTCTATTTATTAAAATAATAGATGACAAACCTAAGAAAATAACCTCACCTCTGATTCTCTATTTGATCTCAGTAAACTTGGTAAAGACCAAATTTTCTCCAACTATAAAATGGGCCAGTTTCTCACCAGAACAAAGTTTGTCTAAATCAGGCCAAAAATTTACTGTGAACCAGAGCAATTGTTCTCAAACATTCATACCATACATCTCACTGGTCCTCACAAGTGGTGGTAAAACACTGTGAATGAAAGCAAAAGCTCAATTTTCCTATTAAGGATATTCATATATTTCACCACATTTAAATGGTAACGTACTCACTTCTCCATTTAAAAATATTTACTGAGCCCTTATTATGTGGCCAGCACTACTAAACACTGAGGATCTAATAATGAACAAAAACAGTTATAGGCCCTGCCCCTGGGAGTTTAAAGTCTAGTAAATGAAAGAAACATTATTTAAAGAATCAACAAAACAAATGTAAAATTGCAAGTGTAAAAAGAGTTATGGAGGGACTTCCCTGATGGCGCAGTGGATAAGACTCCACGCTCCCAATGCAGGGGGCCTGGGTTCAAGCCCTGGTTGGCAAACTAGATCTCGCGTGCAAGCCGCAACTAAGAGTTCACATGCCACAACTAAGGAGCCCACCTACCACAACTAAGACCCGGTGCAACCAAGTAAATAAATAAATAAATATTTTTTTTAAAAAAAGAGTTATGGAGGCATGAAGTACATTATCGGTGCATAATAAGGAGCTAGGAATTAGAAAGGTCACAGTAAGAATCTGTGAGGAAGTAATACATGATATGAGATACAAAATGTAAGTAGGAGTTAATTCAGTAAAGAGAGGAGGAAAAAAATTGCAAAATAAAATTGTCCCACCCTTGACTTGGACAGAATATTCAGTGTAATATAATTCAGTTTATATCTGGGAAGGAATTATTATTCCTGATAAAATGCTTAAGCAATATTCTGATGGATTTCAGTTGGTTTTAGGAGTCTGGGAAACTAGTAACCTAGTTGACTGTCAGTTGACCTGTAACCAGATATTTGTTTCCCTTTCTGTCTGGTCCATCCATGATTATGATTATTGAACAATCCTTTTTTTTTTTTTCTGTGCATATCACTACCAAGAAAAATCTCTAAATTGTCTGCTAGAGATCTTTCCAATTGCAGCAAAATTGTAATAAAATGCTGATACTAACTCATAATTAATATCAGAAAAGTATTTATTACAGTTTTGGAGGACCCATCAAGATGAGCTTTTCTCATGAAGACCCACCATGGTGAAGAGGATCAAAGAACAGAACAAACATTCTGGTGAGATCCTGTGTGTTGTCCTAAACATCCAGTACCTGAGCTTTGACTGGAAGTTTCTGCTGAGATGTCAAAACTGGGGCTCATTCTCAAGAGGGTTCACATGTCAAAGTCCAATGGCCATTGTATTAGTTTTCTATTGCTATCATAACAAATTACCATAACTTAGCATCTTAAAACAACACAATCTATATTCTTATAACTCTTTAGATCATAAGTCCAGGTATAGTGTGGCTCAGTTGGTTCCTCTGCCTTAGAGTCTCACAGACTGAAATCAAGGTGTTGGCTGGGCTGTGTTCCTTTCTGGAGGCTCTGGGGATGAATCTTCTAAACTCATTCAAGCTGATGAACTCAGTTCATCATGAATTCAGTTCATGCAGTTATAGGACTGAGGTGCCTGTTTATTTGCTGGCTATCAGGGGGAAGCCTCTCTTGGTGTTTTAATTCTGCTTCCTTCCCTTGTCATGTTACCCCCTCCATCTTCAAACCAGCATCAGGTCCTTCTTACACTTCAAATCTTCCTGACTTCCCTTTCAGCCCCATCTCTTCTATCTCCAGCCAGAGGAAGCTTCTACTTTCACAGGCCCATATGATTCTAACACCCAGATAATCCAGGACAATCTCTCTTTTAATGTTTTATAACCTTAATTACATCTGTAAAGTCCCTTTTGCCATGTAACATAGGTTCCATGGGATTTGTAGTTTCCAGGGATTAGAGCATCGGCATATTTGGGGGGCTATTATATAGCCATATTAAAGGGCGATTGTCCATCAGCCATTTTAAAAGTTGACTGCTTTTGAGACATTTTGCCATCCCAGGTAAGAGCTTGGAAAGTTAGTTTAGGTTTGCAGTTTGGGTCCTGTCAGTGACCTCCTCCAGAGTGGGAGCGTGTGATTTGACATGTAGGGGATATCAGATTCCCCCAGGAAGGAGAACTAGATATGGTACCTCAAGGTTCTGGTAAATGCTTTAGGTTGAGAACTTCTATAGCTGTTTGAAGAATTCATGAGCATATATTGTCTTCTTCCTACAGGGTTTATTTTTGGACACATTTCTGTCTGCCTTTTGTCTAGATTATTATATTTGACGCAGGATTCCCTGTATGTTTGCCTATGTATTTACGAAGCTGCTTGTAGGCCTTTGTGTTTACAGTTAGTGGAAATTCTCTGGGAATCTTTTAGATACACAGCTGCCCATTTGCTGAGAGCAGCTGTTCTCAAACTTTGGGTCTGAGGATTTCTTTATACTCCTAAAAAGAATTGAGGACTCCAAATAGCTTTTTTTATGGGAGTTATATCCATTTATGTTCAATATATTGCAAATTAAAAACCAAGAAAAAATTAACATATTTATTAATTCTTTTATAAATAAAACAATTTCATATAGCATAAATACAATGTTTTTATGAAGAGCTAAAATTTTCCAGAACAAAAATTTAGTTATAAGGCTAGTATTGTTTTACTGTTTTGCAAAGATCTTTAATATTTGATTTAATAGAAGATAAGCTGTATTCTCATACCCATTTCTATGTTCAGCATGTTGCAATATGTTGCTTTGGTTTGAGTAATGAAGGAACCTGGATTTACACAGGTAAATATTTGGAAAAGGGAGAATTATTTAATAGCCTTTTGTATAATTGTGAATACTCTTCTTTGACACTAAAAGTCTACAAGTGGTAGTTTTTAAAAAGGTTAGTTGGCATGTGGAATTTGACACCATATGAACAAATCTTTTGTACCCCACCACATTAAAATCCATGGTCTTAATTTGCTTGAATGGATCTTTCTGACACATATATAATTTTGTAACATCATGCATTTGTCATTTGGAAAATACAGATTCACCAGGTTATGAGGATCTTCCAAATACTGACAAATTTCATTATAAAATAACAACCAAACATCACCTTAGTTGATATCGCCAATATCAAAAGAGTATTATGAAGCTGTGAAGCTTCTAGCGGCAGATACAAGTTTTCCAAAATGCAAATTTTTTACTTGAAAGTTCAAATTTTATCACCAGCAAAAAATACTAGGAGATATTTTTCTTGAAGTGACACTCACTCCATTCATTTTCAGAGATGTGTCTGCCAACTACCCAAGTTTCTCCTTCACATAAAAAATAGTATTCCATGGGAAAATGCTGCTAGTTGCAGGGTTCATCATTTGTGTGACCATGGGGCTATCTAATTCAAGCCAAATAGATCTTTCAGCCAAGGGGACCCAAAAGACTTTTGCCTTTTCGTGTTTTATTGAGAAAAGCTCTAAAATACTTAAAAACATGGAATTATTAAACTAGAGATAATTTGAATTTATAATGGCACATTAATTATTCCTGAGTAAAAAACAATCCCAATATTTAAAGCTTTAAAGGAAAAGATTTATCATTTTTCATAATACTGTGGTTTGGCCAAATGATTCTTCTGCTGGTTTTACCTGAGCTCACTCACGGAGCCAGTTTAGATGGAGAGTCAGCTATGCCAAAAGATCCATGATAGTCTCACTCACGTGTCAGTGAGTACTGGTTATCGCTGGGAGCCTTGGTTTTTCTCTAGGTGTCCTTTCATCCTTCAGTGGGCTAGACTGGCTTCCTTACACGGTGATCTCAGGGCAAAATTTCAAGAAGGTAAAAATGGAACTTGCCACATCCCAGTAGCCAAAGCAAGTCACAGAGCTTGATGGAAGGGCCCGCAAAGATTCTATGGCCATATTTAATATATCAAAAGTGGCCACTGAAGGTCTCTCTTTTTTTTTTTTTGATTAAAACAAATCACCTTAGAGAAATGTTCAAATCAAATAGTGACAAAATTTCTTGTAGTCAGTGTCTTCCTTAGACGATGGGGATAAGACAGCTACAAAAACACAAGTCTCAAGTGTGAGTTCTTTAAAATACTGTTCAATTGTTTTGTAAGGAAGTTCTCAAAGAAGGATGGGGACATGGAAAAAGGGCATAAGAATTCCCACTGGCCAAATAAGGGCCAATTTCAGTATCAAAACAAATAATGATAGTAATGGATTATGTCTTATTAAATAAAATAAGATTCCATAAATCCATACTAACACAAATAAATAAACAGAGGGAAAGAAGACTGCTCTTCCTTGCAGTAGAATGCCAAGTAATAAATGTGGAAGGAATACTGGAATCAGAAAAATCACCATTTGACAACTACCTATTAATAATTCCTCCAGGCAAAAATCATCCAAGACACTAAAGCTGGTAAGTGTAAGGTTGAGTAGAATGTAATATGGAAGCACAGATCTAACTCCATATTGGATCTGTTTCTTTTACTCTGACCTTTGTATTCTATTGCTTTTGCTACAAGTTAAGAATGTTGCCTATAGCCTGAAGTATACAGGAGAGCTCACTCTCAAGGCCCTGACCTTTAAACATTTAACACTTTTCCATTCATACAGAGGTAAAAAGTTGCAGAACAGAGAATAACATTTGTCTTGCTGGAGGTTTACAGGAACATTGTGACTGGACCTATATGGACAATTGCAAGAACAAAGGATCTGGCAGCAACCAACCACACCCCCCTTTTAGTATAAAAGAAGCGTGGATTCTAACTTGGGTAAAATAGCTCTTTGGAACACTAGTGCACCAGCTTCTTGGTTTGCTGGCTTTCCAAATAAAGTCACTATTCCTTGCCCCCAGCAACTCATCTCTCCATTTATTGGCCTGTCATGGGGCCAGCAGTACGAGCTTGGACTCAGTAAAAAGAAGAGGAATATTTACAAGATCTCAAAGTAATTCCAAACAGAAAACATTTTAATTATAGGAAGAAGAAACCTGGCAAATATGACCTTAACCAAATAATCAAAGTTAACTTCACCAGTAATGAGAAAAATAAATGTCATGGGCTCCTGACAGTGCACACTGAGAAGAACATAACACCATTTTTGTAATATTCTTGCCAAAATTGCATAGCCCAAATTTAATCAAGATGAAAACTCATGGGGCTTCCCTGGTGGTGCAGTGGTTGAGAGTCCGTCTGCCGATGCAGGGGACACAGGTTCATGCCCCGGTCCAGGAGGGTCCCCCGTGCCACGGAGAGGCTGGGCCCGTGAGCCATGGCCACTGAGCCTGCGCATCCGGAGCCTGTGCTCCGCAACGGGAGAGGCCACAACAGTGAGAGGCCCACGTACCACAAAAAAAAAAAAAAAAAAAAAAAAAAGATGAAACCTCAGACAATCCTAAATTGAGGAAGAGTCCACCATATAAATTAACTACACTCTTCAAAAATATCATGGGGATGAAAGAAAAAGAATGATTTAGGAACTGGTCCAGATTCAATGAAACTAAAAAGATAGGAAAGCTAAATGCAAAGTGTGTTTCTGGATTGGATCCTATACTATAAAATATTCCTTAAAGGACATTAGTGGGACAGCTGGTGAAATTTAAATCAGGAATTTGGATTAGATAATAGTATTGTACTGGTGTTAATTTCCTGATTTTGATAATTGTGCCACATTATAAAAGCAAACATCCCTGTTAACAGGAAATATACACTGAAGTGTTTATAGTGTTATAAAGTATTATAGATCTGCAGATTATTCTCAAATGCTTCAAAAATTATAATACTTTTTTTACATATTTACCTAATACAAGAGAAAACACAAGGTAAGTGTGATTAAAGTGTTAACATTTGCAGCATTAGTATGAAGGGTAATTCACACAGAATTATTCACATATAATTGTTTTTACAACTTTTCCTGAAATAAATTATTTCAGAAAACTTTTAAATTTAAAATAAAAAGATTAAATCAATAAAATTATAGCTTAGCAGGACCTCATGGGGACTTCCTGGGAGAGACCTCACCATGTCCTCCACCTGCCTCTTGTTTGTAGAAAAACTTTAGCCTCCTAGGCCTTCCGCAAGCTCCAAAGAATAAATTTAACCAGAGAAGTAAGAAAATGCAGAAACAAAGGAAAACAGTCAAGTAAGAGAAAATAATAATAGTTTAGCCATTAAAAAAGGAAAGGACTTTTAGTTCCTCCTCAAGGGCTATAGATAATATTCTGAGCCATATCCTTTGAGCTGTTTTGCAGATACTGAAACCCCCACCATGTGGAAGAAGTTAACTGTATGCTGACAACAAGCAGGTAGACCTCAGACCAATTGGAACCAGAAGGTTGATGATGTTGACTCCCAGTTCTCACCACCAACCAGTCTGAAGAATGATCCCCCATCTTGCGACCCTCTACCTCACCCTGTCTTTTAAAAACCTTTCCCTGAAAGCCATTGGGGACGTCAGGCCTTTTGACCACTAGCTGTCTGGACTCCTTGCTTGGCATCCTGCAATAAATGCTGCACTTTCCTTCACCACAACACGGTGTCAGTAGACTGGCTTTACTGCACTGGCGAGTGGACCCAAGTTTGGATCGGTAACAAAATCAATTTAGAGATTACTTTTCAAAGTAGAGAATTTAAATTATCTTTTCTTGAGCCAAAATATAAAATGGTATACAAAACTTTGGAGAGCCAGTAGCAAATTACTAACTCTTCCTGTATTAGTTATTTTTACAACACTCTGGTATCACATATCCTAACATAAAGATAAGAACATTTTGGGGCTTCCCTGGTGGTGCAGGGGTTGAGAGTCCACCTGCTAATGCAGGGGACACGGGTTCGTGCCCCGGTCCAGGAAGATCCCACGTGCCGCGGAGCGGCTGGGCCCGTAAGCCATGGCCGCTGAGCCTGCGTGTGTGGAGCCTGTTCTCCACAAAGGGAGAGGCTACGACAGCGAGAGGCCCGCGTACCGCAAAAAAAAAAAGATAAGAACATTTTGGCTGCTACTTTTTAAGACTACTGAAACTCAAAGCTTAATGAAAAGTGAAAGTTCAATTGTCAAAGAGCTATTTTGGATGAGATTCAAGATGTATCAGAACATTGCCAACATAATGTCTTAGAAGACAATTTAAAAAATCTGCAAAAATAAGTGTTGGTTTAAGAAATGCAGCAACTAGGAAGACTCATGTAAACACAGAGATCTCAGAGATGTTCAAATTAGTCCAAATCCATTTCAAAGTTCTGGTTTCTAGAATCTATAAATAACTGCTATAACTCAATATAAAAAAGCAATCCAAATAAAAGTAAATGGGAAATAGGCAGGAATACATCTTCACAAAGGAAAACAAGAATGCCAAAGAGCACATGAAAAGGTGCTCAACATAATACATTAGGAAAATGCAAATTAAAACCACAATGAAAGTCCATGACACATATGCTAAAAGGCTAGAATTATAAATCTGTTTCAAATCGACAGCCCCAAATATTGGTGAGAATGCAGAGCAACTGGAACTCACATATATTGCTGATTAGAGTGTAAAACTGTTGTTGGGCTGCACCCTGCCCTGTACCTGCCCAGCTTCAAGACTGAAGAAAGAGCCCGGAGTCCATGACAGAGACATCAACGGTTTAATGGATTGCAGAGCTTACCATCTGAAGCAAGGTCCTGGAGCGACACCCCACCGTGTGGGGCAGGCAGGAACTGGCGGCAGTCTTTGCTCGTGGGGGGAGGGGGAGAGGGAGGTTACCACTTACAGGGGTAATTGATGTCAGGTTGGCTCATTGGTTACCAGGGAAACCAGCAGAGGGGCACACCCCTCACCACCCCTTTGATAGGCTAACAGGTGGAGATGGAGATGTTCTGATCTAAAGGTTAGAACAATCATTAACTGGGGCAAGGATAAGTATATAGGAAGGTCAGTCATGTGAGTTGGTGTGGGTAAAGCAGGCACTGGTCAAGCAGCGGATGT
Source organism: Aethalodelphis obliquidens (assembly GCF_003676395.1). Lineage (NCBI taxonomy): Eukaryota > Metazoa > Chordata > Mammalia > Artiodactyla > Delphinidae > Aethalodelphis > Aethalodelphis obliquidens. The sequence goes on along the minus strand of NW_020837949.1, from coordinate 63,999,579 downwards.
ACCGAGAACAAGAGAACAGCCAACTTACGTGGCCCAATCATACAGTTCGAAAAATAATTCTGTTCCCCTTACAGAAAGGCAGAAAAGTCTCCAAAAAGGGAACAAAGGTATTTCATTTAATGATTAAGGGTCCCTGGTGACTAAGATAAAAAAGACCAAAAGATAAACAGATAGGCATCAGGCCACCCTTAAGAAAAATTTCTGTATTGAGATTTTACCATTATTCAAATATTTAAAAAAATATTGGTGTAAAAATGTTTTAATTATTGATAAATAAATACTTGTAAATAAATATCTTATATAAAATTACAATATTTAACACTCCTAATTATGGTAATACTTGGATGGATTAAATATTGTCACAGTGTGGGATAAAATGCAAACAACATTTTGGTTCATGCATGACCCTCATTTCTTTTCTGATAGGGAGCCAATTTACTGGAAACAACTTATATCTGTCTTATAGATGGATAAGTAATCATTAATTACTTAAGATTGCAGATATTAATTAAGATTAATTAATTAAGATTGCAGAGATGTAAATATGTATCTAAAACTATATTGAGCTAAAATAATGAACATCTTAAGCACTGTTCTTGTAAACTTCAAGCAACACTGCAAATTACCTAAATCCACAGTTACCTTATTTGTATTATATGAGTAATATTTTAGGGATAAGTGTTCAATACCAAGTAGATTTATTGTTCTTTAGTGTCAACTTAAATTGTAATTCTAAGACCCTTAATTAACTTTATGACTTCAGACTTAATTAACTTTAAGACCTAAGGCTTAGAAATGTTTAAGTAATTAAAATAAATAGAAACCTCTCCTGCAAAAGAGGATATAGTACTTGGCAAGGAGAGACAAAGCAGTAGTATCAAACAAAACTACTTGGTCACCACACAATAATTTTTACTTATATACTCGTTTATTCATAAACACATTTGTTCTTCTTAATACTCATTTTAAGAGGATAAAATTAGTGGAGTGAAATATTGTCTTAAAATGTGCTTGTAAGAATAATTTCATTTTAAAACTAATGATTTAAGTTTAAGTAATATCACCTCATTATTATCTAGTACATGTATATATATTTAATATTAAAATACTTGGAGGTAGTAAGACTAACTTCTAAAAGAAGCTATGTATAATGGAGAAAATGAGCTCTGGTAGCTCACAAATAAAATTGGTGTTTAAGTGTACAGTCTGTTTTCAATATAAGGCTGTACAAAAATATTTTTGTTTTCTTCATATTCTACCCAGATGTCAGGATTTTTGCCTAACAGCTGCATATATATACTGTGAAAAAGGTTTATTGAGAATTGAGCTGCTTTGGCATATTTCATAACTATAAACAATTATAAGCAAATCCACCAGGAAATAAGGGGTTTCTGACTTCTATAAAGTTAACATTCCTTTGGCAGTTATAATATATTACTACTCTGGTTAATAACTTAGCCATCACTGTGGCTATTTCTTTCTCTTGGAAACTTATGATTTTACTCAGCAATAATTTCACTGTTGATCTATCCAAGATAAGTCCCCAAACTCCAAATAGTAAACTGACCAGGTGTTTTTCATACTCAATCATCTCTGGTACTCTCCTGAAGCACAGATTCCCTCTCCTTGTAACAGAGGGTCAGCCCTTGGAAAGGAGAGATACTAGCAATAGTGAGTTAGGTTAGATAGGCTCCACATTTTCTTAGTTAAGTGGAAAAGAGCTCAACCAAACCTAAATTAGTGTCAATTGGGTAAAGTATTATTAATATGAATATAATTTAGTAATTGTATTACCTTTGAGGATGGATAGAAGTAGACTCATGTTCATGAAGTTGGGCTGATACAGTCACTTCTAACAACTTGACTTCTAAGAAAATTTTATTCCTGGGTTTAAAATACCTGGGTCAAGAACTCTGGTTCTGGCCAAAATGAAGAATTTTAGATTTTCTCTCCTGCCTGAAAAAACAAAATATATAAAGATTTGCAAGATACTGGACATTAGGCAATGGAAGACAACAATGCTTGAGAGATGAAAAATGAATGAGGTGAGCCCTATGATTGCCCCAACCAAGTATTTTGATAGAGTTTCCAGCCCAGAGTACAGAGGAAAGAACCAATAAACTGAAAAAGTTCAATGACTTAGAATTCCTTGAAAGGCATAAACTACAAAAGCTCACTCAAGAAGAAATAAATAACATGGATAGCCCTATATGTATTAAAGAAATTAAATTTTTAGGTAGAAACATTCTGACAAAGGAAACTCCAAGCCCTGGTGGCTTCAATGGTGAATTCTACCACATATCTAGAGAAAGTATCAATTGTTCAGAAATACTTCAAGAAAATTGGAAAGGAGGGAGCTATTCCCAATTCATTCTAAAAGAAAGAGCATGACCATAATACTAAAACCAGACATTACCAGAAAAGAAGACCACCAGTCAGTATCCCTCATTAATATATACATGCAAAAATTTGAAACAAAATTTTAGCAAACCAAATACAACAATATATAAAATGTATAATAAATCATGAATAAGTGAGGTTTATTCCAGGAATCTAAGATTGGTTTATCATTTGAAAATCAATCAATGTAATTCACCATATTAAACAACTAAAAAAAGAAAAAACACATGATATGTCAATGGATGCACGAAGAGCATTTGACAAAATCCAACATCCTTTCCTAATAAAAACTTTCTCAACAAACCGAGGATAGAAGGAACTTCCTCAACATGATAAAGCGCATTTATGAAAAACCTATAAGTAATATTAGACATTATGGTGAATGTTTTCACCTTGATTTGAGGAAAAAGAGAAGGATGTCTGCTCCCACTGTTCTTTTTTTGTTTGTTTTTTTTGGAGTACAAGCAGTTCATCAAGTATTTTTTTTTCCTTTTGATATTGTTTAATTTTGCATACATAAAATATTTACAAAGTTCAAAACTATGCTTCAAAAGTCAAAACTATGATTCAAAATTCAAATCTTGTAAAAAGATATTCTCAGGGAAGTCTCACTCACATAAATATTATCCCATCCCACTCCTACTTATCTTCAGAGGAAAAACTTTTCATTAGTTTCTGGTATATCATACTGTGTTTCTTTCTCCAAAAGTAAGTATATATGTATGTATGCACAGACATACATTTTATTTATTTTTAATAGACTTTATTGGAGTAAATATTCTTCACAATACTGTTTTAGTTTCTGTTGTACACCAGAGTGAATCAGTCGTATGCATACATACATCCCCATATCCCCTCCCTCTTGAGCCTCCCTCCCATCATCCCTATCCCACCCCTCTTGGTGGTGGTATCCCTATGCTATGCTGCTGCTTCCCACTAGCTAACTATTTTACATTCGGTAGTGTAAATATGTTGATGTCACTCTCACTTCGCCCCAGCTTCCCCTCCCACACCATGTCCTCAAGTCTATTCTCTATGTCTACATCTTTATTCCTGCCCTGCAACTAGGTCCATCAGTGCATTTTTTTTTGTCTGTTTTTAGATTCCATATATATGTGTTAGCATACGGTATTTGTTTTTCTCTTTCTGACTTACTTCCCTCTGTATGACAGACTCTAGGTCCATCCACCTCACTACAAATAACTCAGTTTCATTTCTTTTTATGGCTGAGTAATATTCCATTGTATATATGTGCCACATCTTCTTTATCCATTCATCTGTGGATGGACATTTAGGTTGGTTCCCTGTCCTGGCTATTGTAAATAGTGCTGCAATGAACATTGTGGTACATGTCTCTTTTTGAATTATGGTTTTCTCAGGGTATATGCCCAGTAGTGGGATTGCTGGGTCATATGGTAGTTCTATTTTAATTTTTTAAGGAACCTCCATACTGTTTTCCATAGTGCTTGTATCAATTTACATTCCCACCAACAGTGCAGGAGGGTTCCCTTTCACCACAGCCTTTCCAGCATTTATTGTTTCTAGACTTTTTGGTAATGGGCATTCTGACAGGCGTGAGGTGATACCTCATTGTGGTTTTGATTTGCATTTCTCTAATAATTAATCATGTTGAGCATTTTTTCATGTTCCTCTTGGCCATCTGTATGACTTCCTTGGTGAAATGTCTATTTAGGTCTTCCACCCATTTTTTAACTGGATTGTTTGTTTTTTTGATATTGAGCTGCATGAGCTATTTGTATATTTTGGAGATTAATCCTTTATCTATTGTTTCATTTGCAAATATTTTCTCCCATTCTTAGGGTTGTCTTTTTGTCTTGTTTATGGTTTCCTTTGCTGTGCAAAAGCTTTTAAGTTTAATTCAATCCATTTGTTTATTTTTGTTTTTATTTCCATTACTCTAGGAGGTGTATCAAAAAAGATCTTGCTGTGGTTTATGTCATAGAGTGTTCTACCTATGTTTTCCTCTATGGGTTTTAGAGTGTCTAGCCTTACATTTAGGTCTTTAATCCATTTGCAGTTTATTTTTGTGTATGGTGTTAGGGAGTGTTCTAATTTCATTCTTTTACATGTAGCTGTCCAGTTTTCCCAGCACCACTTATTGAAGAGGCTGTCTTTTCTCCATTGTATGTTCTTGCCTCCTTTGTCATAAATTAGGTGACCATATGTGTGTGGGCTTATCTCTGGACATTCTATCCTGTACCATTCATCTATATTTCTGTTTTTGTGCTAGTACCATACTGTCTTGATTACTGTAGCTTTGTGGTACAGTTTGAAGTCAGAGAGCCTGCTTCCTCCAGCTCCGTTTTTCTTTCTCAAGACTGTTTGGCTATTTGGGGTCTTTTGTGTTTCCATACACATTATAAAATTTTTTGTTCTAATTCTGTGAAGAATGCCATTGGTACTTTGATAGGGATTGCATTGAATCTGTAGATTGCTTTGGGTAGTATAGTTATTTTCACAATATTGATACTTCCAATCCAAGAACATGGTATATCTCTCCATCTGTTGGCATCATCTTTAATTTCTTTCATCAGTGTTTAATAGTTTTATGAGTACAAGTCTTTCACCTCCTTAGGCAGGTTTATTCCTAGGTATTTCATTCTTTTTGTTGCAATGGTAAATGGGACTGTTTCCTTAATTTCTCTTTCCGATTTTTTGTTGGTGGTGTATAGGAATGCCAGAGATTTCTGTGCATTAATTTTGTATTCTGCAACCTTACCAAATTCACTGATTACTTCTAGGAGTTTTCTGGTAGCATCTTTAGGATTTTCTATGTATAGTATCATGTCATCTGCAAACAGTGACAGTTTTACTTCTTCTTTCCAATTTGTATTCTTTTTATTTCTTTTTCTTCTCTGATTGCCATGGCTAGGATTTCCAAAACTATGTTGGATAAGAGTGGTGAGAGTGGACATCCTTGTCTTGTTCCTGATCTCAGTGGAAATGCTTTCAGTCTTTTACCATTGAGTATGATGCTTGCTGTGGGTTTGTCATATATGGCCTTTATTATGTTGAGGCAGGTTCCCTCTATGCCCATTTTCTGGAGGGTTTTTATCATAAATGGGTGTTGAATTTTGTCAAAAGCTTTTTCTGCAAATATTGAGATGATCTTATGGTTTTTATTCCTCAATTTGTTAAGGTGGTGTATCACATTGATTGATTTGCATATATTGAAGAATCCCTGCTTCCCTGGGATAAATCCCACTTGATCATGGTATATGATCCTTTTAATGTGTTGTTGGATTCTGTTTGCTAGTATTTTGTTCAGGATTTTTTAATCTATGTTCATCAGTGATATTGGTCTATAAGTTTCTTTTTTTGTGATATCTTTTTCTGGTTTTGGTATCAAGGTGATGGTGGCTTTGTAGAATGAATTTGGGAATGTTTCTCCCTCTGTACTTTTTTGGAAGAGTTTGAGAAGGATCAGTGTTAGCTCTTCTCTAAATATTTAATAGAATTTGCCTGTGAAGCCATCTGGTCCTGGGCTTTTGTTTGTTGGAAGATTTTTAATTATAGTTTCAATTTCATTACTTTTGATAGGTCTGTTTATATTTTCTAATTCTTCCTGCCTCAGTCTTGGAAAATTGTACCTTTCCAAGAATTTGTCCATTTCTTCCAGGTTGTCCATTTTATTGGCATATAGTTGTTTGTAGTCGTCTCTTATAATCCTTTGTAGTTCTGTGGTATCAGTTGTGATTTCTCCTTTTTCATTTCTAATTTTAGTGATTTGCATCCTCTCCCTTTTTTTCTTGATGAATCTGGCTAAGGGTTTATCAATTTTGTTTATCTTCTCAAAGAACCAGCTTTTTACTTTTATTGATTTTTGCTATTGTTTTCTTCATTTCTATTTCATTTATTTCTGCTTTGATATTTATGATTTCTTTCCTTGTACTGACTTCGGGTTTTATTTGTTCTTCTTTCTCTAGTTGTTTTAAGTGTAGGGTTAGATTGTTTATTTGATAATTTCTTGTTTCTTGAGGTGAGACTGAATTGCTATAAACTTCCCTCTTAGAGCTGCTTTTGCTCTGTCCCATAGGTTTTGGGTCGTTGTGTTTTTATTGTCATTTGTTTGTATGTAATTTTTTATTTCTTCTTTGATTTCTTCTGATCTCTTGGCTATTTAGTAGCGCACTGTTTAGCCTCCATGTATTTGTGTTTTTTACAGTTTTTTTCCTGTAATTGATTTCCAATCTCATAGCATTGTGGTCAGAAAAGATGCTTGATACAATTTCAATTTTCTTTAATTTTCCAAGGCTTGATTTTTGACTCAAGATGTGATCTCTTCTGGAGAATCTTCCATGTGTACTTGAGAAGAAAGTGTATTCTGCCACTTTTTGGTGGAATGTTCTACAAATATCAATTAAATCTATCTGGTCTATTGTGTCATTTAAAGCTTGTGTTTCCTTATTTTTTCTGTTTGGATGATCTGTCCATTGGTGTAAGTGGGGTGTTAAAATCCTCTACTATTATTGTGTCACTGTTTATTTCTCCTTTCATGGTTGTTAGCATTTGCCTTATGTATTGAGGTGCTCCTATGTTGGATGCATAAATATTTGTAATTATCATATCTTCTTGGATTGATCCTTTGATCATTATGTAATGTCCCTCCTTATCTCTTGTAACAGTCTTTCAAGTCTATTTTATCTGATACAAGTATTGCTACTCTACCTTTCTTTTGATTTCATTTGCATGGAATATCTTTTTCCATCCCCTCAGTTTCAGTCTGTATGTGTCCCTAGGTCTCAAGTAGGTCTCTTGTAGACAGCATATATATGGGTCTTGTTTTTGTATCCATTCAGCCAGTCTGTGTCTTTAGGTTGGGACATTTAATCCATTTACATTCAAGGTTATTATCGATATGTATGTTCCTATTACCGTCTTCTTATTTGTTTTTGGTTTGTTTCTGTGGGTCTTTTTCTTCTCTTGTGTTTCCCACCTAGAAAAGTTTCCTTAGCATTTGTTGTAAAGCTGGTTTGGTGATGCTGAATTCTCTTAGCTTTTGCTTGTCTGAAAAGCTTTTGATTTCTCCATCAAATCTGAATGAGATCCTTGCTAGGCAGAGTAATCTTGGTTGTAGGTTTTTCTCTTTCATCACTTTAAGTATATTCTGCCACTCCCTTCTGGCCTTCAGAGTTTCTGCTGAAAAATCAGCTGATAACATTATGGGGATTCCTTTGTACATTATTTTTTGTCTTTCCCTTGTTGCTCTGAATATTTTTCCTTTGTATTTAATATATTTGTTAGTTTGATTAATGTGTGTTTCTCCTAGGGTTTATCCTGTATGGGACTTTCTGTGCTTCCTGGACTTGGATGACTATTTCCTTTCCCATGTTAGGGAAATTTTCCACTATAATCTCTTCAAATATTTTCTCAGACCCTTTCTTTTTCTCTTCATCTTCTGGGACCCCTATAATTCGAATGTTGGTGCATTTACTCTTGTCCCAGAGGTCTCTGAAATTGTCTTCAATTCTTTTGATTATTTTTTCTTTATACTGCTCCTCAGCAGTTGTTTCCACCATGTTGTCTTCCAGCTCACTTATTCGTTCTTTTGCCTCAGTTATTCTGTTATTGATTACTTCTAGTACATTTTTCATTTCAGTTATTGTGTTGTTCATCTCTGTTTGCTCTTTAGTTCTTCTAGATCTTTGTTAAACATTTCTTGTATTTTCTCAATCTGTGCCTCCATTCTATTTCTGAAATTCTGGATCATTTTTACTATCATTACTCTGAATTCTTTTTCAGGTAGTTTGCCTATTTCCTCTTCATTTATTTGGTCTTGTAGGTTTTTACCTTGCTCCTTCATCTGTGACATATTTTTTTGCCATCTCAATTTTTTTTTTTTTTATGAGTGGGATTGTGTTCCTGTCTTACTGGTTGTTTGACCTGAGTATTCCAGCACTGGAGTTTGTAGGCTGTTGGGTAGAGCTGGGTCTTGGTGCTGAGATGAGGACCTCTGTGAGACCTCTATTCAACATTGTACCAAAGGTTTTAGCCAGATGAATAAAGCAAGAACAAAAAATAAAAGAAATCCATATAGGAAAGGAAGAAGTAAAACTATCATTATTCACAGATGAAATCATTGTCTATGTAGAAAATCCAATAGAATCTACAAAAAAGGCTGTGATTTTATTAATTCTTCATATGAGAACTGTAGATGTAACTAGTGGATTCTCAAAAGAATTTAAGTATAATGTCTCTAATGTTTGGAATTCAGGAGTGTTTTTAAATGAGTTGAGTTCATAAAAAAAAACACAATTATTTTAGATAAAAGATGTTGGTAAAAGGTTCACTGATTCTAATCACATAATATCTGTAAATAATCAAACCACTGATGGTATTTATAATGACTTTGTAAAAGTAGCATATATATGGATTGGCCTTGCTACGAAACTAGTAAAATAGGTCACCTATTATGCACACGGTCTTTACTGATTCCCTTTACACTGCTCATGGCAATGTAGTTGTTTGCATGGTTTCAACATAATTAGATAAACCAAATTTATAATCATAACTGTATAAGAAATGTCACACTAGAAGGCAAAGCTCACTTAATTAAGTGGACAAGCCCACTCTAAAAGAATTAGAACTGCACTTCACGTATGGAAATTGGTTTGGTACCCATTCCATGATTAATAGGACTCCAGGCTTACAAGAATATATATATA